>NC_048298.1:188371026-188708327 GCF_013100865.1 Trachemys scripta elegans
TTAATGGTATGTGATTACATGAGGTGCAGCAGCTATGTGAGTATCTCTGGTTTTGAGGCTAGGTGGTAGAGGGTAGGTGGAATCATGCCTATGGAGCCATGCTTTACTTAACTCTTGAACCACTCATGTCTGCTCTAATAGACTTGGGCTGAATCCAGAAATGGTGCAGACAGACAATATGATTCTTATAAATTGTGTTTGTGAGCTTCTTAGAGTCTAGGACCAGGTAGGAAAAGTCTTGGACTGGGGACACTAAAAAGCTGTCCTGGAAGTTTTCTTGGGTGAAACTGGAACCATTTTCCACCTTGCAATTTCATCACCTCAAGCTACATGGAAATGTAGTCTGAGTGAACAGAAATTCTCAAATCAGGTACATGAGGTAAACTTCTCGTATTCTGATATGCTGGGACTGGTGTGGGGGACAGAAGCAAGATCCTGAGACTGGTTTGTAGGGTCCAGTATTCTGGGAACCCGAGTGTGATAAACTTAGCACCAGGCACAATATACACGCCTGTAGAATGTGCCCACAACTAGAGGAAAACAAATCAGCCAGTGAGTAAAATCAAGTACATAAGTAAAAACTAGCAAATGAGAACATAAGAATTGCAATAGTGAGTAGACCAATAGTCAATGTAGTTCAATAACCTCTCTCCTACAGTGACTTCAGAACCAGATGCTTTGGAGGAAGATCAAGAGATTTCATCCTCCAAGTAGGCAATTATGGAATCTGCCCTGGGGTAAGTTAGAAATAGGCTCATGCCCTGAAACATGAAGATTTAGAAAAAAGCCATAAAGGATATAATACATTAGATCAATATAACTGTAAATGTTCTCATAAATGTCTAATCCTTTTTGTGATTCCTATTAAATTTCTGCCCTCAGTGATATCCTATAGCAATGAGTTTCCTGGTGTAATTATGCATTGTTTTCAAAAAGTTTCCCTGTATCCGTTTTAAATCCTTAAATACCCTCTCAGTCTTTTATAAAAACAAGGAAACAGGAATGCCTGGCTTGAGGTTTTTTATATACCATTCATTATTTTGGATATCCCTATTGTGTACTCATCTGTAGTTCTCTCTACATGATGATTCCAATGTATTTGCCCATATAAAGGGAGATTGTCTTGCCATGGCTTTAATTATTGTCACCAGTCTCTGAACCCCCTTTATTTCTACCATATTCTCATTGGGAGATCTGGCTCATCTGAGTCCACATAGCAGCCTTCTTCAGTCTGCATCCACTTGAATAGTTCTCCAGCTGTCTAAGCAACGAGGTGGTCTGGTGTTTCAAAAGGGCTTCAGGAAACACTGATGCTGTCTGAGTTGATGTCCTAAATGCCCTTTATAATGAGGATACCAGCTTTCAAGCCAAAGTTTCCAATGCTGGGAGTACTGAGTTTCAGGGTGTGAGCATCTGCCTTGGTGTGCAAGCTGCCCCCACCTCCCAAAACAAAAAAAGGCTTCAACAGATCCCACCCCTGCCAAAGCAGGGTGAGAAACACCTCCTTACTGTGCTCGTCATGGCTGCCTGATGGAGGTCCAGGAGTGACCAGGCCAGGTTGCTGAGAATATATCAACAGCCAGAATCACTTCTTTTTTTCCTTTTCTGCTTTGAGCCTGTAATAGCAGAAAGGAAAAATATAGCAGCTTGGTTATAGAGCTGCTTGGAGTCAGAGGTGTATCAGGGAAAGCAGGCTCTTCCATAGTGCCTCAGCTTCTTTTATTCATAGAATCTAGAACTGGAAGGGAAGGTCACTGAGTTGAGTTCAGTCCCCTGCCTTCACAGCAGGACCAAGTACCATCCCTGACAGATTTTTGCCCCAGATCCCTAAATGGGCCCCTCAAGGATTGAACTCACAACCCTGGGTTTAGCAGGCCAATGCTCAAGCCACTGAGCTGCATACATTTGTGTATGCAGACTAATTTGACACCAAACTTCAGAAGTCTCTCTAGGGTGCCTTAAGAGTTTGGCAGTGCTTGTTTCTTCGTGTGGGGTGGCACCATTGCAAATATCAGGCAGATGATGCAATTAACACAGTCATCAGTCTGAAACACTTTGCTTAATGGTGTCAAACATCAGTGAGGGAGAATTCTTCCTTTCTCTTGGGATGCCATCCTCAAAATAAAGGAAAGGGAAAAAAGGAAGCTCATTTGGGTTAAAAGAAGAATGGACCAGACAATGGACCAAACAAGTGCAGAATGTGGCTAGAGGTGCTGAACCACAAGCCATCAAATTGCCCTCCAGATTTTGGAGCTGGAATGCCTTAAAACAAAGAGTGCTGGCTGTGAAACTAATGAAAACACTGCAACAGTGCTGAGGCGCTGGAGGGAGGGGAAGAGAACAGGCTAAAGCAAGTCATAGGCAGAAAAGACTAGTGGTGCCAAAATACCCAGAAAAACAGGCACTGAGACAGGCTTAAAAAAAAAAAAAAAAAAAAGATGCTCAAGCTCTACAGCAATGTGCTGAAGCACAGGCGGCAAAGGCTTCAGATTTATAAACCAGACCTGACTAGAAGTTGAGGAATAGTAAATGAAACCCAGAAAGTATTGCTAGATTCCTGATGTGATGAAAACTAAAGAGGTGCAGTCTTCTGTAGAGAGTTCCTTTGACTGCAATTAAGTAACTAACTGGAATGTTTAGATGGTGATATTTATACACAGCAAGGGAATGGGCACAATGGCTATCCCCTACTGCTGCCTTCAAGGGTCAAATACATTGGTAGAATGGCCCTGTCTCAATCTTGTGCTAAGAAGTTGGAATCTTGCACTGATGGTGGGTTCTTTTTTATAGAAAGAAGTTTCATGTATAACAACCCCACCAGACTTGTATGGATTTCAAATATTGTCCATGTTACACATACAAAGACAGTTAAAAAAACTTATTAAAATTGTGATACATTTTGCATTTCCAATTTTTCTGAACCGACAACAGTAGCTTTGTGGTTTCACACATGTCAAAAATACATTTCAAAGTGAGAGTTGATGAAGGAGAGTTGTGTTCAACCTAAAGACAAAAATAGGAGGGAGACAGGATAACCAGCCAGGGCTGTTTATAGGCAAATCTTCTATCCCCAGCACAGATGATCCCATTTTTAATTAAATTCTTGCTATTACATACTTTTACATCTACTCTTTGTATTAAGAACTTATAAAAAAAAATCTTATTTGTTCTTTCCCCTTGTCCCCAGCTCCATATTTCCTTTTTCTCAGCTGTCTTATCTTTTCTTGTGTCCCTTTCAGTTTGTTTATCTTCATCACTTCTGTTTTTGCAGGACAATCTTCCTCCCCCTCCCCCCCCCTTCCAACTTTCTTGTGTTTTATATTCAGCATCTTGCAGGTTGTTTCTGTTAGGAGAAATTGATATTGCAATCTTGTAAATGAACAAGTCCTGTGTCCCTGAACAAAGTAAGACTCAAACAGGAGGAAGTCTCTTTGCTCAGAGTTTCAAGGCCATTTCCATCTAGCACTCTGCCCAAAAGTCCCCTCACAGCTTTGTTCTCACTGTCCCATTACAAGTTCACAGGCTTGTTATAAGTGTTATGTCTGGTGCTTCCTCCTCTGTTTGCCTTTGCAATGTTTCTTCTATTCATACACATTTGTGTGCATGCACAAAGCTCTACCAAACAATACCCAGCCCCGTGTGTTTGCTCTCCTAGCACAGCTCCTTGGGGGGGCGGGGGGGGGTTTGAAGGTGGCTCATATTTCAGGTATCTTACTCCAAAAGGAGCTTAGCTGCTTTTCACATTTATTCTGAATGAGGGACTGCTGTTGCACCCACCAGCTTCAATGGTTTCACCCAAACCGAGACATAAAAATATGGCTCCTTTCCTGTTTTGTATCCCTCATTCTCAATTTCTCTGTACGCTTCCCACTGTAATCTTCTCTCTTGTATACTGTCCTACCTCTCCCACTATAAACTGTCATGCATTCTTCTTTTTTTATCCCAACTAATGCTCACTTCTACTTCATGCCCCCCCACTCCCCAAATCTCTCAGATGCTCCACTGCCTGGCTTTCAAGTTTGAGCAAACTCCCAAGAATCTTCTCTTGCGCACACAGATGCCTTCTTCTGCACTCACCAAATGTATTGACACAGGCAGGCTCCCCTCAATCCCAACCTACTTGGGATGTGATACATAGCCTGACCTCCAAAAATTTATTGATATCCTCTTTTCCACTATAATCAATCTCTCCCTTCCTTGTCAAGTTCTACCTCCCTCTCTAGCCTATAAACATACACAGCCTCCAACTACCTCATGGTTTTCTCATTCCCATGCTACCCTCCCCCCAATTTAACTGATTTAAGTTAGTGGTACAACTTTCTTGTGAAGACAAGGCCTAAGTCTACTAGACATAATAAATACCAGTGCTACAATTTAAAGCAGGGGTCGGCAACCTTTCAGAAGTGGTGTGCCCAGTCTTCATTTATTCACTCTAAGGTTTTGCATGCCAGTAATACATTTTAACATTTTTAGAAGGCCTCTTTCTATGTCTAATATATAACTAAACTATTGTTTTATGTAAAGTAAATAAGGTTTTTTCAAATGTTCAAGAAGCTTCATTTAAAATTAAATTAAAATGCAGAGCCCCCGGGCCGGTGACCAGGACAGTGTGAGTGCCACTGAAAATCAGCTCATGTGCCGCCTTTGGCACACGTGCCATAGGTTGCCTACCCCTGGATTACGCTGTCTTTCCTAATGCCTTAATATTCTCTGAGGGAAATTCTTTGGCATATTCCTCAGCCAGGACTCCAGGTTTTTACCAACAATTTCAGAATCAAAGTCCCTGTCCAGAAAGCGAGTCCCTTCCTCTAAGCTACCGAGGGCACAGGCCTTACAAGAGGGGTCCCCTTTGGCTGAATCTGCTCTGCCTGCCAATAATAACTGCAATGAGGGCAGAAAAGAACTTGGAGCCAGCTATTGAATATGATCCAAGCAACTTCCAGCTCGCGTGCCGCCTTCGGCACATGTGCCAGAGGTTGCCTACCCCTGATTTAAAGGAATATAATGGTTGAATGCTGTTTACTGAGCACTATTTAATTGTACGTACATCAATTCTAGTTATTTTTTAGAAATTTAACTTGTTACATCTTGTCTTTCCTGACTTCACTTTTTTTTTTTCTTTTCTATTGTAGAGTATGAGGGGTGGCCGGTGCGCAAAATCAGTGGCGGGTCTACAGATACCATAGTGTTTCCCAAACCTACCCCTCCCCTGGGTTTTCTTTTTTGTGGACTGGAGTCTTCTGTACAGCATCATGGGCTCTTTAAAATTTCTTCCATCAAGTCAGGTGTTACCTGTTCTCCCTCTATATTAAGAACAGTGTGTGGGTTTTTTTTTTTCTTTAAAGCCTTTTCATTCTCTCACAGGTAACATGTGATCTGCAACTCTCTCCCTCACCAAAAATTAATTAGATTTTTTTTTTCAAAGTGTAAAACTGGCACACTAGTGAGCATGTCCCTGAATGGCTTTTGGTGGGGGATAAGGGAGGTTGGGGACAAGTTGAAAGTGGGAGAATCCTTTTCTTCCCTCTCCATTACCCTAGTTCCTAATGAAAAACTGGGCAACATTATAACCAAGAGCAGAAATGCATGTCTCCTTTTGTGCCTTAGTGAAAATTAAGGGTGAGGGAGACTGTGATCCCTGCTTATTGTGTGCACACACACACTTATTCACCAGTTCAACTCATTCACCCATCTCATAGCCATTTCCCTTTCAATTAAGAACATCCAAGTTCCCTTAACTATTTATTTCTTTCCAGCCTGATCTCCCCCCAGGCTAACACTTCCTCCCCCTGCCCTCTTTTCCCCTTTTACCTACTGCTCAGAACCCTCTCCCCTGCTGAAAGCCCTTCTACTTCGTGATAGCCTTCCTTCACCCTGGCTCAAACCTGCTGCTCCCTCACAACTCCACCTCTGTCAAAATCCCTAGCTCAGACACCTCCTTTCTCCCATGTACCAAATCCTCTGCCCTCACCATAACCATCCTCCCTGACTAGTCCCAAGTTCAGAATTCCTCCCCATCCCACCTTTCTTTCTCGTGTCTCAGAAATTCACCCTCACCCACCGCCTCCTGCCTATTCAGAAACCCTTCTCTAACCAACATCTCAGTTTAGCACTTCCATCCCCTGCCTGTTGCTAAGCCTGGTGAAGCAGCAGTAGAGGCAGCAGGGAAGGACTGTGGCTGAAGGCAGCATGTATAGGGGCCCTATATCTTGTCTCTGAGTCAGCCTTGCAGAAGCCTCTATTCCTGGTATCTACTTCTGCTTCCTCTAGTGCCTGCTGTATCCTGTGTGCTGCAGCAAGACCACCAGGAGTCTGCCAGTAGCAGCAAGTGATACCGCATGCAGTACAACACAGGATACAGTAGACCTTTGTGCTCTCCATGCCAAGGGGTGGCATTAAGTGTTAAAAATTCAGCTTGCTTGGTATGTTATGTGAGCCACATGGTATGTTCAGATTCTGCAGAATCTAAACTTTCATTAAAAAATTCTAGCTTTCATGGTTACAAATGTAATCTTTCAAATGCAAACAGAGTAAATGCAGTGCTGTTTTCCTGAATGTGCAAGCAGCCTGAAACAATGGCTTGGAGAAGTGTGAAGTTCCTGTCCATGTTAATCTGTGTATTAATACTCATATCTAATAATGACATTTTATATGTCTCTATTTAATTGTTGATCTTGTTTCAGATGGGATGAAAAAGGTGTAGGAGTGAAACTATATGGTGGGAATTGTTGCACATCAGACACTGTAAAAAGAGACCCAGAGGCAGAAAACGTTGAGACGACACAAAATAGAGTACAAGGAAGGAAGAGGAAATAGAGGGAAACAAATAGCACTAACTGGTCCTAAACCGGAGGAGAATTTCCCCCTGAGTGATGCTGTATGTGACTTTGATTTAAATAATTAAAAGTTTAGGTAGTAAAGGCCATATTCTACTGCTGATATTTGTGCAAGCCTCCCAGTAAGATGACTGGGAATTCCACAGTAGATTTAGAGTAGTATGTAGAACTAAATTTAGACCCTCAGCCAAAACTAAAAGTAGTATTCAGGCCTCTTTAAAGAATGTGTATGGCACCCTTGCTATAAACACTAAATATACCATCTGTAGTATGGCTGCCAAATTGAAGCTTTACATCCCTAAGGACTGGACACTGAAATTTTTTAGTCTGTCTTCAATGTGTATTTCCTTCTCTCAATTCAACCTTTTAATCCTTTTTTCTTTATTCCCTACATCCTATCTACCTTTTTCTAACATTTTCTCCTCCCCACCAATCTTTTTCCCACTATCCTACTTTTGCTATCTAATATCTCTTTCCCCCCCAATGTCGCCCTTATGCTGATCCACACACAAGCCAGAATAGCTGGTAAAATTTTCTGTGTAAACTGCTGGGGAGCTAAACCTACTAGCCAAAGCCTGGAACAATATGTAGGAACTACCTTGTGCAGAAAAATGCCTCAGTAAGATCCTAACTCCCCTTGCAGGAAAAGAGGAGGAGCCTGGATCTCCAACAGGTTTTGTCTCTGGAGGACCTTATCTTACCCTAAGCTTGCTGGCTACACACAGTGACAGAGGGGTTAGGTTCTCTGCATGCTAAGCCTTGTGGGCGCTGCAAAGTTGCGGGTCTGCTACCTTTTCCTTCTAATCTCCATGTGGGGTCTCCTCCCCAGTAGCTAGCGGCAGGGCTGGCGTCCATTATTGCTCATATTTTTTTTTTTTTTTTTGGTCTCTGTAGAAGGTTTCTTAATAGCTGCTGTTGCTATTCCTTCAGCATAAGTCTGCAAGGTTAGCCCGGCAGCAGAGGTACCGGAGCTGCCTGCAGATCCAGGAAGGCAGCGCTGCCTCTCAGCTTGTCCTCCCGTAACGCGTGGAAGGGGTTCGCTCCACGACTGAACACTAGAAATTTCTTTGCCTGCTGCGGGAAGAGGGGGTGAGCGCGGCTCCCGCCTGCTGCCGCTCATGCGCCAGATCCCGCTGGCTCAGGCCCAGGGGAAGCAGGGAGGAGGCACCTCCCGCCGCTGCGCGCTGGGGCTAAAGCCTGGCGCTCCCGCGGAGCCAAACCCAGGCAGGCGCGAGGGGCGCGCGCGCCCCCTCCCCATCGCAGGCTCGGCGGGCCCCGGGCCATGGACGACCGCCGCTGCGGCGGCACCTCTGGGTTTATAACGTCACGCCATGGTGGAACAGGGGAGGGAGGGAGAGAAGCACCAGTTGCCAAGGCAACCAAGCCCCTCCTTCGCCCATTTCTCCCCCTTCACGTCAGAGCGGCCTCCCGCCTCGGGGGCGGGGCGCCTCGCGGCGTGATTGACAGTTGCCATAGTAACAGGCTTGTCCCGTCGCCATTTTGTCAGTTGGGTTTTTTTTTTTTTTTTTTTTCAAATAATTTCCCTTCCCGCCCGAATTATAATTTTACCCAGGAAATTGTCCTCGCGGGTTTTGGGGGCTTCACCCCTCGCGGGCCCAGGGACAGCAGGGAGGGGGCGAGGGGGAGGCGGCAGCGCGGGTGGGCGCGGCAAGGAGCGGTCCGGAGTACAGCCCTGGAGAAGCCGGCTCGGAAGGGGGGAGGGGGAGGAGCGGGGGGGGGGGGGGGAGCGAGCGGGCAAGTGAGCGAGGAGTTCCCGGGGGCTCGGTTCGGCGCTGCGCTCCCCCCGCTCGCTCGCTCTCGCGGCTGTCTCCGCTCTGCCTGGCCGGGGCTCAGGCCGCCGCCGCGTCCGGGCCCCGCTGCCGCCGCCGGTCGCTGCGCAGGTTTGGAACGCGCGCCATTTTGTGAGCGATAGAAAATCTGCCCGGCCAGGAAGCGCCGCGGATCCGCCCGCCGGGCCGGGCCCCCCCGCCCGACTCCCCGCGAGAGGGAGGCGCGCTGCGGGCTCCCGCCGGGGCCCCGCACCACACCGGGGCCCGAGGGCGGCTGGACTGCGGAGCGGAGGCGCTGCGGTGCTGGGGCCCCCGGCCGAAGCGGGGGAAGCGCTGTGCCCAGCCGCCGCCTCCCCGGAGCTCGAGAGAGGAGGCCTCTGCCGGGATCGGGCCCCCCACGGCAGCCGGGCAGGAGAGCAGTGGCCACCCCCAACCCCCACGGGTAAGTGTCCTGGCCGGGGCCTCTCGCACCAGGCCAGCTAATGCCATCCCCTCGGCGTGGGGACAGCCCCGCTGCCATCTTAGAGAGAGGGGCCCGGGGAGTCCCCGCCCCAACCTGCCGGGCCGGGGCCCGCTACACCCGCGCAGCCCAGGGAAAGGTGGCACCGGCTGGGCAGCCGCAACACCATTTTCTCCCTGGCGTGAAGGTGGCGGGCCCCAGTGCTCAGGACAGGCTGCTCGTGTCGGAGGGGATCGCTCCGGTCCCGGGGCTGGGAGAGCAGGGAGATGATCCCGACTGTGCAGAGGGAAGGGGCTGGCAGGACTCTCCGGCTCTGACCTTACGATAGGTGGGAGGTGTCGGACTCTCCCGCAGCCCCCAAGGCCGGGGGAAGGAGTCAGAAGTTTAACAGAGCAGGCACCTGTTGTGGTGGTGGGTTGAGGTGCCCCGTCTGCACTCGGGTAAGTGACTTCCATGGCAGGTATGGAAGTTGGAGGTGGGGGTGGTGGGAATACTTGTGTCACGTTACTGTCATTCTGGGGCACCCACAGAGTGCCTATCTTCTAGTTGTTAGACAGCTAGCTGCAATCTTTTAGGGATTTTGCTCTGTGTTGGTAAAGAAACTAGAACATACATTATCCACTTCATATATTGAATGTTTTTGCTGTAAAGCAGCTCTTTCTCTAACAAACAAAGCCCCCAAACACAACTCAGGTACTGTAATGAGACATTCCAATATTGATGTGTTTCTGACTCTTAATCAACTTTGAAGTTTCCAGTTTAGTCTTTCCAAGGACTATGTAAGGATTCTTTGATCAAGAGTCTTGAATGCTGGTGCTGCTTAGTTCTCCCATTATTCCCCAGTCAAGAGAGAAAAAAATCAAACAGATCTGTCTTTTTTTAGCTAATAAACACAGGAGATCTGTCTCCAAAAAATAAATCAAGCATAAAATATTTTTTTACAACAGACTTTTTTCATCCTAGTGATAATGTGCTATTAGCTTGTGTTTCTAAACACTTGCAAGGATTACCGTCACTTTTATGAAAGCAGCAAAGAGTCCTGTGCCACTTTATAGACTAACAGACGTATAGGAGCATGAGCCTTCGTGGGTGAATACCCACTTCTTCTTGGAACACTTCTTTTATGTGGACAGTGTTCCAAGGTTCTATACAAGTAGAAGTTAGCTATTTTATCATTGTATTGATATCTCTGTGTTGTGTCATCAGTTTCTTTAATTTATTCCAAATGAAGAAGGCATAATCCTGAATTATTCTCATAAAACATTAACAGTTTTTTTGTAATAGCTGAATACTGTTGAAATAATTATACTCTTTTGGGTGTGATGTATTAGTAATTTCATTGCAGTATTTGAATGTTAGATGTTATCTATTGACTACTGTTTTTCATATATTTAGTGAACTTTGTAAATAAACTATTCTGTAGACTGTCCTTGGTGTCATCAGTTCATATGAGGTATCTACAACTAGGGTGTTCTTTATATTTGAGCTTTAAAGTAATTAACATATATGGTGCGTTAGGTTTATGTTTTCTTTCCATTAATTTTTTTGGCATTTATTTAGCACAAGTGTCTGAAGCTTAACATCGCTTGATGCATGTGTCTTGAAGTTAATGTGTAAAGTTAATGCATCTGGTTTAGAAGTTGAATATGAGAGAGCTATTGCTTTTATAATCTTACTAAAAAGGACAGTTCCCTATTCCTAGAAACTGTGCAAGTGTTTACTAAATGAAAGTGCTTTGATATTGTTTCCAGGCTAAGGAAAAGTATGGTAGGACACAATTTGTTATGTCAGTAACAGTATTATAGAGATTTGTCTAGGTTTAGAACTTATCATTTTGGTTTTGTTAGGGTCGGCAACTTGAGGGAAAGAGGAGTGAATGAGGATGGTTTTAGCAAGTAGTAGTGGCGGCAAAGAGATTTCTCCGATACTTGTGCTTCAAAAACAGTCCAGTGACTTGTGGATAGTATTCACTCTATATGGAAGGTGTAATGATGTGGTCTGTTAAGCATTTTTGAAAGTTTTGGGCTCTGTGTAGATGTTAGCACATGTTAGCTAATAGTCTGGACAAGGTGCACTAACTTGACCAGTTTAGCATGTATTAAGGCATTGTAACTTGTCTAGACTAGACTTTTAAAAAGTTAGCATGTGTTTTCTAACACATGCTAGTACCTCATCTTTAAATCTTAGTCTAGAAAAGGGCATAGAGAGAAACTTGTAACTGAGTTAAAACCTCTAGACTGTCTTAATAGCCAAAGAGTGGTGAGGTGTCTATCGTGTTAACTCAAATGAGTTAGCACAGGGGTCGGCAACCTCTGGCACGCGGCTCACCAGGGTAAGCACCGTGGCGGGCTGGGCCAGTTTGTTTACCTGCCGCGTCCGCAGGTTCAGCCGATCGCGGCTCTGACTGGCTGCAGTTCGCTGCTCCAGGCCAATGGGGACTGTGGGAAGCGGCGCGGGCCAAGGGATGTGCTGGCCGCAGCTTCCTGCCTCCCCCATTGGCCTGGAGTGGCGAACCCCGGCCAGTGGGAGCCGCGATCGGCCGAACCTGCGGACGCGGCAGGTAAACAAACTGGCCTGGCCCGCCAGGGTGCTTACCCTCGCGAGCCATGTGCCAGAGGTTGCTGACCCCCTGAGTTAGAGTAACAAGATTGAAAAGCTGTCCTTATACTTTTTAAGATGCAGGCTAACACATTTGAAATTGCTAACTGGTTCTGTTGTAGCATTCTACCTAAACAGCTTCATGTTCAGCGTGGCTTTTCAATCATGTTCAGCTAACTTAACTGGAAAACATACTTTTAATCTGTCAAGACAGGGCTTTATAGCTACATTTCTCTTAATAGAAAAACCTGGGTAGTGAGCTAAAACACAAATGCTTCTCTATTAAATGGTGTTATAGCGTGACTGAATTTTCCTTTTAAAAGCTCTTATTCTGAGGTGTTCATAACTGTTATGGTCTTTCTTTACCTGAAAGTAGGCACATAAGGGCTCAAACTTGAAAGCAATTATTGAAAATTGGATTTACAAACAATTTAACATATTAGTGCAGTTTCAGTGGGTTTTTAGCCTTTGTATAACTTAAATGACACAGATTTTTAAAAGATGACCATTTGGAAAATTATTTCTCCATAATGAGACCCTAAATGCTTTTGGTATCTTTCTATTTTGTGCGAATTCTGGGAAACTTGTAGCACTTCTGAGACTCTGAACTTTTTCAAATGAATACTGTTATTGTGGAATAACTTATTTTTATAGACGTATCATAATTACTTTTCTCTACACACTTGATTAAAATGGGTTGGGTTTATAAATCACTTTAAAAATGAGCAGTATTACACCTGTTTTGCTTCTTGAGTATGAGTGTATTAGGGCAATCTTAACTTTTGACTGACTTTGGTTGTGTCATAAATTCATCTAAATAGACTTTAAAAACCTTTTTATTTTATTTTTTTTATATATACTGTGGTGTGTTTTGCTACAAGAATGTCCATTTTCCTATTGAAAGCTTTCCTAATTATGTGGTGTGTATTTTTGTTGTTGTAAATCTGTGCGAAAATAAGGAAACAGGTAATTCTGTTAAGAGGAATATATTCTTTTTCATTTGTTATTGGAATGAGAGAGGAATTCTCTCTAGTATATATTGTACTGGCCATTTAAAAAAATTACATGGAACAATTTGCAACATGATCTGGACACTCTTTAGAAACAACTAACTATACCGTTCAGTGAGAATATAAGTGCAATCTAAAAATACATTAACACTTTTTCCCAAGGTGGTGAGGGAGACAGGTCATCCCCATAAAAGCTTGAATGGCTTTATTATCAACTGCACAACATGCTCTCATGTAACAGTTTGCTAGTGGTCTCCAAATATAACCTATTTGGATCATCTTTTCTCTTTTAGGGATGAAAGATTTAATTCTATTTTCTTTATGATCCTCCATCTCTCCCGAGCACAGCTTATAAAATTTACCAGCTTATAACTTCTTTTCCTATTACAGGCATATTTCAATACTTTCAGTAAGTCTTCACTGCAGAGTTCACTTGTGTTTTAACCCAACCTCCTGTCTACATATCGTTGCTTGGAGGAGGTTTAAGCTTAAGCTCTGCTTTAGCTTAGGCTGGAACCTGTCCGCTTTGCAGTGAGGATGGAGGCTAAATTGCGCAAGTGCTGATAGGCTTCCCATAATTCCCCATGAAGGCCAAACAAGTTCTCCCACAATTGACTGTGAAAGAATCATCGTTAACCTTAGCCCAAAGAGAACATAAGAATAGCCGTACTAGGTTAGACCAAAGGTCCATTTATCGCAGTACCCTGTGTTCCGACAGTAGCCAATGCCAGGTGCCTCAGAAGGAATGAACAGAACAGGTAATCATCAAGTGATCCATCCACTGTTGCTCATTCTCAGTTCTGGCAAACAGAGGCTAGGGACACCATCCCTGCCCATCCAGGCTAATAGCCATTGATGGATCTATCCTCCATGAACTTATCTAGTTCTTTTTTAAAGTATATTCTAGTCTTGGCGTTCACAACATCCTCTGGCAAGGAGTTCCACAGATTAACTGTGCGTCGTGAAAAAATACTTCCTTTTTGTTTGTTTTAAACCTGCTGCCTATTACTTTTGTTAGTTACCCCTAGCTTGTGTGTTATGAGAAGGAGTAAATAAGACTTCCTTCTTTACTTTCTCCACACCAGTCACGATTTTATAGACTTCTATCATATCCCTCCTTAGTCATCTCTTTTCCATGCTGAAAAGTCCCAGTCTTATTAATCTTTCCTCATACGGAAGCTGTTCCATGCCCCTAATAATTTTTGTTGCTGTTTTCTGTACCTTTTCCAATTCCAAAATATCTCTTTTTCAGATGGGTTGACCACATCTGCACGCAGTATTCAAGATGTGGGCCTACCTTGGATTTATATTGAGGCAATATTTATATTTTTTGGCTTATTATCTATCCTTTTCTTAATGATTCCCAACATTGTTTGCTTTTTTGACTGCTGCTGCACATTGAGTGGATGTTTTCAGAGAACTATCCACAATGACTCCAAGAGCTTTCTTGAGTGGTAATAGCTAATTTAGACCCCATCATTTTATATGTATAGTTGGGATTATGTTTTCCAATGTGCATTATTTTGCATTTATCAACATTGAATTTCATCTGCCATTTCGTTGCCCAGTCACCCAGTTTTGTGAGATCCTTTTGTAGATCTTCACAGTCTGCTTGGGACTTAACTATCTTGAGTAGTTTTGTATCATCTGCAAATTTTGTCACCTCACTGTTTATCCCTTTTCCCAGATAATTTATGAATCTGTTGAATAGGACCGGTCCCAGTACAGACCCCTGGGGGATAGCACTATTTTCCTCTCTCCATTCTGAAAACTGACCCTTTATTCCTACCCTCTGTTTCCTATATTTTAACCAGTTACCAATCCACGAGAGGACCTTCCTTCTTATCTCATGATAGCTTACTTTGCTTAAAAGTCTTTGGGCTGGTCTACACTGGGGGGGGGGATCGATCCAAGATACACAACTTCAGCTACGCAAATAGCGTAGCTGAAGTCGAAGTATCTTTGATCAAATTACCTGGGGTCCACACGGCGCGGGATCGACGGCCGCGGCTCCCCCATCGACTGCGCTACTGCTGCTCGCTTTGGTGGAGTTCCGGAGTCGACGGTGAGCACATTTGGGGATCGATATATCGCGTCTTAACGAGATGCGATAAATCGATTGATACCCGCCGATACGGCGGGTAGTGAAGACGTACCCTTTGGTGAGGACCCTTGTTAAAGGCTTTCTGAAAATCTAAGTACATTGTATCCCCTGGATCCCTCTTATCCACATGCTTGTTGACCCCCTTCAAAGAATTCTAGTAGATGGTAAAGCATGATTTCCTTTTACAAAAATCATGTTGACTCATCCCCAACAAATTATGTTAATCTATGTGTCTGACAGTTCTGTTCTTTACTATAGTTTCAACCAGTTTGCTCAGTACTGAAGGCAGGCTTACCGGCCTGTAATTGCCGGGATCACCTCTGGAGCCCTTTTTAAAAATTGGCGTCACATTAGCTATCCTCCAGTCATTTTGGTACAGAAGCTGATTTAAATGATAGGTTACAAACCACAATTAGTAGTTCTGAAATTTCACGTTTGAGTTCCTTCAGAACTCTTGGGTGAAATCCCATCTGGTCCTGGTGACTTATTACTGTTTAGTTCGGGGGTTCTCAAACTGGGGGTCGTGACCCCTCAGGGGTTGCAAGTTTATTACACGGGGGGGTTGCGAGCGGTCAGCCTCCACCCCCAAACTCTGCTTTGCCTCCAGCATTTATAATAGCGTTAAATATAAAAAAAGTGTTTTTAATTTGTAAGGGGAGGTCGCACTCATAGGTTTGAGGTGTGAAAGGGGTCACCAATACAAAAAATTGGGAACCCCCTATTTAGTTTATCAATTTGTTCCAAAACCTCCTCTGACACTTCAATCTGGGACAGTTCTTCAGATTTGTCACCTAAAAAGAATGGCTCAGGTTTGGGAATCTCCCTCACATCTTCAGCCATGAAGACAGATACAAAGATTTAATTTTGTTTCTCCGCAGTGGGCTTATCCTTGAGTGCTCCTTTAGCGTCTTGATCATCCAGTGGCCCCGCTGGTTGTTTAGCAGTCTTCCTGCTTCTGATATACTTAAATTTTTTTTTTGCTATTACTTTTTGAGTCTTTGGCTAGCTGTTCTTCAGATTCTTTTTTGGGCTTCCTAATTATATTTTTATACTTAATTTGCCAGAGTTTATGCTTCTGTCTATTTTCCTCACTAGGATTTAACTTCCACTTTTTAAAAGATGCCTTTTTTGTCTCTCACTGCATCTTTTACTTTGTTGTTTAGCCACTGTGGCACTTCTTTGATTCTCTTAACAATGTTTTTAAATTTGGGGTATGCATTTAAGTTGAACCTGTATTATGGTGTCTTTAAAAAGTTTCCATGCAGCTTGCAGAGATTTCACTTTTGGCATGGTACCTTTTAATTTCTGTTTAACTAATTTCCTCATTTTTGTGTAGTCCCCCTTTCTAAAATTGAATGCCACAATGGTGGGCTGCTGTGGTGTTTTCCCAGCCATAGGGTTGTTAAATTTAATAATATTATGGCCACTATTACAAAGCGGTCCAGCTTGGTCCTCTTGGACCAGATCCTGTGCTCCACTTAAGACTAAATCAAGAATTGCCTCTCCTCTTGTGGGTTCCAGGACTAGCTAATCCAAGAAGCAGTCATTTAAGGTGTCAAGAAACTTTATCTCTGCATCCCGTTCTGAGATGACCTGTACCCAATCAATATTGGCATAGTTGAAATCCCTCCTTATTATTGAGCCTCTCTAATCTCCCTGAGCATTTCACAGTCACTATTAAGAGCCATGAGATCTGTCCCCCTCCCCCTGCCACAAACACTGACGAGTGCAGAAATGGGGAGGACACAGTAAAATGGGTATGGTTTTGCAATGGGGATGCTCACACCTGGACTAGGCTAATTAATGTACCCTTAAAGTGAAATGTTTCCCCATCCCCAAAGAAAGAATATTTAATCATCAGATTTGTTGTTACTTTGAGGCAACAGTTTGAAAAATCTACAAATTGATGCACGAGGGCATTACTTTTCTGCACATTTTAGTTGAGATGCCTAGAAATAATCTATTCAAGTGAATGACTGGATAAATTGAAATAGCAAAAATTATCAAATTTTCAACATCTTAATTTATACTAATGGTGTTAATGTTTAATTAAACACATTTTTATATGAATTAATGTAGCCAACCCACGGTAAGCTTTAAAAATTATATGAAAAAATATTTTTAAGTGACTGATCTGTACTTTCCTTGAGTGTGGTATCCTGAGTTCAAATGTAAGTATAGTAGAACGTCAGAATTACAAATATCAGAGTTACGAACTGATCAGCCAACCACACACCTCATTTGGAACTGGAATTACACAATCAGGCACCAGCAGAGAACCTCCCCCCCCCCCCCAAAAAACCCTAAATGTAATAATGTGTTAAACGTAAACTACTAAAAAAAAGGGGGGGGGCAGCATTTTTCTTCGGCATAGTAAAGATTCAAAGCTGTACTGAGTTAACGTTCAGTTGTAACCTTTTGAAAGAACAGCCAGAATATTTTGTTCAGAGTTATGAACAACCTCCATTCCAGAGGTGTTCATAACTCTGAGGTTCTACTGTAGTTAAAATTGATTGTTTATTATTAAACCTGTTCAGTGCATGTGTACAAGTTTCCACATGTCTTTCAGAGAGCAAAGTAACTACAGACACCCTCTAGTTTATTCTGATAGCAGGGTCTATTTCTGAGGAGTCAATCAGTGCTATGCACATTCATTTCCCTTGTAGAGGAAGCTGATTGGTAGCATCTGAGACCAAAGACATAGAGAACCACCATTCAAACTGAAGTAATATGGTAAAGAGAAGAAAACTGCTGTCTGGCAGGCAAGACAAGTGTTAAGTACTTGCCCATTTTTTTCCATTGTCTTGAACACATGGACTCTTTCTCACGCAGAACCCTATTTTGTCTGTCTGGTTATCACAACAAATTTTGTCATGACACCTAAACAAATAGTTACAATAGCATAACATAAGAATGGCCATTCTGGGTCAAATCAGTGGTCCATCTAGCCCTGTATCCTGTCTTCGGAAAGTGGCCAGTGTCAGATGCTTCAGAGGGAAGGAACAGAACAAGGCAATTATTGAGTAATCCATCCCTTGTTGTCCAGTCCAAGCTTCTAGCAGTCCGAGATTTTAGGGACACCCACAGCGTGGGGTGCATCCCTGACCGTTTTGACTAATAGCCATTGATGGACTTATTCTCCGTGAACTTTTTGAACCCGATTATATTTTTGTATAATGTATGGGTGATACTTGGTTTTTATATAAGTTGTTTTACAGGGCTGAACTACAAAATACATGTTGGATACAAATCCGATTACAGTCATTTGTGTGTTAAATGGTTTCATTTACTTTTTTTTAAATAATCCAGTGATGGTAGTAGAAATTCATTGGCTGTTTTGTTGATTATGGCTTCTTTATTATTGGAAATTCTGATTAGCAACTAAAAACACATTTGATGGTATACTGACAAACAGGAAAACTTACCCTGGACATCTGAAATATGCTGATAACTTTGATAATGTTATGGAAGGTGATAATCAGATGTAACATTTGAGAATTCACTTATCCATATGTGTAATTCTTCACATCAGTTTCTGGAATAATACAACATAATATAATTTTTTTTCTAGAACCGCAGATGCATAGGTATAATAGCATCTTGTACTTTTTTCTTTCTTATATATACTAACTTCTTTGTAATAAAGGTTCAATATAATTTTACAAGTTTAAACTTTTTATATAAGCACTCTCTTTTTATGGTATGCATTTTAAGAAGTTAGGGCCTGATACTGCAGATATTTACATACATGCAAGTGGTCACATTTAAAAGCAGTGGGACTGGTTGCTGTATGTAAGTGTTTGCAAGATAGAGCCCTGAATCTGCAATGGGGTATTACACTCTTTCTTTTTAGCTAGTATCACAAACTTTTTCAGGTGCAATATAGCAGGGAGTCAGTTGACTACAAAGTTAATATAATTTCATTGTTGGATGGCCTATATATGTCAGCAGACTTTCACTGTTACTCTGTATACTTAATATGCAATATGTTTTATAAGTTTGGTTTATTGTATGTATTCATGAAAGTCATTTATATGACAAACAGTGTCTGGGATACATGGTATTACAAATGCTACGTGTGTGGACAAGGTTGAAGGTAAAATGTATAATATTGTATTGTTTGAGACATAATGACTATATATAAAACTCTATCATAACTACTTCCCCGTGTATGCATTAATGTTGTTTTATTTTGTCTTACTATAGTGCTTAGAAACTTCAGTCAGGATATGGCTCCCATCACATTGGGTAATGCATAAAACACAGCATAAATGCAATCCCTGTCCCAAAGAGTTTGCAGTCAGAATTTCCTGACTTGACTGCTTTTTCATTCAACCGTATCATTCTCCTAATGTACGTTTTTTTTTTTGGTGGGGAATTAATACATATTTAAAAAAAACACTCAAATAAAACAAAAAAGATTGCATGCTAGTGTATTTGAAGGTCTGCTGATTTGCAGAACTTTGGCAATAGCATGTCTAAATTTCTTTACCTGCAAGTGTGGATAGAAACCACTGATAATGTCTTAGGGTGGTGCTTTGGAGAGAGCTTCTGTCCTGTCCACATAGGATCTGTAGAGCAGCATTCCAACCTGTGTGTTTTGCACAGTATCCCTTTGCACCTTAGTGTCTGCATGAATCCTCTTTCATTCTCTTTTCCCCTTCCTTAGCTTACAAACCTTGAATACCCTGTGAAGCTAAAGTAGCCACACTCATGTTCATAGCATGGCCTTTCTTACACTTTGAGCTTAGTGAAAGTCCTTGTGTGGAATCAAGTATCAGAGGGGTAGCCGTGTTAGTCTGAATCTGTAAAAAGCAACAGAGGGGCCTGTGGCATCTTTAAGACTAACAGAAGTATTGGGAGCATAAGCTTTCGTGGGTAAGAACCTCATTTCTTCAGATGCAAGTAATGGAAATTTCCAGAGACAGGTATAAATCAGTATGGAGATAACGAGGTTAGTTCAGTCAGGGAGGGTGAGGTGCTCTGCTAGCAGTTGAGGTGTGAACACCAAGGGAGGAGAAACTGCTTCTGTAGTTGGATAGCCATTCACAGTCTTTGTTTAATCCTGTTCTGATGGTGTCAAATTTGCAAATGAACTGGAGCTCAGCAGTTTCTCTTTGGAGTCTGATCCTGAAGTTTTTTTGCTGTAAGATGGCTACCTTTACATCTGCTATTGTGTGGCCAGGGAGGTTGAAGTGTTATACAGGTTTTTGTATATTGCCATTCCTGATATCTGACTTGTGTCCATTTATCCTCTTGCGTAGTGACTGTCCAGTTTGGCCAATGTACATAGCAGAGGGGCATTGCTGGCACATGATGGCATATATAACATTGGTGGACGTGCAGGTAAATGAGCCGGTGATGTTGTAGCTGATCTGGTTAGGTCCTGTGATGGTGTTTCTGGTGTAGATATGTGGGCAGAGTTGGCATCGAGGTTTGTTGCATGGGTTGGTTCCTGAGTTGGTTGTTATGATGCGGTGTGCTGGTGAGAATATGCTTAAGGTTGGCTGGTTGTCTGTGGGCGAGGACTGGCCTGCCTCCCAAGGTCTGTGAAAGTGAGGGATCATTGTCCAGGATGGGTTGTAGATCGCTGATGATGCGTTGGAGAGGTTTAAGCTGAGGACTGTAGGTGATGGCCAGTGGGGTTCTGTTGGTTTCTTTTTTGGGCCTGTCTTGTAGCAGGAGGTTTCTGGGTACGCGTCTGGCTCTGTTGATTTGTTTCTTTATTTCCTTGTGTGGGTATCGTAGTTTTGAGAATGCTTGGTGAAGATCTTGTAGGTGTTGGTCTCTGTCTGAGGGATTGGAGCAGATGCGGTTGTACCTCAGCGCTTGGCTGTAGATGATGGATCGTGTGGTGTGTCCGGGGTGGAGCTGGAGGCATGAAGGTAGGCGTAGCGGTCGGTGGGTTTTCAGTATAGGGTTGAAGTGTTCTCCTACAAAAACCTGTAGGAGAACACTTCAACCTCCCTGGCCACACAATAGCAGATGTAAAGGTAGCCATCTTACAGCAAAAAAACTTCAGGACCAGACTCCAAAGAAAAACTGCTGAGCTCCAGTTCATTTGCAAATTTGACGCCATCAGATCAGGATTAAACAAAGACTGTGAATGGCTATCCAACTACAGAAGCAGTTTCTCCTCCCTTGGTGTTCACACCTCAACTGCTAGCACAGCACCTCACCCTCCCTGATTGAACTAACCTCGTTATCGCCATACTGATTTATATCTGCCCCTGGAAATTTCCATTACTTGCATCTGAAGAAGTGAGGTTCTTACCCACGAAAGCTTATGCTCCCAATACTTCTGTTAGTCTTAAAGGTGCCACAGGACACTCTGTTGCTTGTGTGGAATGTATTGTACGTATAAAAACTGTTGGAATAGAAATGCTCAGCCACCTTAACTCTAGTGGCTGGTGCCATTACCAATATAATTTTTTTTTTTTAATTGCTCGTCCCTATGGGGACACAGGGTATAAGCATTTCTTGTGCAAGGAGCTACTTTGTATTTAACAGCAGATACAAGGAAATATTTATGATTATAGATTGATTCACCATAGAAGTCTGAGTATAATACACCTAAAATAACATCTATTGTCCTGTCACTTAATTTGCATTGTGCCCAGTTGTTCTCATTTACAGCAAGCTAAACATGTTTTAAAAAATATTTCCTTAATGGTAAAGATAAAAAGTTACTAAAATGAGGAAAGCTTGCTTTCATTTGAAGGGGAAATGTTATATTTTATCACCAGCCGCTTATACCATAACTGAACAGTTAGGTTCAGTTAAAAGAACAATACCTGTTTCCCAATTCAGGTAACTTTTACCACAGAGTTAAACAGAGCATCTATACATCTAAGAACATTCTGGTTTTCTACTATTCACCATCCATTTATTCCAAGACATTGGTACATGAAGTAACAAGTTTAATCTTTAGTTCACAAGATTGAAGAACTATATTTTGAAATCATTCTCTCTTCAACATAACTTAGAGATAAATGCTATTTCTAAGTGACTTTATATTTTTAAAACACTTTATTATCAGTTTAACTACTGCTTTTGTAATGAAAATAGAAAGTAAAAATATAAGATAATGTCATGTTTAGCCAAAGAACCCATTTTTTTGTTGGTGTAGGGAGAAAAAGATATATGTATATGGCAAACTTTTGATTTTTTTTTCTTTTTTAAATGTTTACTTACCTGTTGCAGCCCAATGATTGGATTAATGTAGCTTTGTGCATTTAGGAACATAAATTGCCATGTTAGATCAGACCACTGGTCAATCTATCTCAGTATCCTGTTTGAGGGGCCAGTTCTGGATGCTTCTGGGAAGGTGCAAGAAACCCCACATTGGAATAACCTGCCTATGATAGAAGTTTCTTTCTAACTGCCTGGGGTTAGCGGTTGGACTATTGCCTGAAGCATAAGGGTTTGTAATTATAGATAGTTTTGTCCTGTCTAATGTAATTTAAGATGCTACACCTTTACCCTGATATAACGCGACCCAATATAACATGAATTCGGATATAATGTGGTAAAGCAGTGCTCCGGGGGGGTGGGGGGTGCACACTCCAGCGGATCAATGCAAGTTCGATATAACGTGGTTTCATCTATAACGCGGTAAGATTTTTTTGCCTCCCGAGGACAGCGTTATATCAGGGTAGAAGTGTATTTGTTAATTTCTGATCCTTTTTAAAGGATTATAACTTTTTAAGTTTTTGGCCTCAATAACATCTTGTGATAGAGTTCCAAAAGCTAATTGTGTTGTGTGAAAAATATTTCCTTGCATCTGTTTTACATTGTTGCTCTTCATTTATTTGTCTCTTATTCTATTATTATGAAAAAGGGTGTATGGAAGTTTTTGACCTACCTCCTCTGCATTATTCCTTTTATACACCTTTATAATCTCAACTCATATTTGTCTGATTTCTAAAGTATTATATAGGTTTAGGCGAACATTTTCAGTCCTCCATGCCTAAATGTTAGGCTCCAAAATCCATGTTTAGGCATATAAGTAAATCCTGCCTTGAGTCTCCCCCTCCATCCCCCCTTCCCCAAAGGCACTGAGACTTCTAGTTTCTGTTGACTTGCTTGAGCTCTGACTGTTCAGCAACTCTAAAAATGAGGCCACTTTTATTTTGGTGCCTGAATATAGGATTGGGAGCCTAATTTTTGGACACTCAGATTTTACCCTTAATCTTAATCTGATGTGGAGTTATTTTCATGTATTCATTGCCTTTCTCTGGACTGCTGTTATTTCTGTTATAGATAACTTAATTAAATTGCACACATGTTAATGCAATGTTAAGGTTGTATAGTTACACCTGGGATCTGTTGCCTAGGGAGCTCACAGCGGAAAGCTCAATGATAGTTGTTTAGGAAGTATACAGCGGGACAGTGTACAATTCCCAAGTTACATGTCGGTGTTTAAAGGTGCTCCTAATGGAAAATGATGGAAAATAATCAGTGTTGTGACTAGGGGAAGGATGTGATTTGGGATCAGTGTGTCTTAAAGACAGCCTTTCCCCTTACATTCTATCCTAAGATGTTGATAATGAAATTACATGATCACATGGTATTTTTTCCACAGGACGTATGCCTCATTCAGAGGAGGTGATTTGGGAAGGATGCAGCAGTTCAAAATTTGTTCATATTCTTTTCAGTGTGCGGCCATACAGGTTACTTTGCATGGTGCTGCACACCATCCAAACCTTGCACTAAATAGGGAGTTGTTAATAGGGAGTTATAGTATCTGAGCCTAACAAACAGTGAAGTTATTCTCCTAGCACCCAGAGATCTGACACTTTTTCACAGATTGGAAATTGATGCACAGAAAGATTAAGGCCAAAATTTGCAAAATTCTCCATTAATCTTGGGTATCTCAGTGATTGAGCACACAGCTTGAGAGACAGCCTGATTTTTCAGAGTACAGTACATGGCATTTTTTTTATTGTACTTCAATGTCTACACCAGGGGTCGGCAATGTTTCAGAAGTGCTGTGTCGAGTCTTCATTTATTCACTCTAATTTAAGGTTTCGCGTGCCAGTAATACATTTTAACGTTTTTAGAAGGTCTCTTTGTACAAGTCTTTAATATATAACTAAACTATTGTTGTATGTAAAGTAAATAAGGTTTTTAAAATGTTTAAGAAGCTTCATTTAAAATTAAATTAAGATGCAGAGCCCCCTGGACCGGTGGCCAGGACCCAGGCAGTATGAGTGCCACTGAAAATCAGCTCGCGTGCCACCTTCGGCACCCGTGCCATAGGTTGCCTACCCCTGGCTTACACAGTACTCTGAACATACAGTTAGTTCTTGCAAGTAGCTGTAGGAGGTAGGGAAATATGTATTAACTTGTTTTACATACGGGGAAAACTGAAACAGAAAGGCAAAGTGACTTGCCCAAAGTTACACGAAGAGTCAATGGAAGAGTCCAGTTTAGAACACTAGGCCTTCTGGCTCCCAACCCTGTGCTTATTTCCTCCAGACCTTACTGCCTGAGATGAACATCTACATTTGCTATTGATTTAAGTTGAAATTGTGAGGTTTCAGTACTTCAGAAAATCAGGCCTTATGTGTCTTAAGTTGGGGACCCCCAAAATGAGAATAAAATTAGTGGCCACATCACAAAATTTTGGTATCCGTGACTTGCCATCTTCACATAGTAAGCCTGTGGTGGGGTCAGGAATAGAAACCAGTTCTTCTGTACGGCATTCATCTGCCTTAACCATATTTCCACCTCTCCTCTTCCCAAAGTCTCCTGCCTCATTCAAGACATATTTTCCAACTTTGCAACAAATGATGCTGAGTTCCTACAGTCAACCCTGTTCACTACACAGCCCTGATTCAGTCTCTGTGTGCTCAGAGAGGCAGGTGTCCTGTAGATAAAATAGTATTTGACATGTAATTAAAGACTATTGTGATACATATGCCTGGACAAACTTAATTCTGGCATTTCCTAACTTTTGAGTACTCAACTTTGTAACCTCTATTTTTAGAATGTAAGTTTATAGATACTTTTTTCTGGCTTTTCTTTAAAAAAAAAAAAAAAAAAAAAAAAAAGGTGCAGCTCTAATGCCACCTGATATCAGCACTGCAGCACACACCTCTAAAATTGATCTAAAGGATTAGCTACAGTAGCTTACGGTAGGAGTGTTGTGTTATTTTTGGTGGACTGGCCACCAAAGGATCCATAGTATGGTGAAACAGTGGGTTCTATATGCATGAGTAGACCCATTTTACAGACAGCTTTTTTGTGTACTTAGGTTTGGCAGATTCTTTCTTGACAGTGTGGATAAGTGGTTTAGATGTGACAGCGATATTGGAAATCTAGGTTTTGTTCCCAACTTGTATAACCTCTTATTGGGGTATGAGACCTTGCTTAATAAGTAATAAAGGTTTTGAAATGGCACAGATTTACTATCAGTTACTACTAACACTTGAACTCAAGGTCTCTTGGATTACGTCTCAAAGCCTGAGTCAACTGACTCGGGCTTGCCCTGCAAAGCTAAAAATAGCTGTGTAGGGAGTCAGGTTTGGGCTGGAGCCCGGGTTCTGAGATCCTCTCCATTGCCAGGTTTCAGAACCTGAGCTCCAGCCTGAGTCTGAACTACTACACAGCTTTTTTTTTTCCAGCTCTGCATCATGAATCCCACAAGTCCAAGTCAGTTGACCAGGGCTCTGAGAATCTCTGTTGCGAGTTGGTGGGTGTTTTTGTTTTGTTTTTTTGTTTTGGTGGCTGTGTAGATGTACCCTTGGTTCCCAGCCCTTCCTGTGGGCCACAGGAAGATGGGAGAAGTGCAGAGGATTCCAATTTTTTCTCTGTTACATCCAGAGTGGATTTGATTTAAATCATGATTTAAATCACTAGTCAGGAAGACTCGATTTAATCATGGTTTTCTATATAAAAGTGCTTTCTTGTTGGTTTTTATAGCCTTAATACGTATTTTTCACAACTCAGAGATAGATGTAGGTTTCATTTTTAGAAAGTACACACCATACATTTTTAAAGCAAACAGTGACTTATTTTGAACACTTTTCAGATTAGTTTTACAGCTATTTAAGAAAATAAATGATTGTTTGGCTATTTCATTTACCAATGGTAATTGAAGCAGATATTTATGAAGTCATTGGGAGGTGAACTGTCTGCAATTCAACAGGTTAATCATTAATATTTGGAGGATTTTCTTGCTGTGCTGTATTAGGAGAACATCACCAGACAGACATTTAAATTGTTTTATTTAACTAAAACAACAACATTAAGTATTCTGGATTTTTTTCTTCAGCAGCAAACATATGCTTGTTTTGTTAAAATATTATATGTCCCTCGCTTCTCACATTTATCTCCAGACTTCTTCTCCTTGTACAGATCTTTTCTGCCCCTAACAATCTTCTAGTCATTGAACTTTTTGAAACACAAATTTGCAGAGGGACAATAGAGTTGAGGTCTGTTATTTCTCACCTCTCTATATTATTTATTTTATTTAAAAACATTTTTGCTGTTAACAAGTGTGTTATCTCTGGAGACACAAATCCACAGTTTGAGAACTGCACAACTAAGCATCTCTGATGGTATCTTCTAGACTGAGCACTGAGTCCCATTGGATAGATGGAAAGATTAACCTAAATAATCTATACAGAAGCCTGTGGAACCCCATAAGATTGGGTCCCTAATCCATGAACTATTGGAACTCATTGACAAAACTTTTCTTAAACATTACATGAATATATAGAATTAGAATTTATAATCCCTATTCCATGATGAGATATCTTTGAGCTATAAGGTTGAATTAAGATACATATCTTTAGATAGATTTTTTTTTCTCAGAACGCATTTTATTAAAAAAACAAACAAAAAACACTTTGATTTTTGTCCACCCATCTAGAACAGTTCTATGTGGCATGCTGAAGTGAGACACCAGGGAGATACATGTACCCTGCTAACAGAATGTTTAGGGTTTTTGGCAACAAGCCAGGAACAAGATACAGAGGAAAAGAGAGACAGCAAATGCTGATTTTCAGCACTGGTGTCTTGCTCAAATCTGAATGGACTCTTGTGGGGCCAGCAAAAAAAGGCACTTTGTTGTTGTCCCCAGAACTAGTCTTCTGTCAGACTTTAACCTCCTGCAGCAAACCATGGAGGTGCTAGAACTCTTTGATTAAAACCACTGGAAGAATAAGTATAATGGAAAGTGTTAGACACTCTAAGTTTAGGTACACCTCTACCCCGATATAATGCGACCTGATATAACAAGAATTCTGATATAACACGTTAAAGCAGTGCTCCGGGGGCAGAGCTGCGCACTCTGGCGGATCAAAGCGAGTTCGATATGCGGTTTCACCTATAATGCGGTAAGATTTTTTGGCTTCCAAGGACAGCGTTATGTTGAGGTAGAGGTATATTGCTGCTGCTGCTGCTGCTACCGCCTCTGTAACAAACTGCACAAGGTGGGGAGGAAATCTACTCAAGATCACCAGTCCTTATCAGGGACGTCAACTTAAAGCACATTTGAAATTTCTAGACCAAATCTAAAAACTTAATCTGAATTATGCTTAGTCACAAAAGTGTTAGAAATAAATAAAGAACTGAATATACAATTTCTGGACCCTCACATCTTCCAGACTCATCTGATGTACCTCTAACATTTCCAGTTAAATTATAACCTTGACATAATATACATACAAAATCTTTTATGGATTGGTTTTTTGCTTGGCAAAATTGAAGGTTTATACAAGGTTTTCAAAATTGAGGTTATAATGAAAGGCGTTTCAACCTTACTTGTCTTGTAGAAGACGAGCATATCTCCCTAATTTGCAAAAATTAAATTACAAAATTAAAAAAAAAAAGGCTTGTGGCCTTTTCTTTATAGTATAGAACAGAGGTTTTTGACCTGTGGTCTGTGGACCCATGGGGGTCAGTAGACTATGTCTAAGATTTCCAAAGGGGTCCGCACCTCCATTTGAATTTTTTTAGGGTTCTGCAGATGAAAAAAGGTTGAAAACTACTGATAAAGAAAGAAGGCCCGGAATGGTATTCTTTCTCCAACTTGCCACCTCTTGTTTTTTAATTGATATAATAGAAATTTCCATCTTGTCTGTCATGGAAGACAGGATCAGTGGGATCATATCAAATACAGGGAAGTAAAAACTGATAGGAGAAATAATTTTCATTCATACTGTTTTATTTTTAATGTCTATTTAACACTCACTTGAGAGAGTAACTTTTTAATTGAGAAGACAGGTGTGGTGAAGCCTTAATGTCTGAGACACATTTGAACTATCTAAGGAGTTCTCTAATAAAAACTGGAAAGAGCAGCCTTAATATCCTGAAATTTTAAGGTGGAAAAACAAGCAAAATCTTCCTTCTCTCACCCTTCAACCCTTTTGCAGGAAACCAAACCTTTTAGGTCTACATTACAAAGAAGCCAAAGGAAGGGGGGAGCACAACCCCTTTTCTTTTATTTTGCAAATTGCCTTTACAGATCCAGCATAAACATTAACTTGGCTGGACTGCACATCGTGTGTGTGTGTGTGGTATATATTTTACAGTAGAAATAGTAATATATTAAGCTTCACATTTAACCAGTAAAACAGGAATAGAAAATACCACTTACACGGAGAACACAGTTTTACTGTAATCTTGTCGGACATTCAAAACACTTGTAAAATCAGCTTTTCTGACAACAGTTTCTGTAAAGATATATTATCAGCACAGGCTCTTCACTCCTGCCTTTCTCATGGTAGGAAGGACAAGACCCATGACTCTCCAAGATTTAAGGCTTTTGTTTCTTAAAGGCAGCAATAGTGTATTGGGACATGAACCATGCCCCTACTAGTGGGCACAAGCTACAATGAATTCTAATTGGTGGCCTTGGAATCTTCTAATCAATAAAGAGTTTCTTGCAGATGCTGCATCTATTCAACTGCTGCTCTGGTTCTTTATGCTATCTAGCTTCCACTTTCTTTTGGGTATCCTGTTTGTATGCTTTCCTACCTTCCAGTGAGGTCCATTCATTATACTTTTAAAATGGTATCTTTCAGGGTTCTGTAGCGTTTTGACTTCTACTAACCAAGAAGCTCTGCTCAGTCTTTGGAAGCACTTAGTCAAGGTTTACGTGCTTTGATGTTTTGCTTTGTTGCCTATGTCTCAGGACTGCATTTTTTTCACTAAGCCTTGGTGGTTGTTTTTCCCCCCTGCATGTTCAAAGTTCTCAGTTTCAAAGCTTCCTGCTTTGAGTGTCTTTATTTGCCCTTCAGGATATCATCTATTTCCTCAAGCCTTTGGGAGGAAGGAAAACTGTCCAGTCACTTCAAGCAATGTCTGCATGACAGAAAAATCTCTCATATATTAGCATGTTCATCAGCATCCTCTTGAGCACACAAGCGTCATGGGTGATGCTTCCAAGCCTCAAGAAACCCCCTAGCAATTCCTGTAAGTCCAGCATGAAGCCAACCTGAAGTGCTCCAAATGAAAATCTCTCTAAGCAAAAACATAAGTGGGCCTTCATTGCTAAATGCTGGAACTGCAGTGGCACAGACCCAGCTTCCTCTCCAGGTTGGCCTAATGGGACATCTTCAACTCTCCACCATAGTGTCTTTCAACATCCCCTCTGCAGTTGGGGACTCTGCCATGTCTCTGAGACCTAGCCAATAATTTATCTTTTGGATGAGTGGTTCTGAGTTCTGGCTCATTGAATGAGATCTCATTTCTTCATAAGTGCTGTTGTGAGGAGGAGCTGAAAGAACCAGCAGCCCTCCAGCTCTGAAGGCCGCAGCTGCATGCAGCTTTTTGTTAAGGCACCTGAACCCATCCTTCCGGTAGGGTTCAGGATAAGGAGACAAGTCAGGAATCCTGATTACTTCTGTATATTTGGGAACCTGGACAAATCACTCCTTATTTCTGTGACTATCTTCAAGATTTCATTATTTCCTTCTTGTCCTATGTTGGGAATTGGCTGAGCTTGATGGGCAATGGGAGTGATTTTTGTACAGAGATCAGCCCTCTATACTGGGAGTTGAATCATTTGCTGGGCAGAGTATTGGCCCTGACTCCTCCTGAGACACTGTTGATGACCCATGCCCCTAATTTGCATCTGCTTGTGTGAGGGCAAGATCTGGATTCTACTGAGATTCAGAAATTGGACTTTTCTAATGCCAAATACTAAGACTTAGAAGCTGGGGCACTCTTCAATGCCAAATACATCTCCATGGTAGGATATAGTGATTCTACATGTGAGAATCCAGCTTCCCATCAGCTTCTTAAAAACTTGCCACGTCAATTGGCCTTGAGTTAGGGTTGATACAGGTATTTGTCAAGGCCTCAGTCAGGAGGTACCTGAGCCAATAACTCCTGTCCAACACCTCTGTGGCCTTGCACCTCTATTTTGGAACAGCTGATGGTGTGGCAGGTACGTCACGCTGCTTCTGCTTTCTCAGAGGTGGTTGTTGGGAAAAAATTCACCCCAAGGACACCTCTGGTCACATCTTCCATTCAGCACATTGAAGGATCATCTTATATTCTCTTATGGCCATAATCTTTCTCTTGGGCCCTTTTGTGAAACAGAAAAAAGAGGGCCTGTTTCAAAAGTTATCTTTTTCAATCACCCTAATTTTTAGGGCAGCATAGTATATATTTACATGAGATACTCTGCCTCTGTAGCATTAGCATTCACCAAAGGATACTGAGCCCCCTTTCAATAAGCACATACAAGAAGTTATGAGGGACTGTAGAGCATCTAGTTGATCCATCTACATTTAGTATCTGCTGGCACTTCAGGGGAGATAAGGGGTGTTCTAACTCCTATGGCCCTGGTCATCTAAGACACATGGTTTTGAACCCTGTTTGGTAGGACTATACAATCAGGTTTTTACAAAGCACTTCAGATTTCTCTTTCTTTTATTCCGTCTCCTACTCCCAGTCACATTCTGTTAAAACTCTTGAGAATCTTATTGGGATGAGATGGTTTCAAGAAATCCAATCCCTCCTGGTAGAGACTTACCAACTTCTAGTGTTATTCCAGGTACTCTTTGGTAATCAAAAAGACAGGAAGGCTCCCACTAATTCTGTATTTCAAGATCCGAATTCAGTGTTTTGTGAAAGAGATACAAGTTGGTCATCCTGAAAGAAGATACCCTGTTGTAGAGCAAAATGATTCGGTATGCGCTCTAGACTTTGGACATTTTATATGTACTTGGAAAATATCTTATACTTACAATATGGCAGTTGCACTATCAATTTTGTATTTTGCCTTTTGATTTGGCATTAGCATTGTGTGTTTGTATGAAGTGTTTGGTGGTAGTTGTGTCCTGCTTATACAGTATAACAATTCTAATTCCCCTACTTGAAAATTGGGTAATCAAAGACACTTGTCTGGAGGCTGTCAAAAGATTGGTTTGTTACCATTAGGGCATTGGAGGTGCTAGTGTTCAAGTTCAACTACCCAAAGTTTCAATTAGTTTCCAGCTGGCAATTGGATTACGTAAAAGCCTTGCTAAACACAACTCATCTGAATGATCTCATGTGAGAGAACCTCTGTGGGCCTTGAGATCCTACAGGAAACAACTATCACATCTGGGCAACAGGTGTCTTCTGGACTTCCCTGTTCTAATAGCAGTCTAAGGACAATATTCATTTAGGATTTGAGTTCCAAATACCTCCCATCCAAATTGTGGTGAGCATGGCTGTATCTAGCTCCTCACCATAGTTATGGAAAGGAGCACAGTCCCAAATTCATGAAGAATGTTAAGAGAGCTAGCATACCAAAAAGTAGCCCCAATTTCAAATGTACAGTCTGACCACAATATTATACATAAACAAATTTGGTGGTACCAGTTATGTCTCCAGTGCCAGAAAGCCCTGCAATGGTCTCTGACCTCAAGTATATTTCTGGTTGCCTTGTATCTATTGTGGAGTCAATCCACAATAGATCTGCAGGAATGGTCTCAGGATTCAAGAGTTATAGTAAATAGTTATCCACTGATGGGGGACGTAAGAGGTGGTGCTTTTTGCCATCTGTTTGAACAAGTTATCATGGCAAGAAGAAAAGTTTGTTGCCCAGAAACATTTTTTTCCATCTGTTGGGGTAGGAAGGCTTCTGTATGACTTCTCCATCAATACCTCTTATAATGTGCGTTTTGGCAAAGCCCAGGAGAAACCAAATGCTCAATGATCTTCTTAAGACAAGTTTGGTTATCAGGTCTTTTGCATCAGAGGGCACTACAATTCATCCAGCCCAGGAGCCTTTTTCCTGGCAGCTTGGCTCATGACATGGTCTAATTCCATAGGTACCAGAAGGACTTAGAGCGATAAGCAGAATAGGTTTGAAGAGTGATACAAATCAGATTTGACCCCTTGACTAATACTGCTTAAACTACATGACAATTTTACCTCTCAGTCTGATTTAGCTGCCAAATAAACTGGATTGAATTAGTCTAATTCAATTCATGACATAGTCCAAGATAGCCCAGTGTCTCTGCAGCCTTTGTGTTAGGTTCATGTAGGTCTTAACACTATTAACCTCTATTTAACAAAATGCTATTAACTTTTCTTTAAGAAAAAGCCCTTTGTGTCATGGGATATTGGCAAAACTTTTTTGAACTGCTAGTTTACGTTTAAGATAAACAAGTCAGACAGGAAATAATGCACAAATATTTTACCCAGTTAAGAGATGTGATGGATTCTCTATTACTTGACACCTTTAAATTGATTTGATGTATTTCGAAGAATGATGCTGTAGCTCATCCAGAAGACATGGGCTTGAAGCAGGAACTACTAGGTGAACCTGTATGGCCTGTGTTGTTTAGAAGGTCAGACTAGATAATCAAATGGTACCCTCTGGCATAGTTTTTTCGATAGAATGTAATTTTCCTGTTGGCAGTGACTTGAGGTTGCAAAGTGAGAAAGTTTCAGTCTCTAGTGACTGATCCACCTTTTATACCGTATTTTACAAGAATAAGATGGTACCATGAACTCCATCTGAGATTCCTATCCAAAATGATAACAGATTTCACCTTAAGGAACTTATCATCCTGTTAATATGCTTACCATGCCCTTATGGTCATCCCAGTGAGGCTCTTTCCCACATATTCAACCTTTAAAGGTCCTTGGAGTTCTGTTTAATGGGCTAATGCTCTTTTATTTCTTCTGAAACTTTTATTTCATAATTCTGTAGGCAGTGAAGTAAGTCTTTGTGTGTGTGTACTGTGAGCTCATGCCTTAATTGAAGGGTATGGTTGTTTTAATTTTTTACAGGAAGATATTTTAAATCTATAATTAGTCATTGAAGTCCAATGAATGCTTACAAATTAATAGCAAACACAAAATCCCCACATTTTAAATATGACTAAAAATTCATTCTCCTTTCGAATTGCTCAGCTTTTACTTTCTTGGTCTTTTGATGAAGTTGCTTTGCCTAATTCCCCTGTCTGATTTATTTTTTATTTTTTTTTTTTAAATGGGAGGTAAGGGAGGTGGAATAGAAGGACCTTTCAGGCTTTCTTTATACACCTTCAAGAAGTTTAAAAAAAAAAAAAAGCACAAGTCAACATTTTTCCTTTTCCTCCTGCCTATCTTTGGGTTTTTATATGGCCTCAATTACCATAGCATCTAAGTACCTCTATAGTTTTTCATGTATATATCCTCAGAACACTCCTGTGAGATGATAGTACTTCAGTATTTTACAGATGGGGGGGGGCTGAGATAAAGAGAAAATGAGGGGATGTCTACACCACAAGCACTACATCAGTACAGCTGCAGCTATGCTACTGTTGTGTGGACACTTACTAGAGTGACAGAACGAATTTTTCCATTGCTATAGTAAATCCACCCCCTTGTGAGGCGGTAGCTAAGTCAATTGAAGAATTATTCTGTTGACCTAGCAGTGTCTATAGTGGGAGTTAGGTCGACCGAACTAAATTGCACAGAGCATGAAATTTTTCACAGCCCTGAGTGTTGTAGCTATGTCAGCTTAAGTTTTAGGTGTAGACCAGACCAGAGTGACTTGTCCAAGGTCACACAGGAAGTCTGTGACAGTGGAGTGAATTTAATCTGGGTCTCCTGAATCTCAGAGGTAGTTCCCTAGTGCCCGGACCATGCTTCTTTCTCTCTCTCTCTCTTTTTTTTTTTTAAGTCACTTTAGTGGTTGTGTTCATACTTAATTTTCACATTTCCTAACTCTGGAGCATTCAATAATGAATCTGACTGTTCAGTTAACATAGGAGCTTTGTTTTTACATTTAATTTCTTAGCTTTTAGAAAGAGCACAAACAACATGTGCAGCTCATCTTCAGCAGAGGGTTAGGACTCTGCTGTATTAGAGTTCCTGTCCTGGAAAGATAAGGAAATCTGGAGGCTTTGTAGAATTCTCAAAGCACCTCTACAGCATGTGGATTTGGAGCAACTTATTTTAAAGTGCTTTTAGATGACTTGAGCTACCTACAAGCAAGGAAAACTTCAGCCTTTAAAAAATTTCTCTCAAAAAGTTGTTTATGAAAACAGAGAACATGTTAAGTATTTTCCATCTTAATTGTAGTAGGTGCTGTTGATACTTGGTACTTTAGAATTCCTGATGCTTTTATTATAGTAATGACTTTAAGCAAAGCCAAAACTTTTAATCTGAAATACTATAAATTTAGTTTACAAAATAGAGATTATATATTTCATCTGGCGATAATAAAAAATAAACAGAATAATTTTAGTAAGTAGACTAATAAAGAGAAATGTAAAGTATTAATTCTCTGAGAATCTTGACCTACCTATCCCATCACCTTTTCACAAATAAATAGTTACTTATTAACACAGAGGGTTTATGTGAAAACATGACTGTTTTGGAGTAGCATTGAGTTGCACATGTGGTTTAAACCCCCCTCTCCCCCACACACTTTTTCTGGTCACTTGATTTTTAACATTAATTCTGTGAAAATTTGGGGGTGGGGTTGTACTTGTTTTAAGTAAAAGAATCTTAATTGTGTAACTGCTTCATCATGAAAATAAGTTACATGATTACAAGGAATTGAGGATGATGGCCAGTTTAAGCATATTGAGCTGTATACGCACTAAGTTCACATGAGATGTGGCTGTAAGACGATAGGCATATTTTCAACAGGGTGGATAAAACCCCATGATTTAAAAAAAAAATCGGATTTTTATTTTATTTAAATTGGATTTTTTTTGATAAAATACTTTTTGAGGAAAAAACCTGTATAAATATAGATACATTATAGCTCAAATGGAATAGGGATTATAAATTCTAATTCTATAGTATGAGAAACTATGTAATGTTTAAGAAAAGTTTTGTAAACGAGTTCCAATAGTTCATGGATTAGGGACCCAATCCTATGGTGTTTTAGGGGCTTCTGTATAGATTATTTAGGCTAATCTTTCTATCTTCCCAATGGGACTCAGTGTTCAGTCTAGAAGATACCATCAGAGATGCTTTATTTTGCAGTTCTCAAACTGTGGATTTGTGTCTCCAGAGATAACATGCTTGTTAACAGCAAAAATGTTTTTAAATAAATAATATATAGGGGTGAGAAATAACAGACCTCAACCCTATTGTCCCTCTACACATTTGTATATAGAGTCAATCCTTACCTCTCTAAAAGGGCAACATTTCAGAAAGTTCAATGAATAGAAGATTGTTGGGAGCAAAATAGATCTCGACAAGCAGAAGTCTGGAGATAAATGTGAGAAGGGATGGATAGGCAGTAGAAACAAAAGTGAAACTCTTTGAGCATCATATTCCAGAAGTCTTGAGGTCTTTCTGTGTGTAGCCTTCATTGATCTGAGATCTGTCATACCATTCGCTCACTAGAAGGGAAAAACTATAATGGCAGCACGCTATAAAAGAGACCCAATGTGGGACTATTTTAATGAAGTTCCTCTACCTGTGGATAAGACAGGCATGTGTGTGCAAAATGCAAACAGTGCAACAAAGAAATGCAAGGCCTGGTTGCCCGAATGAAACAACATCATGAGAAGCATTCCTTCTCAGAAGGAAGCTGCGTTGAAGACGGTGAAAGGAACATGTCTGAATATGCAGGATCTTCAAGTTGGTAAACTTTTTTATTTAATATTTCTTTCTTAAGGGCTGCCTGTCTTCCTTCTGGACTATTCTTGAATTCTCATGTTTGAGCAAAAAATATAGTTGTTGTTCTATGGTACTATCATTTCAGATGCAGTAGTGATAAAAAAATAAATAGGTGAAATAGGCAGATCTTTCTTTTACAATTTCACCTTTAAAGTAGTCCTGAGTGTCAATGAATGCAGTGAGTAATACTAAATGAGCAGTATGGTAATAATAATTAAATAACTACATTGACTTATTTTGTTTAGGAGAATCCATCCTCAACATACAGGCTTCTGAAGACTATCCACCTTAAGATCACCATCATTTTCTATAGTTTCAGAGTTATCTGCCAATGATAGCGTTTCAGTCACATCATGTATGTCACATAGCCACAGACAGTACATCACCTGTAGCAAAAAGAAAAAAAAATCTCTATCATCCAAAAACAACCATAGCTAAGTTTGTGATAAGAACCAGCAGATTACAAAAAGAGGTAGTTGATGAAAAAATTGCCCCGTTTGTTTATGCAACAAACTCTCCTTTCCCTATGATTGAGAACCCACACTTCATTAACATGGTTCAGTCATTAAGACCAGGATACAGTCCACCCAACAGAGCCGATGTCACAGGCAAATTGCTGGATAAAGAGTATGAAAGAGAAATTGAGCAGTGTGCAAAAGGTCTAGAAGGTCAAATTGTTAACCTGAGTCTTGATGGGTGGAGCAATGTCCACAATAATCCTGTTGTATGTGCTTGTGAGACAAAAGAAGAAGGGAATGTCTTCCTTAGAGAAACAATTGATACATCAGGAAATGCACACACAGCAGAATACTTACAACAAGAAGTACCTGTAAAAGCTATAACAAACTGTGGGAAAAAAATTCAAATATCTAGTATGCAGCTTGATCACAGACATTGCAGCAAATGTATCCAAGATGAGAAGAAATTATTTAGAAGAGAGTCCCAAGCTAATAACATACGGTTGCAGTGCTCATCTGATGCACCTCCTAGCCAAAGACTTCATCAGTGTTCCAGAAAGAAAGGCTAATGTTGTTGAAATTGCAAAATACTTCTGTAACAACCACTTTGCAACAGCTGCTCTGAAAAAAGTGGGACGAACCAAGCTAACTCTCCCACAAGATGTGTGATGGAATTCAGTAGTCGACTGTTTTCAGTGCTATATCAAGAACTGGCCTAATCTGATGACAGTTTGTAAACAAAATTGTGAAAAAATAGATGACACTGTCAAAGCCAAAGTTCTCAACGTTGGGCTTAAGAGAAATGTTGAACACATGCTGAGTACCCTGAAGCCTATTTCTCTAGTCTTGAACAAAGTGCAGGGAAATAGCCGTTTTATTGCAGATGCTGTTGAAATTCGGAAGGAACTGAGTGAGATCTTAAAAAGAGAAATATGCAATGACAGAGTTAAATTACAAGCATTAAAAAACATAAATGGGTCAAGCACTGTCTCCAGCTCATTTTCTTGCAAATATTCTCACTACTCGGTACCAGGATCAAACCTTAACTGGTGAAGAAGAGGAGTTGGCTATGACATGGACATCCGGCAATCATCCCTCCATAACGGCAACTACAATAAACTTCAGAGCTAAGGGTAAACCATTCAAGAAATATATGTTTGCTGATGATGTTTTAAAGAAAGTCACAGCAGTGAACTGCTGGAAGTCACTTAAGCACTTGGATTCAGAGACTGTTGAAGTGATAATCTCACTTTTAACAGCAGTAGCTTCTTCTGCCGGTGAAGGAAGAATATTTTCTTCCTTTGGACTAATTCATTCAAAATTAAGAAATCGTTTGGGACCTGAAAAAGCAGGAAAGCTTGTTTTTCTTTTCCAGATTATGAACAAATAGGAAAATGAAGGTGAAGTCGACTGAGTTAGCTGCAGAAGCCAATATTTTAAGTTTCTCATGTTGACCTGGCTGACATAGTCAATTTAATTTTTGTTTAAAAAAAAATTTCATTTAAGTGTTTTAGTTAAAAACAATTTTAACAAAAACAAACCTGATTTTAAATAACTTGAATGTTTAACTAAATTCAAAAATTCATATGCGTGTTTTCTTAAATTATTATATGTTTGCTGTTGAAGAAAAAAGTCCAGAATACATAACGTTGTTGTTTCAGTTAAATAAAACAATTTAAATGTCTGTCTGGTGATGTTCTCCTCCTAATACAACATGGCAAGAAAATCCTCCAAATATTAATGATTAACCTGTTGAATTGGAGATAGTTCACCTCCCAATTATTTCATAAATATCTGCTTCTATTATCTTTCGTAAATGAAATAACCAAACAATCATTCATTTTCTGATATAGCTGTAAAACTAATCTGTAAAGTTTTCAAAATAAATCACTTTAAAAATGTATAGTGTGTACCCTCTAAAAATGAAACCTACATCTATCTCTGAGTTGTGAAGCATATGTATTTAGGTTATAAAAACCAACAAGTGCATAAAAACAATGCACTTTTATGTAGATATCCATGATTAAATGGAGTTGTCCTTACTAGTGATTTAAAGCAAATCAACCTGGTTTTCAATGGTTCTTCTAGCCCATACCACTTTCCCTTTGTGTTCACCCATCCACAAATATGTCTTAAACTAGTTTATATGGCAATATTAAGAACTATTTTTGTTGCCTTAATTTGGCAAATTCCAGGTCTTTGTGCTTATTAATTCTTATCGGGTATTATAGATAGGCCCCTACTAAATTCATGGCCATGGAAAAACGCATAATGGACCATGAAATTTGGTCTTTTTTGTACTTTTACATTATACTACACAGATTTCACGGGGGAGACCAGCATTTCTCCAACTGGGGGGTTCTGACCCAAAAAGGGGTTCGGGGGGAGACTTGCAAGGCTATTTTAGGGGGATCACGGTATTGCCACCCTTACTTCTGGGCTGCCTTCAGAGCTGGGCGGCCGGAGGGCGGTGGTTATTTGTCAGGCACCCAGCTCTGAAGGCAGCACCCGCCAGCAGCTGTGCAGAAGTAAGATTAGGAATATAACAACCTCCCTACTATAACCTTGCAACTCCCCACAACTCATTTTTGGGTCAGGACCCCTAAAATTACAACACTGAAATTTCAGATTTAACTAGCTGAAATCATTAAATTTATGATTTTTAAAATCCTATGGCTGTGAAATTGACCAAAATAGACTGAGTATTTGATAGGGCCCTAATTAAAGAATAATGTTGGTGTGTGTGTTTTAAGTACAGGCACATAGATACGACTAAAGGGGGATAGTAGTTTGCTTGGACTGCAGACATGCTTTGCATCTGATGTGTCTTAAAAACGTAGACTGTTTTTTTAATTTTTCTAAGCTCTCAGTTGAGAGCTATTAAGATGCTGAAGTTGATGCTCCCTACGTAGTATATTTACGGCTGCTATAGTGTGTCCAGAGTAGTGACCCTTCTATTCTGGAAATCAGTCTCCCCCCCACCCAGCTCAGACTAAGCCTGAGTTTGACCTTCAGGACATATATTAAGACCTTTCTCAAGCTTCTCCTGAAGGGGGAAGTTGAATAGTGAAGATTCAGACTTTATTGTGGTGGGTAGTCCCTTTTGGTGGTGGTGCTGCTGTATGTCAAATTAGATTTGTTTTCAGTTTTGTGCACATAAATCTATGATATAGCAATAATTGCTATATATAGTTTGTGTATTTTTTGAAGTACAATTAAGATAGTTTGATTGCTATCTAAAATGGAGTTAAAACTGTGGTTCGTGAAGCACTTGGTGATGGCCTAATGATAAACTGTCAAGAAACATGGTGTTCACTCCTCTTTACTTCTGTCTGCTTATACAGGCATCCTCCGGCTTTACAGTAAGCCTTTTTATCCTAAAAGGATAAAACACCTTATTAAAGACAGTCAGAATCTGAAGGATGCTTTTCTAATATTACTTCTCCCTGTAAGTATTTGCTCTAATTGCATAGGGAAGTTGCTTGTTCATAAATTGTAAGTAAGGTTATCCACATTATTGAATGTTTGAGACTCCCTGACCTAGAATCTGCCAGCTGTAAAGTTCCAGAATTCTACATTTACATGATGAAGAAAATGCATTTGTAGTCTTTAGTGATCAGACTATTTTAAAAATGTAAACAATTTATTAAAACAATAGAAATCAAATATCCTGTTAGTCACTGAATTAAACTTTTTTAATTTGAACATTTTAATTATTTTGTAGTCCATATTCAAACTAGGAAAATCATGTTTAAAAATGCTAGCTAATGAGATAGCTGGTTGTGGTGGAGCCTAGAGTTGCCCATTACCAGTTAATATGCTTTTAAAGGTGTTAAACTCTGTCTACACCAGTGTTTTGAAAGCATGTTAGCTTTTTAACATGACCTATTTTTCTAGGCTAGACATGGCCATAGGAGACCTACTAGAAATCCCAGGATTAGTTTCTCATTTTCATCTCCCCAGGCTGACAGGTTCTGTAAGTGCTATAGTGATAATACGTGTAGTCTCTGAAGGAAAGAAGTTCTTCTTCTTTGACTTTAAATAGTGATCACTACCCCCCCCCCCCATACAGCTTAAGACCCCCATCTATGTTATAAGTAAATTTTGTTTCTGTAGGTGGATCCTGGCACTTACTTGAGCTAGTTAAAATGCACAGTTGATTTGTATTCATACATAATTTTTTTTATTAGCATGCCACGTGACAACTATATTTGTGTCCCCACATCTACAAAGCTGCGTTATCTTTTCTGTATGAGGGAAGCCTTTTCCTTAATCCAAGAGCCCCAGGATGTTTGTGATTAAAGACTTTGGACAGTGCCTTCTCTTGAGGAAGTCAAAGTCCTGACTTTTTCCCAGGACAGCTACCTTTATCAGAAGGCCTCTAAGAAGAAACTTTCAGTGCTGGGGGAAAAAACCCTTTGTTGCTTCCCATTTCATAAAGATATCATGGAGATCCATGGGAAGAAAGACCGTGTCTCCTCTGCCCTTTCCAAGGTAATGTACTGATTTTGACTCTTCAGATGCTGCTGTAAGACCTGGGAATTCCCTTTCATCAATAAATTCCCTCTCTCCAGTTGATGTATCTTGTTGCTCAAACAGTCATCTCTTGTAATAGAGGGTTGGTTGGTTCCTGTCAAACAAATGAAGAAAATCAGTGTCAAACTCCACTTCATGACATATTTTCTGTGTGATGCCTCCTTGAATGCAGTCACTCTGGTGGTCTTCTTACTCATCACAGGCTTCACTGATAGAAGAGCTTTATGGCTCTAACCATGGTTGGAGGAATTCGTATGAAACTTGCTCATTACTCCATTTAAGGTCAAGAAGTTCTTTTAAAACAAAACTCCGGGAAGCTCCTTTGGGTCAATGATGGAATGGGGGAAAAGTCTTACTGTTTTTTTAGACACATGATATGATGACAGCTGTGCATCTTATTACATAGGGATTTTTTTATATCAGTTTTAAATCATTTTTCATTTCTTAGTTTATAATGGTCTGTGTTTCTATATGAAATATTCAATTCTGGAGATCAAATCTACAGCAAGAGATGGATTCTTCAGCAAATTTCACAGCACAGCTGTAGAATCGCACAATATGTGGAGCCCTACCTAGAATGGGATGAACTGATTTACAGTATTCTCTTAATTGTTCTCTGTGGTAATGCAAGATTACTTGTGTGCTATCACACTATACATTTTAATACATGAAACACAGAAACTAAATATACTGTTAGTACAATTACACACGAACTTGTATATCAAATACCATCTTCTAAAGAAATTCTGTAGGAAGTACACGTTAACCAGAAAAAGACGAATCCAGAATTGTTTTTTCAATATATAACATAAGAATGGCCGTACTGGGTCAGACCAAAGGTCCATCCAGCCCAAGTATCCTGTCTACCGACAGTGGCCAATGCCAGGTGCCCCAGAGGGAGTGAACCTAACAGGTAATGACTCAGTGATCTTTCTCCTGCCATGTATCACCACCCTCTGACAAACAGAGGCTAGGGACACCGTTCCTTACCCATCCTGGCTAATAGCCATTAATGGACTTCACCTCCATGAATTTATCCGGTTCTCTTTTAAACCATGTTATAGTCCTAGCCTTCACAACCTCCTCAAGCAAGGACTTCCACAAGTTGGCTGTGTGAAGAAGAACTTCCTTTTATTTGTTTTAAACCTGCTGCCCATTAATTTCATTTGGTGGCCCCTAGTTCTTGTATTATGGGAACAAGTAAATAACTTTTCCTTATTCACTTTCTCTACGTCACTCATGATTTTATATACCTCTATCATATTCCCACTTAGTCTCCTCTTTTCCAAGCTGAAAAGTCCTAGCCTCTTTAATCTCTCCTCATATAGGACCCATTTCAAACCCCTAATCATTTTAGTTGCCCTTCTCTGAACCTTTTCTAGTGCCAGTATATCTTTTTTGAGATGAGGAGACCACATCTGTACGCAGTATTCAAGATGTGGGCGTACCATGGATTTATTTAAGGGCAATAAGATATTCTCTGTCTTACGCTCTATCCCCTTTTTAATGATTCCTGACATCCTGTTTGCTTTTTTGACTGCCGCTGCACACTGCGTAGAAGTCTTCAGAAAACTATCCATGATGACTCCAAGATCTTTTTCCTGATTAGTTGTAGCTAAATTAGCCCCCATCATATTGTATGTATAGATGGGGTTATTTTTCCCAATGTGCATTACTTTACATTTATTCACATTAAATTTCATTTGCCATTTTGTTGCCCAATCACTTAGTTTTGTGAGATCTTTTTGAAGTTCTTCAGTCTGCTTTTGTCTTAACTATCTTGAGCAGTTGAGTATCATCTGCAAACTTTGCCACCTCACTTTTTACCCCTTTCTCCAGATCATTTATGAAGTAGTTTGAGCAACTTCCACTACTTAAACAGCTAAAATATATTCATTTACCACCACACAGAAATAACTCCTACTGCAAAGTATCCAGATTTCATAAACGTAATTATAACTTGTTTCCAATGTGAATTTCAGATGGAAATGTTTCCAATTATCCCATAAACATAACTCTTTAATGGTCATTGTAATATTCAGTAAGCTCATTAAACGTTGCTAAGACAAGCATGTTGGTTTAAGATTTCATCGGCAGTCAAACAGTAGTTTTGAATATTTCAGCTGATACAGCTGGGGGATGGGCAGCTGCTGCTGAAGCATCTCTTTGCTTCCACTGCATGGGGGATGGGAATGTAAACAGAGCAGCATGACTTGCTGTTGTAACCAGAATCTTAACTCCATGCTTATAAACCTGACTATATTGCTTTCGTTTAACAACATAAAACTCCCCTGTCATCCCCAGTTTTATTGTACCTTGTCTAGTCAACCAATTACTAAAGCCAACTTAACATTTTTATATGTTGTCAGGATAGGAGCATAAAAAAATTCTGCTGGAATTCCATATACCTAGAATCACTAGATTACTAATAAAGATTTCATTTTCTTCTTGAGATGGTTATTAATAATTTCTAGAACTATAGCCCTAGTTAGAAATTTATTCTATCCTTTGATTAGCTATCAAAAACGCTTGCTAATCCTTACACAGTTTTTGTGTTGTTTCCTGTATTTGAGGTGAAAATAACAAGGGACTAAGTAGTGAAAGCTAATTCTAGTTAGAATCATATTAACTGGACAATGTGGGATTTATTTTCAAAATATTTACTACTTTTTTGTGTGACTTGAGGTATATGTGGCTACAGAACAGACTTTTTAAAAGATTCAGAATAGCATCACCTGAATTAATAAACAGGCATAGATGGCGCCTTTCTAGCTTCTACTATGATAGCTACACATCATATTAGTCCTCTCTTTACCTGGGTTGAACTCGGATAAGAAAGATATGTTTGTGTTGCACAGTAGAGACTGACTGCACATACTGTCATTATCAGAACTGCAGCTCAAGTTGAAGTCCGATTTAAAATACAAACGTGAAATACCATGTAAAACTAGTCATACAAAATTTATTCACTGAGGGCAAGTAATCTCTTTTGGAACAGTGAGTTAAAATTTTAGTTTTCTCACCATCAGAGTGGTGGTAATGGTGAAGTAGACTGTGTTAGACCTGGTAAATTTTCATAACAATTTTGCAAGTTTGATCTATTGGTGCTCATTCATAAATTTACAAAATATTTAACTCAGAAATGTATATAAAAATTTACTTTGAACATACAAAATAAAAACTAAATTGAAAGCTTGTGTTATGGGTGAACTATGAGTAAGGATACTTTTTAGTCACAGGTATTTTTAGTAAAAGTCATGGACAGGTTACGGGCTGTAAACAAAAATTCATGGCCTGTAACGTGTCCATGACTTGTACTATATACCCCTGACTAAATCTGGGGGAGGGGGGCGGCCTGGGGGTGTTCGGGGAGAGCGGCCTGGAACCCCCTGCAGGTGCGGGGGGCGGCCTGGAACCCGCGCTGATGTTGGGAGGGCGGGAGGGGGTTGGCGGGGCTGGCAGGCTCCCTAGCTGACTTCGCACCTCCCTGGAAGTGGCAAGATCCCTCCGCTGCTAGGTAGAGGCGTGGCCAGGCAGCTCTGCGTGTTGCCTCCTCTCCGAGCGCTGACTCTGTAGTTCCCATTGGCTGGGAACTGTGGCAGTGGGAGCTGCGGAGACTGTGCGCAGAGCCCCCCAGGCTGTGCCTCCCCCTAGGAGCCGAGGGATGTTGCCACTTCCAGGGAGTATTCCCTCCCCCCCCCCCCGAGCTAAGCTCCCAGGGCCCTCACCCCCTCCCATGCCCCAGCACTGAGAGCCCCACACAAACTCCTGCTGCTGCTGGGTGAGGGGGAGGCCCAGCAGCCCTCTGGCCCGCTGCACCGGCCACTGCAGAGGTCACGGAATCTGTGACTTCCATGACAAACTTTCAGCCTTAACTATGAGTCAGTCAAGTTTAAGGTGAATTAGACCAGTCTTGAACTGGCCAACACTCAAAGCCTGTAGATATCTGAAAGGGATGCAACCAATTTGAAACCTAGTTGTATTCACCTATTTTAATCCCAATATTGCTCTGCAAAAGACTCGCACTAAAATGACCCCATGCACAGCTTTGTAAAATGTACAAAATAACCTAAAAAGAGAATATTTCAGTTGCTTGGGTGGTTAATTTTGAAACCTAGAGATGACCTATCCACTGCTGATTGTTTTAGGGCTAGTCTACACTACCCGCCCGGATCGGCAGATAGAAATAGATCTCTCCGGGATTGATTTATCGCGTCTGATCTAGATGGATAAATCGATCCCCCAATCGATGCGCATACTCCCACCTCATCAGGAGGAGTAAGCGCTGTCGATGGGGGAGCCGCGGTGGTCGATTTGCTGCTGTCCTCACAGTGGGGTAAGTCGAATAGGATACGTCGAATTCAGCTACGCTATTTGCGTAGCTGAATTTGCATATCTTAAATCGTTTCTTCCCCCCCCCCCCCCAGTGTAGACCTAGCCTTAGTTGGAACATCCAGCTAATGTGCTTATTCCACAATACCAAACCACCTAGCCTTCAAAAACTAGTGCCTTTTGACTTGTTTGAAGACATTTGGATTAGAAGTAAGCTGTTTGAAAAGTCAAATAATGTGAGCAGTATGCTATTTTCTACTAAATGTTCAATGTACTGTGCACCAGGTATACAAGCAAGCAGGTTGTGTAAAACTGGAGTTGCATATATTGATTTACACATGGATATAAAATGTATGTAATATTTTTATTTAAATGTTTGATTCAGTGTATACCTTAGATTATGTATTGTTTGTTCGGATAAATTTTGCTTTGTAAATTAGATAAAACACATTACCCTGTATTTGTGTGATCAAATATTGGTTGAGTATCACTCTTGTTAGGTCTTTAAGGATGGAAACAACCTGTACTTTTGAAATTTATAATAAAACAATATATACAAAGATTTTAAATGCAAAAATCTGCTAATGCATCCTTATGGTTGAGGTTTTATTTTATCTTTTTAGTTCCATTTATACATAAAAATATATGAGAACCTATGCCATTGTCCCTGGCACCCTTGAAAGCAGTAAAATATACAAATGTACTTTTTTAAATGTACGAGAATCAAATTCATTCACCATATGGCTTCCACAGCAATTATAACTTGGCCACTTTTCACACATGTATCTTGTATTACTGTGTGTTATCGTAACTTACATGTATATATTGAACAATAAAAGTTAAGATTTTTATACTGTAATACCAAAAATGTATGTTCAGGGTAGTTACAGTTGCTTGTAAGAACCATAATTTTGAATTCCCTCAGTAGTGTAGTATGCAGGATCCTGTCCTAGAAAGTAAGGGTAGATAGAACTTGCAAGCTTGGGTCCTTACTATTGATATTTTGACACATTAGTGGCATTTTACTTAATTTTGTTTTCCATTTAAAATACTATATATTTACGTATGTTATCTTTTTAAATGTGGCAGATTGTTTCCCTGTAATATGTCTGTATGAACCAACATCATTGTCAATGTAGCTCCAAGAATAGGCTGCTGCAGATATAGAATAAAGGAGCACAAGAGAGTGATTTTCTGTTGGGTTCTACACCAATATCTGGTCAATTGTATGTTTGTTAGGTGGTTTGATTTTGCTGTTATGTAGTCTTGGATGATTATACTCTAAGAAGGTAAGAATGGCCATACTGGCTCAGACTAGTAGTCCATCTAGTTCAGTATCCTGTCTTCCTGGCATTGGCTTCAGAGGGAATGAAACAGAACAGACAATCATTGAATGATCCATCCCCATTGTTGTGCACTCCCGCTTCTGGCAGTCAGAGGCTAGGGATATCAGGGCATGGGATTTTAAGAATGTATGCTTCTCAAGTTCAGATTTACATGTTAAACGTAGACCCATTGGCATCAGTGTATTAAGGACTATTGATCTAAATGTTGCACGTTTTTGACTGCTGTGCCCTAGGTTTGTAAGGAGGAATATAGGGATTTGGTGTATGCTACAGGAGAATTGCTATTAGAAGTTACAAAATAGTCTTTCTATAGAGAATAGAGGTCCTTCCAGAAACTGCTGTTAAGCTAGACAGTCTTTCAATCATTTATGAAAGCTTCCATTGAGTCTTGTGCAACAGTATTGAGCAAACAAAGTTAATCTGTAATAAGTAAAAAATTATAATAAAAAAAATCCATGTAGCCCTGTTTGCTGATGCAAAGTTTTGTGTATGACAAAGATAGTTGATCCTTTTAAAACTTTTATTTAAATTTGTTCTCTGAGGAATGCTTTGATTGTTATAGAACATCAGTGAAGCTGTGGTGAAAATGTTTTCTATGGTGCTAATTATAGTTCATGAACTCTGTTGCTTGATTCCTGTCTTTTGTCCGATCCAGTAGTAAAATGTAGTACTTTAAACACTAGATGCTCTAAATTTCTTTTTTTAAACAGTTAAAGTTAAACACAAGTTTAAATTCTAAAGTATCAAGTTTTAGTTAGCCCATACATCTCCAGATTTAAAATGATGAAATGTGGACTTCTAAAATTATTATTCTATTAGTGTCTAGAGGCCTCAGTCAAGATGGGTATGCCATTGTGCTCATATGTAGTAAGAGATGGTCCGTATCCTAGAAGCTCAGTTTAATTTGAAACACAATGCAATAAGTGAATTTGACATACATAAAAGGAAATGTGTGGAGGGATGAAGACTAAGGGTAATTAAAATTACATCATAGCATTGCACAATTTAATGGTTCTAAATCATTTTACTTCTAAAAAAAATTTAAAATTGGTCATCCTGACTCATGCACAATCCACCTGTTGTTGGTTAGCTGATTTCTTATAGAGGTCACAGCAGAAACATATTCTGAGGAAGGTTTCAAAGGAGAAGAGAGTTGGATTTTTTTTATGAATGGTGTTAAAGAGCAATGTGGAAGAAATTGTGAGAGATGCTGACAAATAGGCAAATGAAGGCTGGTTGGATGAGGAGGGACAGTATAGATGGGTCTACATTACAGAACATTACCATTTTTTGCATGTTGTTGTGAAGAATAGTTAGGTAACATGATATTGATCCCAATCTTATTATAGTATATCCCAGGATGAATTGTGTTCATCAGTATGTAAGTATATTGAGTAAATATTTTGTAGGAAAAATGAGCCCCAAATTGAGTTTACTGTGGTGGAGAGGGGAGTAGTAGAGGGTTTTAGAGTAGAGAGTGATGCAATCAGAGTGACTGGTAAGGACATTGAACCTGTCAGTTATATTTTGAATGGATCAGAGGGGAGCAATGTGTGTGTTGGGGAGATTAAAATAGAGGGGGGTGACATTTTTTAGGTGAATTGTAAATTTGCTGAAAAAAGCATTTTGGGGTGGGGGTGACATTGAAGCTATTCAAATTCACGTTGAATTTGGCGAATAGTTTTGGTCAAAAAACCAAACCAAACCAAAACAAACCCCCATAAAACCAAATCTTGAATATGTGTTTTGGGAAATTGTTGAAATGAAAAGTTTCAACATTTGTGAATTGGATAGTTTTGGCTTTTTGTGTTGAATCGACTTTTTGTTTCAACTCAACACTTTCTAAATTTTTGTTGTTGTTTTGGTTTTTAACTTGGTGAGAGAATTTTTTAAAAAGCATGCTCATTTTAAACTGACCTCTTCCCCCCCCCCCCCCCCAGATTTTTTCCCTTTGGTCACCAAAACAAAAAAATGTATTATTCACTTGGCTCTGCAGAGGAAGCAGCTACTGTAATTAAGTTGGGAGATAAGAGCCTGAATAAAAGTTTTAACTGTGTTAGTATTAGAGGATTGATGAAGACTTGCATCTGATCTATGTTGACTACTCTTGTCTTGGTTTCAGATCAAATGAAGCTTCTTAAATTAACTCTTTTTACTTGTAGTGTCATGCTCAATCCTTTGTCCCCGCCCCCTTTCCTATCTCTTTCCTAACTATCCCTTGTTTCTTTCTGTTCTTCCACTATAGCTTCATTTCCTATTTTCAATTCCTCTCCCTTCTAATTCAGTAAAGTAGGTCATACTGGATCAGACACTACTCCATGAAATCTGTGAGTGGTACTTCTCTTGAGGAGGAAGTTAGTTTTACTCTCTTAATGACCTAACAAAGAGTGTGATGAGGGAGATTCCTTCTTGACTCTTGTGGTGATCAATGTATGCTCTGACTCATGAGTCCATGTGCCTCTGTTTTAAATTATGCAAAAACATATCTATTGTTGGTCACAAAACTATCTGGCCCCTTCTTAAAACTAGCACGATTTTTTAAAATTTTATTTTGACCCTCTGTGGCTTTGAATTTCACAGGTTAAATGTGCGTTATTGAAAGTCATAGACAGTTCTTTGATATTCCTGATCCTATTCCCATACCTTTCTGATACTAATGTTTGGTAACGTGAAAAAGTTTAGAACAGTGTTAAGGAGACAATATTAAAACAAATATGCTGGACTGCAATTGTTGTGGCTGCTTGGTTACATCCACCGACTTTATAACTGTTGATTTCCTTTTTCTATAACTTTATAGTTAGTGACTCTCCCGTTATTGCCTGCAGCTCCAGTCTGCTCTAATCTCGCTGAATTGCTTTAGAATTTTAATGTGTGAGAGAGACTCTTCCAGTGTGGTGTCTTTTTCAAATTTGATCATGACTGAATTTTGCCAGACACCTCACAAAAAGAGATGCAGCCATGCTGGATTAAGAGAGGGATGTTCGTTCTTTCATTCTGTACTGGAATAGTTTGCAATTAATGGAAAACATAACTACTAGTATATGAACAATCTGTTCACCACTGTGACAGAATTGGTTATGTAAAACTTGGAACAGTTCTCTAAGATGCAGATTGAGAACTCCTAAATTTTACTGGATGTGGTAATTTTATAAAGTTATTACTTTTTCTTGCATTATGGGACAGAGTAAATAAAGAGAGATTGATCAGTATGACTTTGAACTTTTTTGATTCCCAGTCCTATTACCCATAAGACCATGCTCTCTTGTGGTGTAGTAGTCAGAGTTGGGCACAATACTTCAGATCATGGAGTACCATTATTCGGTATATCATATTTTCTCTTCCGTTAATTCATACAAGTGTCCATTAGCTTTATATAATTTTTTACTTTATACGGGGCAAGTATCTTCACTCAGCTATCAATGAGGACCTCAAAATTTCTTCCTTTGGTGAATGGCACTAGTTTAGGGCCCATTGATGTGTTTTCATTTTCATGTTCTATGGTGGTGAACATTGCATACAAGTCTATTTGTGTGTCTCATCCTTGCTAGTCTTTATGAAAAGAAACTATCCAGTGTCAGACTTGCACCAGTTTGCCACCCAGCTCTATCCTTCAGAACAACACAAGTTTCTCTTTTGTCATTATTGTAGTATGCAGCTCTCACACAGCCACTACACTTTTCAATACCTCTCACTGGCCCACTTTTTCTCTGCGTTAAGAACTTGGGCGCAATCGTAAGCTGAATTTGCCATTTTGTTGAATTCCTCTGAATGATTTCAAGTTACACAAAACTTTTGCTGTAAGAAGTGCTGAAAAGTGGACTTTATATGTAGGAAATGCTTGAATGTGTTTCCACTTGTACACCAAGAGAGTTTATAAAGAGACTAAAAACATAGTTTCATGCTTGAAAACTGAACAAGTGGTAGTGGCATAAGTTATGACGAGACAAAGTTCAGTAGGCTTAGTTTTCTTAATAAGAAAATGATTAGTTATTAATTTTCAAAATTTGTATCTGAGGAAGTGCTTGAATACTGACTTGGTGTTCTCAGAGGATGCAACGTAGAATATAGGTAAACTTGCTTGCACCGAATCTGAATAACACAGATTTTTGCATATCAAAACAATTAACCTGTTTAATAATTCAAAAGAATGTCATCTAAAATACTGAGTTCTTAAGTATTTTGATATTTTGCATAAGTTGCATAGTAAGTAAAGGCCACATATATTGGAGCATATTTTGAAAATCAGCCATTCTTACAAAAAAATTTTCTTGTTCTTTCTAGATTCTTTCCACTCTTTATTTTTGTTGCAGTAACAGCTTTCTTCCTAATAGCTCACCTTTTCTTTCTGCTTAATCTTGTTGTGAGTCATAATTCTTTGGTTCTGACAATATATTAATATTTAGAAATGATGCTGAATTAGATCATTTAGCATGCAAGATCAAGCAGAAAAGGTGGACTATATGAGATCGATCCCTCCTTATGCTAGGTGTGTCTATGAGCTTTCTGTAGTGGTGATTCAGTAGTCATACAGAATTTCAACATTATTAGTTTTACAATATTATTGTAGGCTTATATAATACTTAACATCCAAAGATATCTAAGAGTGTTGCCAAGGAGGGTAAGTATTCCCACTGAGGCATAGATTAGCTAAGGGTCTGATTATTCAGTGGTGCTGAATTAGAGGTGGGAAGTGGACGGTGAGCAGCATCTTTGAAAGTTGGGCACTGTCTGATTTGTCACTTACAATTGGGAATAGAACCCAGGTCTCCTGATTTCTAGTATTTTATACAGTAACAGCTAGGCACTTCTTCCTTCCATGTAAATATACGATTTCTTTGAAGTTGTGTTTGTCCTGCACTAGCACCTAGAGGCCAGTGACTAGGGTCCTGTTGTACATACACATAGCAAAAAGACTGTTCCGTCCCCAAAGATTTTAAAGCTTAGATCCTTTATTAGAAATGGATTATCAGGGTAATTGCATCTTGTATTTTTGCCTCTTGTTCTAATCTATTTTTCTTCATTTTACAGTGTTGTGTTTTGCTGCTGGACTCTCCCCTGCCACCCACCCCCACAGGATGATATGAGACTTGAAAGAAGACGATGCATACAGGTGATTCTAGTTTTGAAATTCCTGTAGAAAGAAAGATCTATATTGATATTCTGATGTTCTATTCTTTCTTTGGATTTTTTTCCTATCCCCCAAAACTGCATCATTACAACCTTCATAAAACATATTTACAAAAGGAGTAGAAATCATTGAAGCACCTTTGATCTTTTGGAGATTACTGTCTAGAAATTATAGTTTGAAATGTCCAGTAGAAAAACCGCTTTCCTGAATGTAGATTCTTTTCCAGTTTTCTCTAAATAGATGGCCAGGCAGTCAAAGTGCTGGGAAAGCATATTGCTTTATTTTAAGTCCCCTTGTCTTTGTTAATATTCATCCTTTCATACTTTTCCCAGTTACAGATTTCCAGTTGTGATGTGTTGTGTAATTATTTGTATATAAATTTTAATGTTAAAATAATGTATTATTTTTGATCACTATGTAAAAAACAAAACGAAAGTATGCATCTGACAAACTATTTTAAGCAAGGAAATAGTTAACACTACTTCATCTTTAATCACCATTGGACCTAGATTTTGTGAGGGTTTCACAAGAGTTGATGTAGCCCTCAACTGTTTGCAATATACAGCCATTCTTCAAGCTGATGCTTTGTTTTTGTGCTTTTTTTTAAATTGGAAGTTCTAAAATCAGTGTGATTTAAAAAAAAAAATATTTCAAAACCTTTCCAGAAATCATACGCTTCTTTGGCTATGTGGATCTCTCAAAACTTGTATATTTTGTTTCAACCCAAAGGGCATTACTATGGCCAAGCCTCAAATCCCATAAAATGGGATACATAATGGGAAAAAAAAAAAAATGAAGCAAAGTAGATTCCTTGGATTGGATTGGATTGGAGCAGGAATGTAACTGCTTGGTTGCAATTAGTTTTACCTTCTCACATTCTTAAGTGACATAACTATGCCAACAATATTTTGTGGTATACCCCGGCCTAAGTGCTCTCATAAGGATATCCAAAAACAGTATTGAGAATCCACTCCTGTTTTAAGGCTTCCACAAGCACCTTGGTGAATAAGCATGTTTGGGAGATCATACCATGCTAATGGTGACCGCATGGAGATGGGATAGTTATCATGTTTGGGCAAATTCAAATACTTATGTGTGTGGATCGAAATCTGTGGCCATGTTTAATAAGGAAATATGTGTCATGTTTTTTTTTGTTTTTGTTACTGTGCAACAGAATTTATCAAGTATTAACTCCTTAATCTCAGAGCCACCTATATGGTTAGGACAGAGATCAAAGTGGATAAATTACATATTTTATGTATGTTGATCATCCTGTATTAAGAATGAAGTTATTTTGAGTGCATCATGAGATGAGCTGTGGAATGACAGATGTTTGAAATGTTGAGGACTGGAAGATTCTGAGCTGCTGTATGTTACATTTTAAAACTTCTAATTCTGAAGTTGATAGAAAGTGTAATAATACTATATCTTACTTCAGTCTACAATTGTAAAACACTGCTCGCTGGAAGGGGAACAAAGCCAAAGTAGTGCTCCTTCAGACATTGTATTACAATGTTGGTGTTCTACAGAGGTGTGGGTTTTGTTGTTGTTGTCAGATTGCTTATTAAAATTATTTGGAGAAAGTTTGAACACAAACATTTTGGGAAATAAAGAATTCAGAGCTGGAATTACAGATTTGTAAAATATTTGGGTATTGGTTTTATGTTATAGGGAAAAAAAACGACAGTATGTAGGGTTGGACTGTGCCGTCTATGGGTGATTGTTTCTTACATAGTATTTTAACTGCTAATTTTATTAAATGTAATATATAAATGTTTATACACTGCACCTGTTTTAAAAGAGGATAACTGTTGTGCTATATTATGAACAGCAAGATCTAATATTGCTGCTTCAATTTTTGTAAATCATCTGTTCTTTGAATGATTGTCCACAAATATTCCTCTTCTTGTACACATCTGAATGAGATCAGAGTCTTTTGAATAATAGTTTCTTCTGGGGCCATACTGCACCTTCGAGCCCTCTGGTCACCCTGAAGCTGAGGGTAAAAGAGCAGTGCGGCAGCAATCACTCCCCAGTTCTTTCTTACTGCTCATGGCTATGATACAGAACATCTATAGTGTCTGCATCTCTGTATGCTGTACACTTTTTCTTTCAAGATAGATAGTTATAGTTTTATTCTTTTAGTCCATTGACTTTAAAAAATTGATTTTAGGGTCTTCGAGTCCATGTGCTGCCTTCGAAACCAGGACCTGCCTGTCCATGGTGGAGACAAATCCCCTGGATTAAAGGTCTTCCCCTCTTTCAGTGGAAAGAGCCCCATCAATGATGGAGACTCCAAGTGCCTCTTTTGTCTGGGGCAAGTGCATATATCATGAAAGTGCTCTATAGCTGCTTTTTGGAAAGAAGCCGGAGTCCAGGGAGTCTTCACTCAAGCTTTTCCTCCTCAAAAGCTCAGTGAGGGCTTTCTTGGCACTGGAAGGCAAGAACACTGTTTTTACCAGACCACCTCTCAGAGCTCCCCAGTTAAGCCATCTGTCTACTGTGGGTTCCAGAGCCCATTTGAGGTTGAGGAAGTTCCATTTCAGTGCTACGGAGTTGGTCAGTACCTCCTTCATCTCTTCAGCCCAACCCTTTGATGAGAGAGGATGGAAGGAGCATCACTCTTGAGATGACTAGAGAAGGAGATCCTCCCTCTCTGGATCTGAGCAGATCCAGCCTAGGAGGCAGTTTGAGGCCCAGATCAGGTCCTACTGATGCCTCAGCACCAAGCAGCCATTGACCAGCCTCTGCACATGTTCCAGAACCTGTCAATATATTTGGTACTGGCGACTGAGGATCAGAGTGCTCGGCGCTGAAACAGTCAGCACAGACACATTCTGCACTGAAACCAACAGTATAGAAGTGCTCTTTGGACCTCCTGGCACCAACACTGTAAGCCCTGGCACCAGAAAAGTGTGATCTGACAGATAGTTTGCCTTCAATACTGAAAACCAATACTGACTTCTGCTCTGTGGTACCGACCACTCTTCCTGAGTCTTTGCCCCGGAGCCTCTTTGTGGTATTAATGTGGTTCATGTTACTAGTAGATTTAGTATAGGACCAACCTGCCCCTCCATTGTTGTCCTCCGCTAAGAAACTTCCTATGCTAGTATCAGCACTTCCAGCACAGGAGCTGCTGGTTACTTTCAAATTCTCGAGAGATCTACACCACCCTTGGAGGATGGTATATTCTTTCTCCTCTACCTAGGAGGACCAGTGTGATTCGTCTGCCTTAGTCCCTAGACCCATACAACTCTGGGCTGTCTGAAAGGGCATTCAGAGACTGTCCCTGTAAACTCTCCTGTGGGAACAACCATGAGCAATATCCTGCATGGTACCTCTCATGGTCTGAACCTCGTTTTTCCAGAATCCTATGCAGTCAGGCCCCTTCTGGGCCCCAAGGTGGGGAATGGGATCCCACTGCCTCTCAGACAACTAGAGCAAGGTCACCCTGCCCTCATAGACCTCAAGATGGTCACCACACTCACTGGCACCTCATGTACCTGATGCAGAGAGCGAGTAGAAGGACTTACACGAAACTGAAGGCCAACCTGTCCCAACAGCGATCTCATCCTCTTCACCTAATGAGGCAGTTACCATGGTGGTTATAAACCAGCCTGTAGATTACTGGATGTTTGAGGAATTTCTCAGGAGGATGGCTGACACTCTGGAAACCCCAGTTGAGATTGTGTGACTTCTTCTCATAGACTACAAGGCCAGAAGGGACCATCAGGATCATCTAGTTTGACCATCTGGACATTGCAGGCTACAAAACCTCACCAGCCCATTCCTGTAATAGACCCATAACCTTTGGCTCAGTTACTGAAGTCCTCAAATCATGCTTGTAAGACTTCAAGTTACAGAGAATCCCCCATTTACACTAGTTTAAACCTGCAAGTGGCCCTGGGCAAAACCCCCCTGGGTCTCTTGCACTAACTTCTTGACACCCTGCACTTGTTGGCCCCTGGTAGGTTGGCAGTACAATCATGTATGGTCATTAATGAACCCCAGTATGCAAGACCTCTTTCGCAGATGGGAGTGCCTGACTTTAGAGCTGTTTGCATCCGACCAGAATGTCAAATGCTCCAGAGGGGGAGCCAGTCCGAGCTCTCTGCCTTTGATTCCATGGGCACTGGGACTCATGTATACCTACCCTCCAATTCCCCTGATACCCAGAGTCCTCAAGAAGATCCCAGAAGACACAGTTCAAATGATGATCCTAGCCCTGGAGTGGCCCAGATAGTTTTGGTTCTCAGACTTCATGAACCTGTCAATATGGCCTCAACCACGCTCTCACATACCTGGATATTAGCATGCAATTGCAGGGGCAAGTCCCGCACCTATAGATATCTCTCCATCTCACAGGCTGGATGCTGGCTAGATGATATCCACTGACAGATTTTGCTATTTAGCAGTTCAAAACATCCTGGTTTTCAGCAGAAAGGACTCCACCAGACTGAACTATACTGCTAAATGGAAGAGATTCTCTATCTGGTCCTTGGAGAATTGTCTCTCCCTCGGATGCATCTCTGTCTGCCATCCTGGACTGCCTACTTGCCTTAAAGTAGGACCTTTGGACCTTTTCATTAGCTCCATAGAGTGCTTCTCTTGGTGATCTCTGCTCACTATCCCCCCAGCGGAGGGTCACACTGTGTTTTCTCAGTGACTAGTATCAGAGGGGTAGCCGTGTTAGTCTGAATCTGTAAAAAGCAACAGAGGGTCCTGTGGCACCTTTGAGACTAACAGAAGTACTGGGAGCATAAGCTTTCGTGGGTAAGAACCTCACTTCTTGCATCTGAAGAAGTGAGGTTCATTGACTAGATTTCTCAAGGTCTCATTCATGTCTGTCTCCTCCTAAGAGGCCCTCCACCCTCCTGAGATCTCACCATTGTTCTAACAGGTTTAATGGGACCCCCTTTTGAGTCTTTGCTGACTTGCTCTTTGTAACACCTCTCTATGAAGACCACATTCCTACTGGCCATAACCTCAGCCAAAAGGATAGGAGAGATTCAAGCCCTTATTATGGTCAGGCCACTTTATACAGTTTTCCATGGTTGCAAAATGACTTAGACCTCAGTGGCTGACTTCCTCTTAATCAAATAATCCACCTACCAATCTTCTCTAAGCCTCACTCCATTTAGGGAGAAGCTATAATTTACACTTTTGATATTGTCAGGGTTTTTTCCTACTATCTAGAAAAAAGCCCTTCAGAAATTCTTCTAGATTGTTCCTCATGTTTGCTGACAAGATGAAAGATCAGTCCGTCTCCATTCAGACTGTCAGAATAAATCTTGGATTATATTGAAATGTGTTCGGAATTATCAGTACAAAATGAGAAACTGAGAAAAGCCTTCTTTTTACATAAACTTAGACTGTGGTGTTTATAGGGGCTGTTCTGGAGTCTGCCAAAGAGACAGATGTCAAGGGATGCAAGATCAATGCCTCTGAAGGACTTCATTGAAAGCCATATGGATTGTTCGATTTTTGAGATTTACATGGCTTCTTGCACTTAAGTGATATTGTTTACCAGTGTCAGGATAGAAACTTCTGCAGGGTACTTCTTGGACAGTATATCAAAATCAAGAGGACAATATACAGTGCACTTTTACTGTGCTTTGAACTATCCAAGGTTCTCTACTGGGGGGGGATAGTACCAGGAAAAAAAATTCAGAAAGTACCATTCAGTCCTTCTTCATCAGTTGTAGCTGTGACAGATGCCTTGGTCATAGGTTGGAGAGAACCCAATGAACAATCCTAGGTCTCTTAAAAACCATAGTCAAAACTTCATATAAATGTCTTTAGAGCTGAGAACAGTTCAATTTTCATTCTTTCATTTTGAGCTTTTCTTTCTCCAGATCATGTATTGCTGGATAAGTCTTGATGGGCACCACTGTGGACGCACATTATATCAGATGGCAGGATTGCATTCATTCTTTTCTGTCTTACTAGGACATTGTGTGCTTTTGTGAATGGTTGTCAGATATCTGGTCGTACCTCTGACCCTTAATTTTCTATCAACAGATTTGGAAGTCAGAAACTACATTGTTTTACACAAATAATCTTTAAAAGACATTAGTCAATCAATCACAGATTTTGTCACAAAGGAGAGACATACATACCTTCAGTTTTGCTTTAGAGGTGCAAAGATTCTAGTTCCTTGATAGATGTTTTCTTCTATTCTGAAGTAAGTTGATATGCATCTGCCTTTGGCACACCTGCTATCAAGGGTCCTTTAAGAAAACAGAGGACAAAGTTCCTCTGATACTAATAGTTAAAGATACAGTTATATCATGGTGGTCACCACTTCTCATGGAACCCATGTATTTGGCCATTTATTTCAACTCGGCAATGAAAGGTCACCAGGGTCCCAGAACTGTTGCCATTTATATGGATCCCGCTGCTGCGCATTAGCAGTTCTTTAGTTTGCTTTGATTTAGTCCCATTGCAAAGGGGACTATGTCAAAGTGAACTAATGAACTACTAATCCTCAACAGCAGGGTCCAGAAGGTTGCCATCATCATAGCGTGAAATTCTTTTTTTTTTTTTTTTTTTTTTTAATTGTGCTGTGTTGTATTTTTTATTTTTCTTTGACAAAATCATATCCAAGCTAATAAGTTCTTCTTGGGCTGGTTGCTTCTCTCACCTCCATTCCTTGCATTGAAACCTAAGTCTATTACCTGTACTCTGGATCTCCTGTCTCAAGGTCAGGATCCAGTTTTTCATCTGAATACAAATTCTCTTGGTCTGGTCAGTTGGGGTGTGGCATGTTGCTGATTTCTGATTTTGACTGTTCCCAAGAAGTTCAAGAGGCCCCTCTCACTTTTAAGAGAATGCTGCTAATCTCTTGAATGGCCAAAGACTTAAGACTTGTGGGACATCTGTTTATCCTCTGTTTATTCCGCCCTAGAAGGAAAATAAAGAGAGGTTTTGGTGGTGAAGTCGTGCATCATCTAAATCAATTCTTTCCAAGTGGATGAAGTGTCAAGTCTGAAAGCTTGACTCTCTGCAGACAAAGTCCACTGCACTGGAAAGTTAACTGTCATGGGCTGAGAAGATGTATTCATTGTTATTGGAGATGTATGTGCCAAGCTCCCTGGGTTACATATTCTACGGTATTTATTTGCTCTGAACACCACAGATTTATTTTCAGTTATCAACTGGTATATGTTGTTCTGTAGTTGTGTTGCAGGCAACCTTCTTACAGTTTGGCACTACACTGATTTGGGAGGTCCGAAATGTATTGGCATAGATGGAAGAGAAGGAAATTCTCCTTACCTGTGTTTTCATTGAGATCTCTTATGCTGGTCTAGATCTTCTCTTTGCTCCCTCTTTCACGATAAACTCCTGTTTTAATACAAAGTTTTTTTGCGGGGTGGGGAATGTTTGTGAGCAAGTTTCATGCTAGCATTTCAGGATCTCGTGTTTGCGAGATTTGTATATTGCTTAGTATATTATATTTTTAGAATATACAACTGAGCTCTAGTAACAGTTCTAGTAATGTTAGTTAGGCTGCAATATTTAGGTTCTAGCTGAAATAAGTTGATTGGGGACTATGGCTCCTTTACACTACAAATATAACCATGTTGCAGACACGTTTACAATGTGATTGTCTCCTGACCTGGTTATAATATGGCTAATGTTCTATTTGTATCACAAACTGAAATTGTGTTTTAACTGGGTCCCATGACACAGTTATTTGTAATGTAGATGAGATATTTATTAGAGCAGAGCTAAGCCTGCAGGCTTCAATTCATGTCATGTTTTCATACTGAACTTATGAGGTTCAGTTCACAGGTTAGTAAATTTAACTCTAAAGAGTTGCATAGTTGTTTTGTACTTAGTCCCACATAATCCCTTCAATGCCTTTCCTTCAAACAAGCTTTTTAGTTCCCTTCCTTACATTAAGGTTCCTCCTCTGCCTGAAAACCCCCTTGCTATAGCACTGGGTCCAGGAGGCTCCTCTGCGTCTACTTTATCTTTCAGCCACCCTGAAAGGAATGGCAGAATGGCTGTTTTCACCCCTGCTCCTCTTCTTTCAAATCAAGTCTCTTGGTAAAGATCTCAGTTTCATATCTCTGAAAGAATCTTATGGTGGACAAGATGTACCTATTTCTCTTCTCCCCTTCTCCCACAGTAGTGCAGGAGAAGCAGCAAACAAGCTGTTCTGAGTAACTTGCTTTGGGGAGCAGGTATACAATGCCCTATTAAGGGGGAACACTAAATGATTATTGAAGCAGGGCAATGCAGAAAAAAGCCTGTGGCTTTATTCCTTACCCACAAAATTTCTAGTGGAAAGGGAGATGAGGATCGATGGGCTTATTTGTGGAAAGGGGGAACAGATGGAGATAGAGTGGGCCACATAAAGCTAAACATGAGTCTCTGCCCATGTTTCTGAAATTCTTGTGACCATAGGCTGAGGTTTAAAGAAGCGGTGAATCTTAAATCTAGGGTAAGTTTAAGATTTGTTGTAAAGAATTGGCACAGCTCTAAAACTTATAAACTATCATTTCCAGGAAATCACAGATGTGAGTAAAGGAATTTCAACAATTTCTGGAGTACAAACTGCTTCGATTGTAGACCAGAAACATGAGAACATACAGATGTCAAGATACATGAAGTATAATACTTTGAAAATAAAAGTGTAAGTGTGTGTGTGTGTGTGTGTGTGTGTGTGTGTGTGTGTGCGCGTGTGCGTGTATATATTGTGATGGGGCAAGGCCAGATGGCTATAATAAAGTAATGGGAGACAGATATATTAGCCACAGGCTAAACAAATCCCTGTTACCAGGATAAGAAAATAGCAGCTGCTCCAGGTCAATTAAGACACCTGGTGCCAATTATGATCTTTCCAGAAGACAGGGAGGACAGCTAGGTTGATTGGGACACCTGAAGCCAATCAGGGGCTGGCTGAAACTAGTTAAAAGCCTCCCATTAGTCAGGTGGGTGCGTGTGTCAGGAGCTGTAGGGGAAAGCTGTGCTGTTGGAGAGACTAAACAGTAAAACCATATCAGGCACGAGAAAGGAGGCCCTGAGGTAAGGGTGAAGTGGATCTTGAGGAAGTGGGGAAGTGGCCCAGGGAATTGTATGTGTCCTGTTTCTAAAAAGTCAGCTACCATAGCTGATACTATTAGGGTCCCGGCTGGAGTCTGGTGTAGAAGGCGGGCCCAGGCTTCCCCCTTTGCCACCTGATTAATCACTGAGACTGGGAGACAACAGAGACTGTGCGAGCGAAGGTTGCTTCTGCTCACCTCCCTTGCTGGCTTATGATGAAAATGGCTCAGTAGGCTGTGACCCTTGCCTCTAGAGAGAGAAGGGCTACGTGGAGGGTCACAGTGAGCCTCTGAGGCTAGTGAAATCTGCCAGGAAACGTGGGACTCATAGAGATAAGCTTTGTGACTATATGTAAATGTGCATGTATATATATTTATTTCTGGGTCGTAATACTGTTTTCATGACACAGTTGCAGTTAAGTAATATACCCTTTTTTACATTGTATTGTATGTTAAAGTATCCTAGTACTACTTTGGGCAAATAAACATGCACAAACTAAGTTTTACTACTTCAGATTTCAGTCTGAGTTCTCTCTAATAAGGAGGTAAATCAAGTATATAGGAAACAGTGCAATTTATTAACAGGGATGAGATTGTTTAATGATTTCAGGAAGTCTAAGTGTAGAGTATCAGGGTACATCTACACTACACGCCAGATCGATCCCCGATCGCTCTGCTGTCGACTCCGGAACTCCACCATGGCAAGAGGGAGAAGCGGAGTCGATGGGGGAGTGGCGGCCGTCGATCCCCCGCCGCAAGGACGTGAAGTAAGTGATTCTAAGTTGATCTACGATGCGTCGACTTCAGCTATGCTATTCTCAAGTGGTTGTTACAGAAGTATTTTGCAATTTCAACAACATTAGCCTTTCTTTCTGGAACACTGATGAAGTCTTTGGCTAGGAGGTGCATCAGATGAGCACTGCAACCGTATGTTATTAGCTTGGGACTCTCTTTTAAATAATTTCTTCTCATCTTGGATACATTTGCTGCAATGTCTGTGACCAAGCTGCGTACTAGATATTTGAATTTTTTTTCACAGTTTGTTATAGCTTTTACAGGTACTTCTTGTTGTAAGTATTCTGCTGTGTGTGCATTTCCTGATGTATCAATTGTTTCTCTAAGGAAGACATTCCCTTCTTCTTTTGTCTCACAAGCACATACAACAGGATTATTGTGGACATTGCTCCACCCATCAAGACTCAGGTTAACAATTTGACCTTCTAGACCTTTTGCACACTGCTCAATTTCTCTTTCATACTCTTTATCCAGCAATTTGCCTGTGACATCTGTTCTGTTGGGTGGACTGTATCCTGGTCTTAATGACTGAACCATGTTAATGAAGTGTGGGTTCTCAATCATAGGGAAAGGAGAGTTTGTTGCATAAACAAACGGGGCAATTTTTTCATCAACTACCTCTTTTTGTAATCTGCTGGTTCTTATCACAAATTTAGCTATGGTTGTTTCTGGATGATGGAGATTTTTCTTTTTCTTTTTGCTACAGGTGATGTACTGTGGCTATGTGACATACATGATGTGACTGAAACACTATCATTGGCAGATAACTCTGAAACTATAGAAAATGATGGTGATCTTAAGGTGGATAGTCTTCAGAATCTTGTATGTTGAGGATGGATTCTCCTAAACAAAATAAGTCAATGCAGTTATTTAATTATTATTACCATACTGCTCATTTAGTATTACTCATTGCATTCATTGACATTCAGGGCTACTTTAAAGGTGAAATTGTAAAAGGAAGATCTGCCCATTTCAGATATTTATTTTTTATCATAACTGCATCTGAAATGATAGTACTATAGAATAACAACTATATTTTTTGCTCAAACACGAGAATTCAAGAATAGTCCAGAAGGAAGACAGGAGTCCTTAAGAAAGAAGTATTAAATAAAAAAGTTTACCAACTTGAAGATCCTGAATGTTTAGACATGTTCCTTTCATCATATTCAGCGCAGCTTCCTCCTGAGAAGGAACACTTCTCATGATGTTGTTTCATTTGGGCAACCGGGCCTTGCATTTCTTTGTTGCACTGTTTGCATTTTGCACGCATGCCTGTCTTATCCACAGGTAGAGGAACTTCATTAAAATAGTCCCACATTGGGTCTCTTTTACAGCCTGCTGCCATTATAGGTTTTTCCTTCTAGTGAGAGAATGGTATGGTAGATCTCAAATCAATGAAGTATACACTCAGAAAGACCTCAAGACTTCTGGAACATGCTGCTCAAACAGTTTCACTTTTGTTTCTACTGCCTATCCATCCCTTCTCACATTTATCTCCAGACTTCTTCTCCTTGTCCAGATCTATTCCGCCCCCAACAATCTTCTATTCATTGAACTTTTTGAAACTTTGCCTTTTTAGAGCGAGGTAAGGGATTGACTCTGTGTACACAAAGGGACAATAAGGTTGAGGTCTGTTATTTCTCACCTCTATATATTATTTATTTAAAAACATTTTTGATGTTAACAAGCATGTTCTCTCTGGAGACACAAATCCACAGTTTGAGAACTGCAAAACTAAGCATCTCTGATGGCATCTTCTAGATTGAGCACTGAGTCCCATTGGATAGATTGAAAGATTAACCTAAATAATCTATACAGAAGCTCCTGGAACCCCGATAAAATTAGGTCCCTAATCCATGAACTATTGGAACTCATTTACAAAACTTTTCTTAAACATTACATGAATGTAGTTTTTTCATACTATAGAATTAGAATTTATAATCCTTATTCCATGATGAGATATCTTTGAGCTATAATGGATCTTAATTAAAACTATCTTTAGATAAGTTTTTTCCCCCACAAAAAGCATTTTATAAAAAAAAAAATCCAATTTAAATAAAAAAAATCTGATTTTTTCCCTCCCAAAAATCATTGATTTTTATCCACCCTGATTTGTAATGACAACTAGCTTTATAGTAGTTCAGTTTACACCTGTTCAAAAGGACTTCATTGCCAGTATGACTGTACCTAGACTAAAGTTTTTGCCAGCATAGCTATTTCAGTTGGGGTGTGATTTTTATCTCTCCTCCCTTTCCTCCCCACCGCCCCGCCAACCCATGTGGTTATGCCTGCAAAACTTAAGTGTAGACCAGGCTGAAGGCCATACTGCGAGAATGCTTGTAGTGACTGTAGGATTAGGCATTATCCAAAGCCTTTTGGTGGAGGGAAATAAATTCCAAAACGATGTGTTTTACAGTATGCTTGTTTTCAATATTGTATGAGAGATGAAGCCTACCTTTATGGTACACAATAAAGTACAGTCTTCATTGATCAGGGGTAGCTGTGTTAGTCTGTATCCACAAAAACAACAAGGAGTCCGGTGGCACCTTAAAGACTAACAGTTTTATTTGGGCATAAGCTTTCTTATTCATCTGAAGAAGTGAGTTTTTTACCCATGATCTCATGCCCAAATAAATCTATTAGTCTTTAAGGTGCCACCGGACTCCTTGTTGTTTTAGACTTCATTGAGTTCATATAATGAAAGTAGCTTGAAAATTAAGGTAATTGTTAGAAAGCAGATTTTACAACTGAATTCTATGTTTGCCATAATTATTCAGAACTATAAAACTTCCTTCAGACCCCTGCCTCTGGCCAGTCTGTTTTCTTGGTCAGGTATTAAATGATTTATATCATGTGAGACTATTGCACATGATGTATTCATCTCTTGTTTAGCTCTTACATTAACAGTTTGGCATGTGGCTGTGTATACATAGAATAGATGTTTCCCATTTCTTCTCTATCAACTGTTTAAATATATCTCGTGCCTCAGTATCTACACATGAAAAATGACTTGAATTATTCTGTTTCTCTTGCTGGCACTTATGTATATAGGGAAAAAAGTCTAATTTCTGGTTTGTACTATAGATTAAGAAAAAGTTTATGAAGATGTTCAGGATACTTATAATGAACCCTAAATTATGTATAATTGAAAAGTCACAGGATTTCCTTTTTAGCAGTAAATGGTCTCGTATTTGGGATTAATTATGTTTATAGACATTAGGCTAAGGTTGTCTGTCTACTGTTGTGTGTATTTTATCCAAAGAAAATTCTCAGGGTTGTGTTTTTTAGTTCTATGCTAACTGTAGGGCATTGTTTCAGTACAGAATTATTAGTGTAAGATTCACCTAATGTATTACATGGGTATGATTGTGCAGCAGGTGACTTATGTTCAGTCTTATCTGTGTTATTTTGCCTTGTAAACTATTAAAAATTATAAGTATTGGGAATTGATGTTTCGTCTTTGGAGTTATGGAGACGAGGTTGCAGCAGTGTTAGAGACCCTAAGTTAGCTAAACCACTGATAAAAGCTTTACTTCTCCTGAGGAGATAGTGGAGTAGACTAGTTGAAGTATTAGTGCTGCAAAGTGTTGGCCCAAATAGATTGCTGAAAATTTTGTAAGCTTATGGTCAGATAATGTCTTCCTTCTGCTCTCTGCCAATGCTGCTGCAAAACTGTCTGTGCAATAGATACACTAGATGGGCATAAATTGAAAGGCTGTAAAAGTTTAACTGTTTAAATGAGATATCAAAGAATAAACTGATGATTTTAATGTAACTTCTAGGTAACATGTTTATAGTGAGAATGTAATATGATGATGTGTCCTGAGGAAATGTAAGAAGAATTATTTTCATTAGATTTAATGTTAGCAACTTTCATTTTGAACATGGTTCGACCAAGTGAGGCATCCCATATAATTTTCATTTATTTATATTCAGATTGTATCACAGAGATAAACTTTTGACAGAAACTTTCCCAAATTGTGGTTAGTGCTCAGCGTTCTGGGTGGTATGGGGTTGGTAATGAAATACAGAGCCTGTCACCTCTTCAGCTGTGACCCGGGTTGGGCCACTAGTGTTTGAAAGTCACTATCCTTCTGCCAGCTAGGTGATGGACAGAATAGTATTATGGCCCATTGACAGGATTGGGATGCATATATTGCTGCTGCTTCGTGTGCTGTACCTGGCCTGTGGATTAAAAGATAAGTTTCCAGAGCTGTCAGATACCTTTCACAAGCACATAGGAAAGAAAAACACACCACTGTTAAGTATCAGGGGCTACTATCAGGGGGTAGTATCACCACTGTTGTGAGTGAAATGCATTAACGCTTTCACTTCACTTGCAGATCTGTAGAAAATGAGGTAAAACATCTAAAGAATCACTTTCATTGCCACATTATAAAGTTAAGATGTGCAGCTGCATTCTGCTTTTAAATGGAGACAGAATGATTCAGAGAATAAATCTGAGTTAGTCTTTTTGGGTCTTGTAATAGATGTTTAATTTTAAATGGACTGAATCACGCTGAATTTCAGAAGAAACATTTATGCGATGTGAAAAATTCTCTTAGAACTATTGAAAGTATTAATGGTCAATACTGTTGTGTATTTATACATATAAAATATGCGTGCTAGTTCATATAGATACATACTGAAACACATTAGTTTTATTTTACTTACATCCTTTAATTTTTGTAAATGACGATTATTTGAGGAAAATCTAGCCATTCCCTTGCATTCTAGTGTTTATATCTTGGCACTAATCTGTTAATTGAAACAGAGTTCAGTGTATGGAGTATTGTAATATATTAAAGTAGCTTCCTATTTTATTTTATGCTTGTCCTCCATAATGATCAAAATATCTGGAACTTTGGTGCATGGGACTAAAGGGATTTTTTTTTAAAGTTTATTTTATCTGAGGAAGTGTGTATATATGATTTTTATAATAGCAAATGTACTACTTATCTTCATAAAAACAAATCATTGATAAAGTTAACTGTGTTCCTACCTTGCTATAACTGTTGTCAGCGTTATATATTTAAAATTTTTTTGTTTAAATTCTTCACCATTAGAAGTGTATGGATACCTTTTGCAATTGGATACTTTAAAAATCTCAGAACTTTGAAGATTTTTTTCATGCTTACAGTATGGCTATTCTGTGAGAAGTTTAAATCCTAATGCAGTACTTAGCTATAATCCTTGGGTATCATTACTGTATCACCCCCTTTCTTTAGGGGTGAAATGTAAAACATGATTCTAATCCTTTCTGGTTGTAGCTAATTTTGCTTTAAACTTGAAAGTGTTAACAACTTGAAAATATGATAAAGCTCAGTTTCATTTCTTGTTTATTGCTTGTTTTCCTATTGGACAATAGGAAGCAGCTCTACCCTGGCAACTGAAGTATGTTATTTGCATAACCTGGTTTGATTGGCCAGCTCGCTGACTAAGTCTTCCAATCATATGGTGTCGTTTTAGTGGTAGGCTATGCTAATTAACTGCTGTTGCTGGGGTTCACAGTGGTTTCTGTGTGCTGTTCTGCTGCATTGTGTTGCCTGGTGAGAGACATTGATAAATGAGTATTTAATGATCTGCAGCAGTTCCCACTCACTGCAGGCAGACACAGATTTTAGAACAGAAGTGGAAATAAGGATTTAATTGCTGTTAAATATCTATAACTGCTCTATGTAATCTTAATATTAGGTTGATACTTAAAATGCTTGCCTTTAATGGAATACTTTATAGATTTTAACGAGGAAATAGTGCAATGTAGATGGGTTTTATTCAAGGAGGAGGGCTGGGGTTTTAGATTTTAAAAGGGTTTGATATCCAAGTAACATGACAGATATAAGCATGACTTTGTCTGGGAACATTAATGATGCCAAATTAATATCTGTACTACCTATAATATATCCACTTGTTTTCACAAAAAATGTCTAGATGGTGTTTCAATACAGTATATATCCAGAGCTCACACTCTCCTGTAAACACAGTGAGTTCAGATGTCATTGGGTTTTTCATATAAATGTGTTTGAGAGGTTTTCCATGCATGCTACCTAGGCAGTGTGGTCTAATGTGCAGAGCACAGGACTGAGACTCAAGAGATCTGGGTTCTATTCCCAGGTTGTCTGCTGGCTGGCTGTGTGACCTGGGGCAAGTCGTGTGTCTCCGTGCCTCAGTTTCTCCATCTCTAAGCTGGGAAGAATAATACTTGCCACCCTTTTAAAGCATTTTCCTGTTGTGTGGTGCACTGATGAAAAGTATTCTATAAGAGCTAGGTATTAGTATTATTATTGGTTCTGCTTAAGAACATTGGGGACACAGATCTTAAACAGTTTTCACCTTTGACTGATGTATACATCTTTTTTCTTCTTGTCTCTTCCCCTTGCTACTTTCTCGCCTGTTCATAGACTAACTTACCTCCTTTAGCCTTCTTTTTCTCTTTTCTGTCCACATTCCCAAAGAATCAGAGAAATGTATGGCTGCAAGTGACCTTGAGAGATCATCAAGTCCAGCTTACTGCATTGAGGCATGATCCAGTAAACCTAGACAGTCTCTGGCAGGTGTTTCGTCCAACTTGTTCATAAAAGCCTCCAATGACCGGTATTCCACAACCTTTCTTGGAAGCCTATTCTAGAACTTGACTACCCTCATAGTTAGAAAGTTTTTTCTGCTATCTAACTAAATCTTCTTTGACACAGATTAAGCCCATTACTGTTTGTCCTACCTTCAGTGGTGTGAAGAGCAGCTGATCACCATCCTCTTTATAACGACCCTTAATATATTTGAAGGTCCCCTCTGTTGTCTTTTTTGAAGACTAAATATGCCCAGATTTTTAACCTTTCCTCATAGGTCAGGTTTTTTCAACCTTTTATCTTTTTGTTGCTCTCCTCTGGACTGTCTCCAATTTGTCCACATCTTTCCTAAAGAGCGGCACCCAGAACTGCACACTGTACTCCAGCTGAGGCCTCAGCTGTGCTGTTACATGTGACACTCCTTTTAATGCTCTTAAGAATGATACTGGCCCTTTTTGCAACTGCATCACACTGACTCATATTTAATTGTGATCCACTATACTCCTCACATCTGTTCCAGCGGTGTTACCAACTAGCCAGTTATTCCCCCTTTTGTAGCTGTATATTTGATATTTTTTCCTTCCTAAGTTTAGTACTTTGCACTTTATTGAAAGTCATTTTGTTAATTTCAGACTAATTCTCTGATTTATCAAGGTTGTTTTGAATTTTAACCCTGTTCTCCTAAATTCGCGCAGCTCTTCTCCCCCTGCCCCATTGATGTCATCCACAGATTTTATAAGCATACGCTCCATTCCGTTATCCAAGTCATTAAAGAAAATATTGATTAGCACTGGACCCAGGCCTGACCCCTCCTGGGCCACACTAGATACACCCTCCCAGTTTAACAATGGAGCAGTTGATAACTGCTCTGCAAGTACTGTCTTTTAACCAGTTGTGCACCATCGTATAATAATATCATCTAGACCACATTTCCCTAGTTTTGCTTATGGAAATGTCTTGTAGGACTATATAAAAAGCCATACTAAAATCAAGATATCTCACATCTACTAATCCCCCCCCCCCCCCCCCCCCAGATAAGCCAGTATTCTTCTTCGAGTGTCGTCCATGTGGGTGCTCCACTTTAGGTGTTGGTGCATCCTGGTGCCGTCAGTCAGAGATTTTTCGGCAGCAGTGTCTGTTCTGGGTGCGCATTAGCAGTCTCGTGGCGCAGCTGGTGCCTCATCAAGCAGGCGTGCGGCTCGACCCCTTCAGTTCCTTCTCAACTGTCCTTGGCTTGAGACAGAGTCTGTTAGTGGTGCCACTGAAAACCTTAAAATAAGATTAGATTAAATTAGCTAGATTAGTTCTTACCCTTGTTTGTTAGCAGTGTGTTACTTAGTATAGTTTGTGTTAGTCAAACCTAGTTAGATAGCTGTTCAAATTAAAAAAACACTTTGGTTTTCCCCATTTTTCACATGAGGGATGCCTCAAATATGCCTGGATCCCCAGGCTTTAAAAGATGCACTTTGTGAAAGGATGAAATGCCAATCTCAATGGCCGCTCCTTATGTGTCCAATGCTTAAGGTTGCACATATCGCGAAATTGCGCTCATGCAGCAATCTTAAAGCTAGAGCAAGGAGAGACTGGGATCTTTGCCTTAAACTCATTTTAATGGAAAAATCCCTCATGTCAGCCTCAGACCCCGGACAACCCATGACAAGGGACTCCCCGGGCACATCCTTCATGAACAAATTAAGTGTCAGCTCCTCTATAAAATTGAGGAAAAGGGCCACGTCTTCCCCAAGCTGATAGCCATTGAAAAAGAAACGGTCTCTGTCAAGATCTCTGCCCTCATAGCTGACCTCTTCCAGAGTGAGCACCTTTGATGCACCTGATACCTCCGGCACCATCTGCTCAGGGACCTCTGTTGGCAGGAGAAAGGAGTCGTGTAGCAGGCATAAAGCAGCCTCCTCCTCCACGGCATGGATTACCCCTTTGAAGGACACGGTACTGCAACCTCAACCACTTGTGATGGCTTTTCCTCCGACACCGACCTCATTGGAGCCAACTGTGGAACCGCTAAGAACAGCACCAAAGAAGGCTACACACAAAGGGACGGCGCTGGCCAAACTTCTATTTAAGGTGGTGGCGCAGAAGGACATGGTACTGCATATGACGGCACTGATCCCCTTATTCACACATCAGATATGGAAGTTCTTCTGCTCCCGATCTCTGCTGCTCGGCACCGAACCAACCAGAATCCCCCAATGCTTCACCTTTTTCAAGTGATGATGAGGGTGACATGGAGGAGGCAGTTTTTTCATTTGGACACTCCTCTCCATCAGGCATGGAACCTGATTATAGATCCAGAGAACAGAACACCAGGGACATGCCTCCATGTCTCGCTAACATCTGGATGTGCCCTCCTATGCCATTCCCCATTCAATGGTTACAATGGGACCCATGGACAGCCTACAGCCTCCCACTTCTCACAGGAAACCTATACAGTTCGCAACTACATCAGTACTTGAGCCCTCTGAGGAGGTGGAGGAAGACAGGGGAGAGACTACAGAACACGAAACATCCCCGATCACAACTCCTCTTCTTCCTCTGATGAGGCAGTAATGCCCCTGCCCCCACTATTACAGATTACTTCAAACACTTTCAAGAGTTATTCAGGCAAGTGACACAGAGCCAAAATATTCCTCTTGAAGAGGTACCAGAGACACAACACCAACTCCTCGAGATCCTACACACTTCTTCCATGACAAAAATAGCATTGCCCATAAATGATGCTTTAATGGAACCTGCAGAAACGGTGTGGCAAACACCTGCCATCCCTGTAACCAATAAGTGTACAGACAAGAATACGATGTGACAAATAAAGGCATGGACATCCTCTTCTCTCACCCACAACTCCTTAGTGGTGGATGCAGTGAACCAGTGGGGCAAACAACCTCAATTCAGATCTACGCCCCAAGAAAAGGATTGGAAGAGATTAGAACTGTTGCAGCGAAAAGTTAACTCTTCAGCGATTCTTCAATTCTGCATGGCCAATTACATGGCGTTACTTGTTAGCTACCATCACAATGATTATACCAAAATGAACTATTTACTTCAGAAAATTCCGGAGGGGGAAAAAAAACAATTCCAAGCCATCGTCAATGAGGGCCAACGTATTGCTAGAACAGCGCTTGAGGCATCCCTCAACGTGGCAGACATAGTGGCATGGATGATGGCGACAGCCATCGTCATGCACAGAGCATCTTGGTTACCCTCATTGGATATCCCAAGGGCACTTCAGAACAAAGTAGAGGACCTCCCCTTTGACAGGGACAAGCTCTTCTCTGATAAGACAGATGAAGTCTAAAGTGATACTGAGGACCCTTGGTATCTACATGCCCCCTAACAGAAGGCGCAGATACCAGCCTTACAATCGTAGCAGCGACAACACGACACAGTGCCAGCAGAGACCATACAATCAAAGATAGAGGCACAGAGACATCACTCTACCAGTGTCTGGCTGCGAGGTTCAAAGCACCACCAAACAAGACGCAGTTTTGAAACGTTGGTCGAGGGTCTGACCGACCTCCCCCCACCACCAGCGTCAATGGGTGAGCATCACAAACCTTTGATCATTGGCTTTGGCTGTTTTAACATATGTGGGCTTCTATTAACACACACCACTGGGTTTTAGAAATCATTCGAATGGGTTATACCATCCCCTTTACCTCCATCCCACCTACCCACCCCCTTTTCCCTTCCCTTTTCAGGATCCCTTCTCACGAGCACCTATTGAGACAAGAAGTTCATCACCTTCTACAATTAAGGGCCGTGGAACAAGTTCCAACACAACACAGAGGAAAGGGATTTTATTTCTTGATTCAAAAGAAAAACGGAGGTTGGAGACCCATTCTAGATCTCAGAAAACTCAACAAATTTTTCCGTACCCACAGATTCAAAATGGTCACATAGAACTCATTGAATGGTTCAACGGGGATAGGTGAGCAAAACGCACAGGTAAGTGGAGAACATGGAGACCTGGAAGATGGGTCGGAAATAGGAGAGAGTGTGGGCTATAATGGCAGAGAAAAAAGAGGGTCTGGGCGAAACTGGGAGGCAAGATCAAATCAGTATCTTAGATGCCTATATACAAATGCGAGAAGTATGAGTAATAAACGTGAAGAACTGGAATTGCTAATAAATAAATACAACTATGGCATTGTTAGCATCACCGAAACTTGGTGGGATAATACACGATTGGAATGTTGGTATGGATGGATACAGCTTGCTCAGGAAAAAGGGAGGAGGTGTTGCCTTATATATTAATAATGTACACACTTGGACTGAGATGGAGATGGACATAGGAGACGGAAGTGTTGAGAGTCTCTGGGTTAGGCTAAAAGGGGTAAAAAACAAAGGTGATGTCATGCTAGGAGTCTACTACAGGCCATCTAACCAGGTGGAAGAGGTGGATGAGGCTTTTTTTAAACAACTAACAAAATCATCCAAAGCCCAAGATTTGGTGGTGATGGGGGACTTCAGCTATCCAGATATATGTTGGGAAAATAACACAGCGGGGCACAGACTATCCAATAAGTTCTTGGACTGCATTGCAGACAACTTTTTATTTCAGAAGGTTGAAAAAGCTACTGGGGGGGAGCTGTTCTAGAATGATTTTAACAAATAGGGAGGAACTCAAGAATTTTAAAGTGGAAGGCAGCTTGGGTGAAAGTGATCATGAAATCATAGAGTTCACAATGCTAAGGAAGGGTAGAAGGGAGTACAGCAAAATAGAGACAATGGATTTCAGGAAGGCGGATTTTGGTAAGCTCAGTGAGCTGATAAGTAAGGTCCCATGGGAATCAAGACTGAGGGGAAAAACAACTGAGGAGAGTTGGCAGTATTTCAGAGGGACACTATTAAGGGCCCAAAAGCTGGGTAGGAAAGATAGAAAATGTGGCAAAAGACCAGCTTGGCTTAACCACGAGATCTTGCATGATCTAAAAAATTAAAAGGAGTCATATAAAAAATGGAAACTAGGACAAATTACAAGGGATGAATATAGGCAAACAACTCAGGAATGCAGGGGCAAGATTAGAAAGGCAGAGACACAAAATGAGCTCAAACTAGCTACAGGAATAAAGGGAAACAAGAAGACTTTTTATCAATACATTAAAAGCAAGAGGACGACCAAGGACCGGGTAGGCCCACTGTTCAGTGAGGAGGGAGAAACAGTAACAGGAAACTTGGAAATGGCAGAGATGCTTAATGACTTCTTTGTTTCGGTCTTCACTGAGAAGTCTGAAGGAATGCCTAACATAGTGAATGCTATTGGGAAAGGGGTAGATTTAGAAGATAAAATAAAAAAAGAACAAGTTAAAAATCACTTAGAAAAGTTAGATGCCTGCAAGTCACCAGGGCCTGATGAAATGCATCCTAGAATACTCAAGGAGCTAATAGAGGAGGTATGTGAGCCTCTAGCTATTATCTTTGGAAAATCATGGGAGACAGGAGAGATTCCAGAAGACTGGAAAAGGGCAAATATAGTGCCCATCTATCAAAAAGGAAATAAAAACGTTTTTGTTGCTTTCTTCTGGACTTTCTCCAGTTTGTCCACATCTTTCCTGGAGTACGGTGCCCGGAATTGGATACAGTACTCCAGTTGAGGCCTAATCAGTGCTGAATAGAGTGGAGGAATTACTTCTTGTGTGTTGCTTATAACACTCCTGCTAATACACCCCAGAATATTTATTTATTTGCACCAGTATTACATTGTTGACACACATTTAGTTGGTGATTCACTATAACCCCCAGATCCTTTTCTGCAGTCCACCTTCCTAGGCAGTCATTTCCAAGTTTTTATTTGTGCACTTGATTATTTCTTCCTAAGTGTAGTACTTGGCATTTGTGCTTATTGAGTTTCATTCTGTTTAATTCAGACCATTTCTCCAGTTTGTCAAGATCATTTTGAATTCTAATCATGTTCTCCAAAATGCTTGCAGCCTCTCCCAGTTTGATATCATCCACAAACTTTCTGTACTCTATATGCCAGGGATCGGCAACCTTTGGCATGTGGCCCGCCAGGGTAAGCACCCTGGCAGGACGGGCCGATTTGTTTACCTGCCACGTCCACAGGTTCAGCTGATCACAGCTCCCTCTGGCCGTGGTTCGCTGCTCCAGGCCAATGGGGGCGGCGGGAAGCGGCGCAGGCCGAGGGATGTGCTGGTCGCTGCTTCCCACCACCCCCATTGGCCTGGAGCGGCGAACTGCGGTCAGTGGGAGCCGGGATCGGCCGAACCTGCAAGCGCGGCAGGTAAACAAACCGGGCTGCGTGCCAAAGGTTGCCAATCCCTGCTATATGCCATTATCCAAATAATTTATGAAGATATTGACTAGAATCAGACACAAGACAGATCTCTATGGGACCTGTGACGTTGTGCAGTCTATATGGTTTTATAAAAACTTGATAATAAGTCAATATAATGTAACTGAGATAGTTTTAGAGAAAATACGGTAATAAGTGAATGTAAGTAACTGGGATATGCCTCATGCAAAAGGTCTCTTGTAAGGTATCATTACAAAGCTTATAATCTACTGAGTGTGATCATCTGATTTGTATAAATGTACCACTCTTGTATCTAAAACTAGAAATATAAAATGTAACTCTGAGGGCCTATTGTAATTGTGTAAAGTGTGGACCATTAATGATGGTTTGGAATCTTGATGACTCCCATTGTCTGCAGATGGCTGTATTTACCTGTGAGTCTTCCTGTATATGTGTGTGCTGGCAAGTGAGTAATGAAGTCTTGCAGTGACATGTGATCATGTCACCTGAACTGGAATCCATCTTTAACCTGGTGCTTTTCCAGTGAGGGGGGGTGGAAACCCAGAGAGACAAAGAGTTCCCGCCTTATGCAAAAGATATATAAAGGGGGGAAGAGAACAGAGAGGGAGGAAGCCATCATGAAGAATCCCCTAGCTATCACCTGAGCTGCAACAAGAGCTGCACCAGGGGAAAGAATTGTGCCCAGGCCTGGAAGGTGTCCAGTCTGAGAAAAACTTACTGAAGCATCTCTGAGGGTGAGATTATCTGTATTCAGTTTGATTAGGCATAGATTTGCGCATTTTATTTTATTTTGCTTGTGACTTACTTTGTTCTGTCTGTTACTACTTTGAACCACTTAAATCCTACTGTCTGTATTTAATAAAGTCGCTTTCTATTTAGTAATTCACTCAGAGTATGTATTAATACCTGGGGGAGCAAACAACTGTGCATACCTCTCTATCAGTGTTATAGAGGGCGAACAATTTATGAGTTTGCCCTGCATAAACTTTATGCAGGGTAAAACGGATTTATCTGGGTTTAGACCCCATTGGGAGTTGGGCATCTGAGTGCTAAAGACAAGCACGCTACTGCGAGCTGTTTTCAGGTAAACTTGCAGCTTTGGGACAGGTGATTCAGACCCTGGGTCTGTGTTGGAGCCAGACGGGAGTGTCTGGCTCAGCAAGACAGGGTGCTGGAGTCCTGAGCTGGCAGGGAAAGCAGAAGCAGGGGTAGTCTTTGCACATCGGGTGGCAGCTCCCAAGGGGGTTTCTGTGATCCAACCCGTCACAGGACCCACTTAATATGCCCTTCTAGCTTGATTGTGAACCATTGATAATGATGCATAGAAACAGGCAAAAAAGGAGGCTAAAAAGGCAATTGCAAAGGCAAGAATGGAGGCTCCAGAAAGCTGGAGGAAGATGGCAGGAATCAGTTTTTGGATGGGCAATAAAGGGGAACATTGAAACACAAGATATGAAGAAATCTTTGTGTGTGTGAAAGGTGGGAACTGTGTGGTGACTAAATCTAAAGAGATGTTAGAAGTATGAGAAAAATATTTCCAAAGAGTGTTAAATGAGAAGACAGAGTTGTGAGTGTTAGTCCACCAACAATTATTGTGAAGCCTCTCAAAAGTTAACAGTCTCTGTAAAGGAGGTAGAAGAAGCACTGAATAAGGTGAAGAGTGGTAAAGCAACTGGTGAAGATGAGACAACTGTTGATATGATCATGGTATTCTGAATGCAGGACAGTCGGAATACAGGAGAAAAGCGGCTACAAAAATTACTTGGTGAATCAAGTTAGGATAACAGAAGACTGGAGCACAGACCTGGATTGTGCTTCTTTGGAAGGTTAAGGGTGATGCAAATGATCTATTGGGGCATCCCTGTTAAAACAGCTTGTTGAAGTGCTTGAGAGAGTTTTAGAGGCAAGGTTGAGGTGAAAGGTGGAGGAAAATATAGGAGTGGAGTAATATGGCTTTAGGAAGGGAAGGAGTATTGTAGATGCAAATGAGGTAAGTTTGAAATAAAGATAAATCGAGGGTTTAACTGCTAGGTAGCATTTATTGATCTTGAGAAAACATGATCTTGGTTCTGTGGGCACTGGTGTTTGGAGTATTGAGATGGATGGGTGGGAGTCTTCAAGAAGTGGAGATGATAGAGGAGTTGTATCAAGGGTCAGGAGCTAAGGTGGTAACAATGCATAGAATTTCAGAGTTTTCAGGTGACAATAGGATTGAGACACGACAGTGTGAGTCAACTTTTCTTCATCCTAGCTGGGGAGTTAATTAGTAGGAGAACTAAGCCTTTGGAGACCCAGAGAAATCTAACATATGCTGACAATCTGGTCCTTTTAGCTGACAGCAAAGAGGAATTGGTAAATATGGTATCAGAGTGGGCTTCCATGTTTGAAGATCATGATTTGAGGGTATAAACAAAGAAAATTGAAGTTATGTAAGTAGGGAATGTAAAAAAAAGAGCTATTGATTGAAGTTTCAGGAGAGAAGCTGAATCAGAAGTGTACTTTGGAAGTATACTTAGTGTCATTAGAGAGCGATCAGGGGAATTGAAAAGAAGAAGCTAATGTGCATGTGTGGCAGTCAAAAAGATAGCAGAAGTACTGTGGGACTGGCAAGTAAGTCACAAACTGAAAGGAAAAGTGTATGTTTTGTGTGTTTTGTCCCTGTCTGCTCTATGGTTTGGAAATGGTGGGTCTTACAGAGATGGAAGAAAAGATGATGCAAGTAGTAGAAAATAACATACTGAGCAAGATGGCAGGCAGCGGAGGGCATACACAGTGTGTATGGAAGAAATTAGGGTGGAAGGTGAACTTGGGCCTCCCAGGGATAGGCTCAAGAGTGTACATTTGAGGTGGACTTGGCATATGATAAGAAGAGGAGAAGAATGACAAGGAAAGAAAGCATGAGAGGAAGGCTGTTTTGAAGAGAAAAGGACTGGAACTCCCAGACCTACATACCCATGCCATTGACTGGAAGGCGTGGTAAAGAACTATGGGCAAGTCCAGTTCCAAGTAAATGTTCAAAGGAGTTGAGAAGTGAAGTGATTGAACCTCTCCACATACATTTGTTACCACATATGTTGATTTGTAACTGAGAATGCATTACAAGGTTAATAAGATTACCTTTGTGTTCTAGTAATGGCGTAGTATTTATCAACTAGTAATTTATCTAGTAACTTTGACCCTTTGGAGTATATAGGGCCAAATTCAGTCTTGGTCTGAGCAAGTGTAAGTCCTTTAAATTACAAATGGTGTTGCACTCCTGCCATAATTGAGTACATTTGATCCATGTTTTTTGTTTTTCAGATATTTTTGGAAAACATCTTTACTTCCAATTTTCCATTTTTAAAAATGTCATGAGACTCACTACTTTTAAAACAAAGACAAAAACATCAAACCTCTGATAACTAAAGGTTTACTCTTTGGAAGAAAGGCATTTGAGAGTCCATTGGGTAATAGCAGTAATGGTACTTTGCAGTGGTCTGCAGCCATTTTCAGTAAATGTTGGTGTAGAGGGATACCCTAAAGTATAAAGCAGTGTTGAAAGTAGCTTGGGAATATATTTGGATTTAAACTAATAGTTTTTCTACTTTTAATATTTAATTATGTTTTGTAAACCTTGATTTGAGAAAACAGACATGGGAGCACAACTTTTATTTGAATATAAACATTTAACGGTTTCTTTTAACAGGCAGATTAATTTAAAAATTGTCAGTACATATGTCAAGAGTCTGGAAAATGATGATGTGTGATATTGGGAAGTATGTTTTGGAGAGGAGAGTGTTTGAGGCCTTGCAAAATATGAATTTAGAGGTTCCTTAGCAGCTTGTATCTGGTCAGTGGAATGGAATTTATAGGCACATATCAACATAAAAATAACATTTATCTGATTTTATTTTACTTACTATTACAGGATTACTGTGACTGAAAGAGATACAAAATATTTTTGTCTTTCAGTTTACTTCATGCATTTGGTAACACTATATATAATCAATTTCTCCTATTCCTTTTATGGGTCCATAAAATTGGCATTGGAACTAAGAAACTACATTTTAACAACTTTTTAAAAAACTGCTTAAAGTTCAGTGTCAAATAAAATAGCTTATAAACATTCTAAATATGTAATTTACATTTTATTCTTTTTTTATGTATTGTTTTGAACCTTTTATTGATCATAAAATACTATTTATCCATTTTCCTGCAGGTGTGTATGTACAGTTTATAGTAAATACAGAGGTTTTCATTAAGGTAAAAAAAAAATTACAAACTGTGTAGCTCAGTAGACTGAGTTGTGTATACTTGCAGAACATGTATTAGAGCTATAATAGATCTGAAGGAATCTGTACTTCTGGGGGAATTCTGACCACTGTGCTTGGGCAAAAATCTTGTCTCCAAAGATTTCTTTGCTTTCTCACAGAAAAAATTTCTGACTGGGAAGCAAAGGGAAACTGCAAGAGTGGTCACATGCTCCTCCCCAGCAGCATTGGCATGTTGTTCAAGGTGCCTGGAGGAGCCAGAGGAGAGAGAAATCACTGCGGAGGGAAGGTGGGGCTGGAGATGCCCCAACTGTTGGCTCCTACCCTGTGCCGGGCTCTGCTGCTAGTCTTGTTGTGATGGGGGTGGGGGAAGATGGGACTTGCTCTTCCCCTGCAAGGAGCAGCCAGGTCAGACCCATCCCCGGAAACCTCCCCCAGCTGTAGGAAGCTCCGCATACTCCCCCGTCTCTCACTTCCTGCCCTCATCGCTCTTCAGCCATGGAGGGAGGAATTACAGTATGGGGAGATGCTCCCCCCTCTGCCCAATCCTGTGCATCCAGATCCCACCATAACCGAACTCCCCGGCCAAGCCTCACTCCCCCCCCCCACGAGTTCCCACCCCTCTGAGCTTTACCCCCAGCATCTGGAGCATCTTTGCACCCAGACCTCATTGGGCCCCATGCCCTGCATCTGGACCCCCACCTCTGCGCCCAGACCACCCCGCACTCGAATCCCCACCCCGATGAGCCTCCCCCCCCACCCGCCCCGCATCCAGAAGTCCACCCCGATGAGCCTCACCCAGGATGGATTTGATTTAAGTCATGATTTAAATGACTAGTCAGGAAGACTCAATTTAATCATAGATTTCTATATTAAAGTGCATTCTTGTTGGTTGTTATAACCTTAATACATATTCTTCACAACTCAGAGATAGATGTAGGTTTCATTTCTAGAAGATACACACTATTGGTTTAAGTGATTTATTTTGAAAACTTTTCAGATTAGTTTTATAGCTAATCAGAAAATGAATCATTGGTTATTTCATTTACCAAAGGTAAATGAAGCAGATAGTTCACCTCTCAATGACTTCATAAATATCTCCAATTCAACAGGTTAATCATTAATATTTGGAGGATTTTCTTGCTATGCTGTATTAGGAGGAGAACATCACCAGACAGACATTTAACTAAAACAACTACGTTATGTATTCTGGATTTTTTTTCTTCACCAGCAAATATTTTAACAAAACAAGCATATGAATATTTGAATTTAGTTAAACGTTCACGTTTTTTAAAATCAGGTTTGTTTTTGTTAAAATTGTTTTTAACTAAAACAGTTAAATTAAATATTTAAAAAAAAAATTAAATTGACTATGTCAGCCAGGTCAACATGAGAAACTTAAAATATTGGCTTCCGCAGCTAACTCTGTCGACTTCACCTTCATTTTCCTGTTTGTTCATAATCTGGAAAAGAAAAACAAGCTTTCCTGCTTTTTCAGGTCCCAAACAATTTCTCAATTTGGAATGAATTAGTCCAAAGGAAGAAAATCTTCTTTCTACACCATCAGAAGAAGCTACTGCTGTTAAAAGTGAGATTATCACTTCAACAGTCTCTGAATCCAAGTGCTTAAGTGACTTCAACCAGTTCATGGGTGTGACTTTCTTTAAAACATCATCAGCAAACATATATTTCTTGAATGGTTCTTATTCCCAAACTGGAGCTCTTTTATGACCTGCTGCTATTATAGGTTTTCCCTTCTAGTGAGAGAATGGTATTGTAGAGCTCAAATAAATGAAGGCTACACACAGAAAGACCTCAAGACTTCTGGAATATGTTTCTCAAACAGTTTCACTTTTGTTTCTACTGCCTGTCCATCCCTTCTCACATTTATCCCCAGACTTCTTCTCTTTGTCCACTCCCAACAATCTTCTATCATTGAACTTTTTGAAACTGCCCTTTTAGAGAGAGGTAAGGAATTGACTCCATGTACACAAATTTACAGAGGGACAATGGGGTTGAGGTCTGTTATTTCTCACCTCTATATTTTACTTATTTATTTAAAAACATTTTTTGCTGTTAAGAAGCATGTTATCTCTGGAGATACAAATCCACAGTTTGAGAACTGCAAAACTAAGCATCTCTGATGGTATCTTCTAGACTGAGTACGGAGTCCCATTGGGTAGATAGAAAGATTAACCTAAGTAATCTATACAGAAGCCCCATCAGATTGGGTCCCTAATCCATGAACTATTGGAACTGATTAACAAAACTTTTCTTAAACATTACAATATATTGTCTCATACTATAGAATTAGAATTTATAATCCTTATTCCATTATGAGACAGTATAGCTCAAAGGTATATCTTAATTAAACTATTTTTAGATAGGTTTTTCCTCAAAAAGCATTTTATCAAAAAAATCCGATCTTTATTTTCTTAAAAAAATAAATAATTGATTTTTTTTTTTTTAAATCCACCCTGGCCTCACCTCCTGCCCCCAGAGCCCCCCTGCCCCCAGAGCCACCCAATGAGCTCTAATCATCTGCACCCATGCCCCCACTCACCCAGTACCTGGACCACCCTGATGAGCTCCCTGCTGAGCAAGATCCGCCCACACCTAAACCCACTCTGCTGAGCCCCAATCACCTTCACCTGGACCCCTGTGTCGAGTCCCATTGCCCCTGCACCTGGAACCTCCCAAAAGAGGCCCAGTGCATCCAGATCCCCCCCCTCCACCTGTACCCCCCAATGAACTGCCCTCATCCAGGTTGCCTCATAGAGCACCCTCTCACCCCACACTAAGTCCCTCCACTCTTGGATCCTGCTGGGTTGAGCCTGCCTGCCCACACCTGGTGCACCTGGCATGGAGAGGCAGAGCCCGGGGGAGTTTCTGGGGCAGGCCCAGCCCTTGCATTGGGTTAGGTTCAGCCTCACTGTGTCCGGGGGAGTGGGGGGCTTCAGGGAGATCTCCCACATCCATGTAGCCAGTGGCCTGTACTCCCCACTGCCATGCTGGAGCCAACATTTATTTATTGACCAATAAGATTTGTAGAATTTTGCATATTTTTTAAAATATTGTGCACAGAATTTTTATTTTTTTGGTGCAGAAATCTATCTAGTAAACCTGAAAAAGGCAAGGATGCTGGTTCTGATGTAGCTTCACCATCAGCAGTATCCTCTGAAAAATAAGTAAATCTGTAGTAATGTTTAATCTTGGATTTATTTCTAAACTTTTAATCCAGTAGATACTGAACTATATTTTCCTTATTGTTCTTTACATGCCATCCTCTAGTTCGCCCTCTGTCTTTCAGAGAGAAGTTCTTAATCACTTTCATTTTATAAACAAATGTTGGTTAGAACTCCTTTTCTAAACTTACCTATTGAATATCACCTGTTCACTTTGATTTGCTGCAATTAAGTTCATGTGCATGCAATTTTTGACTGAAGTAATCTGCAGTTTCTCAGACAAATTGGACAGAGTCTCATTGTACTTTGTCAGAACAGATCAAACTAGGTAGCTCTTGTGAAGCCTCTCATTCAGTTTATTGGATCCGTACAAGTGTCCGACATCACATCAGATTGTCTGAATATGTTGCCATTGTTATTAATTAATGGCCCTGAAGAGCCATGTTCTTCTTTAGTCTGTGACACAAGAACTGCCTTCCCTTAAAAGTCTTTGAGTGTTTCACTGTAAACAGAACTGAACACCTCACCTAAAATTCTCATAATGTCAGCGTAACTTTCAATAGTAGGAAATCTTTCTAGGTTGTTGAGTGCTTCAGTTTTCTTCCTGAGAGTTCAGTAAACCAAAGTTTTATATACTTAAGCACTTCCCAACATTTTTGTCACACAACAATTCTGAATGTTCTGAAAAATCCGGGCCTGGGAACCCCAAATTAGTGAACATTTTTAACCATAATCCCTGTATCTCTGTTCCTCATTTGTAAAATTGAGATTCCTTACTTCACAGGAGTGATATGAACATAAATTCATCATTTGTAAGGCACTCAGATACTCTGGTGATGGGTGCTTTAAAAAAAGAGGAAATTATTAACTCTTTATTCAGAGCAAGTTATAAAGAGTCAGTAAATAAGGCATGGTGCCATCCAGTGAATGAGGAGGATAAAGAGAAGTGTTGAATAGCTGCCAATTTAGTGATCGCTGTCCATCCTGTGCACTGTGAGATATAGGAGGTCAGACTAGATAATTACAGTAGTCCCTTCTGACCTTAAAATTTATGAAAAAGGCAGGCATCCTATGGAATAAAATAGTATGAGCATGTAGTTAAAGACGGTCAGAGGGGGATGAATTAAAGTGGCACAGCTCTGCTAAGCTGCCTCAACTGATCCTTCCATAATTCAATATAGGTATACCTAACACAGTGAACCCTGCTGGAATGTGTGCAGATAAATGCTGTAATTCAAATCTGTGGATCATAGCATAAAAAATTGTATGTTCTTAGTCCTTTTTCATCTTATTGTAGATGAATAGATTTTTTTTTTTTTAAGACCAAAAGGGACCATCAGATCATCTAGTCTGATCTCCAGTTAATACAGACCAGAGAATTTCACCCAATTACTCCTGCATTGAGCCTAATAACTTGATTGACTAAAGCATCTTCCATTAAGGCATCCGTCATGGGATGTAGAAGCCACCACTTCTCTTAGTAGTTTAACCTTTGTGCCACCCATACAGAACCATGCCCCAGCAGCTATTGCCTGTTCTGGAGAGCAGTGTTAAGGTTGCGTTGCAGGGGTACATGGCATGTACCTTAACTTTGTATTTCCTGGTTTCCAAAAGTTTAAGTTTAGCCCTTCTCCATATTCTGGAACCATGAGTGCCAGTGGACAGCCTTAACTTTTGTGTTAACTAAGGCTCTGTCTACACTGCAGTCTTAAGTGGACCTAACATAGGTCAATTTACAGCCACTGCATTAATTACTGCAGTGGCAGATGTCCACACCACCTTCTCACCTTCGCGCTCCCAGTTGGAAGCAGGGGGAGGAGTGGGGAGCAGTAGCACAGGGCTTTTTGCCTCTGGCGGGGAGATACACACCCGGAATCCAATCAACTGCTGTGCTCCCGGCAGGGAGCCAGGACCCTGGGGGCAGCAGGGTTCCCTACAGGGAGCCTAGGCAGCAGTCAAAGCCAGGAACCTGGGTGGCAGCCTGGCTTGGAGCAGAGACAGGGCAGCAGCCTGGCTGGGGAGCCAAGGAACAGGCTTTCTGGAGCTATGAAATTGACGAGAATGATAGCAAACAGCTGATGTAAATAATGCAGTGTCTACAGAGACATGGTGTCGCCCTAACTACACCGACATAAGCCCTATGCCTCTCATCAGTGTTGTTATGTTGTCATAGCAGAGGAGTTACATTGGCAGAAGGAGCATTTCAGTATGTACACCTTCACTGTTTTGTCGACGAAAGCTGACTTTTGTTGACAAAACTGTGTAGTATAGACCAGGCCTACGTTTTTGAGTATTTAATATGTATTCAGTGTATAGATATAAGTAAAACACTATGTATATTATGGTGTGGATATGTAGAGATTATAGTGTGTATATTATACATGTGTGCAGATTTAGTTATTGGATGCATGAAACATGCAACCAAAGGCCTCCATGATATAAGAGAACTAGAAATGTAAAAGAGAACTTCAGTTTTCTTTGTACGAAGTAATTTTCTAATAGTCTTCCTTGGGAAGATATACAGTAGAACCTCAGAGTTACAAACACTTTGGGAATGGAGATTGTTTGTAACTCTGAACAAAACATTGTTTGTTCTTTCAGAAGTTTACAACTGAACAATGACTTAATACAGCTTTGAAACTTTACTATGCAGAAGAAAAATGCTGCTTTTAACCACTTTAATTTAAATGAAACAAGCACAGAAACAGTTTCCTTACCTTGTCAAATCTTTTAACTTTCCCTTTATCTTTGCAGTAGTTTACATTTAACACAGTACTGTACTGTATTTGCATTTTTGTTTTTATTTTTGTTCTGCTGCTGCCTGATTGTGAACTTCCAGTTCCAAATTAGGTGGGTAGTTGACTGGTTGTAACTCTGGTGTTTGTAACTCGAGGTTCTATTGTGAGTGGCCAGATAGTAGGGAAAAAGAACATATAATTTAAATAGATGTTCATTAAAGTACAGTCAACTGGCAAAGCTACCCCACAACCTATAAATAAATCCCAACTCATACAGGTCTGTCGCATCTTACGCACATTTAACAGGCGCAATTTCAGCTTTACGCGGTCAGCAAAAACAAAAAAACAAAACAAAAAAGAGAAAAATAACAATTTTAATACTGTACTAGTAGTGCGGGTGATTCCGCCCGCCATTCAACTCAATGTCATTTTGACTATACGCGGTTTTCGCTTTACGCGCTAACCACGGAACGGAACCCCCACGTAAGATGAGACTCGCCTGTATTTTTCTTGTGGCGCTCCAGCCACCAGTGGTTTTCACCTTCCATGATTGGTGCAGGCCTTTAAAGGACTGCTGCCATAAGTGGGGAAAGAGATGTGGGCAGGATTTGTTGAGATGGAGGGATTTTCCCAAAGGCTTGGGCTTCTCTGAACCCAGACCTTTAGTAGTACACCATTCTCTGGATACAAGGTGGACTCTAAGAGAAGAAAATTTAGTTAATCCTCAGAATAGATTTGGAGCCACTTAGACATTAAATTAAGTGCAAGTTTAAAACATTTAGTATGGAGAACTTGTACCATCATGCAATTGTCTGAGGCATCCCAAGGCAGACCAGAACAAATTAGAGAAATCTGTTTTAGGGTTTTTATATTGGTGCACTGCAAAATCTGAGGACCTCTCAGGTTACTTAGATTGGCATAGGGAGGTATCTGATGGTCTTGTTGGAGTCTAATGTTCTTTCTTTTCTCTCGTTCTTTTCTTTTTTCTTGTATTTGTGGGGTGATATAGTTATAAATGTAATTCTTGTTTTGATGGAAAAGCTTAATCAGGAGGATTATAATGCATGGTGACGTAAAAGTGGTCAAGCTCTGGATCGTTATCATCTTCTCTGAAAGTTAATTCCACATCTGGATCCCCTAGATTGAAGCTGCCTTGTCTTTGACTTGCATGTTTTGCTCTGAGCGTTATAATCTCTGTTGTCCCTGAGAAATGCATCTTGGATGGCAGTTTGTAGATGCTCTTGAATTCTTCAAAGTAGCTAGGATCTGATCTATTAATGGCCTCAAAGACAGGACCAAGGCCTTGAACTGACAGTGGAAGACTGGGAGAGAGTTGAGGAACCAGAGGAATGGGAAAAGATGTGCTCAGAGTGTCTTAATTTATAAAGAGGTGGGCGGCCTCTATGCATCAGCTGGAGCCTGTCCATTATTTTTACATCATTTTAGATGCAGCAAATTACGGTAATCCACTCTGGAGGTAACATGCGCAGATTACCATGATCAAGTTCTCTTTTATGGGAGGAAAGAGCAAAGTTTGCTAGTAAGATGGAGATGAAAAACAGACTTTTTTATCACTGACCATATCAGATCATCCAGGCTCAGTGATGAGGCAGAAAAATAACAGAGGCTTTACCCAAGTTTGTCAAACTGGATGCATATTTTCAAAGAAAGGAAAGTGTCCCAGGTAGTTTCTAGAAAAACCAGCAGCATTAGCTTTCAGTGAACTGCTGCTGTTTTTTGATTTATAAGCCTTGAAAGGTTTAGGACATAACTGAGACTATGTCTCCGAACCAGTGACATATTATCACAGTTAATATCAGCAGGGGTGTTTGAGCTGGCGTTCCTTCAATATAAATGAGATTTGCTGGCAAGCCTCATGTCATTGGGAGAGGAGCTTACACTCTCACTATATTTAATTGATCTCGTTTACCTTTTGCAGAAAAAGTTAAACGATAGTTTAGATGAGCAATTACAGTTACCACTATAGGTCCTGAAAACAAATGATTTGAGTTTTTGAAGTGCTGTGCTGCCTATGCCTTGTCTACTATCTAATAATGCAAATTATGGAGATATAGCCATAGCCATAGCCATGAAGATAGGGTCTTTCAGTGGTACCACATATCCTATGTCCTTGTCTGAAGCCCAGTTGAAAGGGATCCAGGATGTTAGCACATGCCACTTCCTCACAGATTTTTGCCTGAGAATCTGAGGTTGAAGAAAAGGTCATAGTTGGAATGGTCTTCTGGATCAAGTATTGAATTTCTGAGGATTAGGTTAAGTTCGTTTTTCAGGGAGATTCTCTGAAACAAGGCTGTGATGGTTCCTTTTAGGAGTGGAAGGCATTGATAGTTTCCATTAGGTGCTTTTCCCAGCCAGCACAATTACTAAATTGATTCACATATGGTAGTTCAGATCTTTTTCAGAGTTTCTTGAGATTCACCAGTGCAATGGAGCCAAACTCTGGGAATGGGTAAAGTAGTTTGGTCAATTAGAACTAATCTACATGGATTTCAGTAAAGCATTTGATACAGTTCCACATGGGAAATTATTAGTTGGGATTAATACAGGAATCGAAAGATTAGTAAGGAACTGATTAAAGGAGAGACTACAATGGGTCATACTGAAAGGAGAACTATCAGGCTGGAGAGAGGTTACTAGCGCAATTTCTCAAGGATCGGTCATGGGACCAATCTTATTTAACATTTTCTTTCATGACCTGGGCACAAAAAGTGGGTGTGCACTAATAAATTTGCAGATGACATAAAGTTGGGAGGTATTGCCAATATAGAGGAGGACTGGAATATCATACAGAAAGATTTTGACCCTGCAAACTGACATAATAGAAATTGGATGAAATTTAATAGTGCAGAGTGCAAGGTCAAGCACTTACGGACTTACAACAAGAATTTTTGCTATAAGCTGGGGACAGATCAGTTGGAAGCGACAAAGGACGACGAGAGACCTGGGCGTATTGGTCGATCATGGGATGACTATGAGCTGCCTATGTGATGCGTCCGTGAAAAAGGCTAATGCAGTCCTAGGATGCATCAGATTAGGTATTTCCAGTAGAGTTAGGGAAGTGTTATTACTATGGCTACAGTTTTGGCATGGAGGTTGCAGAAGTCATGGAATCCGTGACTTCCAAAGACCTCTGTGACTTCAGCCCTGGTGGCTGGGAGCTGCAGGGTCCTGCCGCCTCCCGCAGTGGCAGGGAGCGATAAGGTACCCCTGCCGTCTGAGGCAGTAGGCACCCAGGCTCTCAACCGCCATGTGCAGCAGAGGTACCCTGCAGCTCCCGGCTGCTGCGGAGGACAGGGGAATTCCTACAGTAGTGCTTGTCGCTGGGGAAAGCGGAGGGGGACCCTGCAGCTTCCCTTTGCCACTGGTGGAAGGGGAACCCTGGAGCTCTGAGCCCCCACAGGTGGTGGGAGCCCCAGAGCTCCCAGCCACCTCGCAGCTGCCCAGTCCCTTCCCATTTTATCATGGATATTTTTAGTAAAAGTCAGGGACAGGTCACGGGCCTCCGTGAATTTTTCTTTATTGCTCATGGCCTGTCCGTGACTTTTACTAAAAATATCCATGACAAAACCAAAGCCTGAGTTATTACCATTATACAAGGCACTGGTGACAACTCATCTGGAATACTGTGTGCAATTCTGGTCTCCCTTCTTTAAGAAAAATGAATGCCAAATTGAACAGGTGCAGAGCAGGGCTACTAGGATGATCAGAGGAATGGAGAAGAATCAAAGAGCTTGGCTTGTTTAGCCTAACCAAAAGAAGGCTGAGGGGGAGATATGATTGCTCTCTGTAAATAAACCAGAGAGATATACACCAGGGAAGGAGAGGAGTTATTTAAGTTAAGTGCCATTATTGGCACAAAAACAAATGGATATAAACTGGCCATCAGTAAGTTTTTAGGCTTGAAATGAGATGCAGGCATCTAACCATCCAAGGAGTGAAGTTCTTGAACAGCCTTCCAAAGGAAGTAGCAGGGGCTAAAATCCTAGCTTGTTTCAAGACTGAGCTTGATAAGTTTATGAAGGGGATGGTGTGCTCGCCTACAATGTATATGACCCATCTGTGACTACTGTTGGCAAATGTCTCCAGTGGTAGGAGATGGGACACTACATGGGGGGGAGGGAGGGTTCTGAATTACTTCAGAGAATTCTTTCCCACTTGTCTGGCTGGAGGGTCTCTCCCATATGCTCATGGTCTAATTGATTGACATATTCGGGTCAGGAAGAGATTGGCAGAGTCCCTGGTGTTTTTTACCTTCCTCTGCAGCATGGGGCATTGCTCACGTGGTTTGAATTAGAGTAAATGGTGGATTCTCTGGAACTTGAAGTGTATAAATCAAGATTTGAGGACTTCAGTAATTCAGCCAGAGGTTATGTATCTTTTACAGGAGTTGGGTGGGTGAGGTTCTGTTATGTACGATTATGCAAAAGGACAGCGTAGATGATCATGATGATCCCTTCTGGCCTTAAAGGCTCTGAGTTCTAAATTTTTCTGCCTCATTTAGCTCCATTCCTATTCAGTCAATCTAGTCAGCAAAGAATGTGAGCTCTGCTGTAATTTGAATGCTGGGTCCAACTCTGGATTGCATTCTGGCTTCATTTGCTAGTTTGCTATGTTGAATAGCTACATTGGCCATGATTTTGGTGCTGTGATAGTGGAAAAGAAGAATGTTTTTGTTTCTTTACTGTGGTGGTGGTGTCCTGTGAATAGTTTTTCGTGCTATTGGCATATGAATTAGGATCCTGTTTTGTACTACTTTCATTGTAATCCTCTTTCTATACATTTCTTCCACTGCAGTTCCTCTGAGCTATGATGATCTATGCTGGCTAGGAGCCAAAGTGTCAACTGTAATGGTCGTCAAGTCACGGTACTTATTGGGAACCTTACTTTGTAGGTGGTTGGCTTGTTGTCCCAGGATGAGTTGAAAATTGAAGAATCAAATATTTTCAAGGATGAACCAGCCTTGATTGCTTCTCTAGTAAGATGAAGGAAAGGCCCTGATTTTCAGTAGGATGTGGAAGTGGCTGGCCCAAAAGAGTAGAATGTTTGTGGTTTCTCCCATACTGGAAATTGGGTCCCGAGTGTATTTGTCTAAGTGTGAGAGTTGGAACTGGTCTGAAAGCATCCAGTGGTTCCCCTGTAAACTAAAAGATCATACACTAATACTGGTGCTACTTATATGGAAGTTGAAGTTGCTGTTGCTGAGTATGATGACCTTTGAGGTTCCAGAACATTGCTGGCCAGCAGATCCATTATATTCCTCCAGGAAGTTTCCAGGATTTTCATCTGAAGAGTCGAGACCATCAAGAGGCCTCAATAGGTGCGCTCAAATGTTACTGTTTCTGCAGTGCATTTTCCCCTGCATCTGAGGTTGGAGGAATTAGGACAGCTATTCCGCCTACTTATTTCTTTTTTCTAACTCATCATTGGATCTTTTTTGGCTTTCAATATATTGTAATTACTACTTAAGGATTGGATGTGCTAGGGTAGGGTTGGAAGTGGCATTGAACCAGGTCTGTGGTGCAGGCAAGGTCAGGTTTCAAGGATCAGATCTTGAATGGTTGTTTGTTTTTGTTGATGGATGACCTTGTATTCATCAGCAGAAGCCTGACTTTCTCTCAGTTTCTCTCTGTCTCCATCCCAGTGACAGCAGGAATTGGTAAAGATAGGAACAGTTGGTTTCCAGATTTTTCAGTAGGCCTTGTTTTCCAGTTCTTAAAATTCTGAGTGTTTGACGTTGATGTGCTGGCCTCCCATGGACAAGGTTTGCATGGTGGAATTGATCTATGGAACCAAGCACAAAAATGTGCAGTTTGTATGTGGAATTGTTCCAGCTGGTGAATAGCCTGGTTAATTTGGGCTGCCTCCAGCCTGAAACACTCCAGAAGCTGAAGTTGATACAGAATGTGTGCAGTTGCCTACCTATTAAATGGTGCTTCACAATAAGTGTACATACAGCAACACTGCTGCTCAATCACCTAGTTTCCTTTTGACTTCCATGTTTTATTTAAGTTATTTAACATATAAAGCCCTAAATGTAATGGAACTTGGCCATCTGAGAAACCAGTATGTCTATGTTATTACTGCAGCTGTCATCTATAGTGAAGCTTGAGTGAGATACCGCTTGGTTTAAGTGGGTGGAAACTACTGATGTGGCATTCTGTTACTGGTCTTCTCTGGAAGTTATTTTACCTCTAGATCCACTGGAGCCTGGTTTTGTTTAACCTTCTAGGTGTGCTGCAAATCTTTTAGTGTGTCAGGTTTTTAGCTCAACAGGGGACATGAGCCCAGGATCCTTGTCTGATACCTTTTTAATCGAATGGTTTGGTGTATACTTAGTTGCCAGTTCCATTGATTGAGTGCTCTGCAAGACGAGAAAGGATTTGGCTCTGTTGTGGTTGAGGCAGTTTTGGTTCCCAAGCAGCCTGAACCTGTCAATTTGCCAACCAAGGATCTACTGGTGCAGGATGAAGGGACGATTCTGTACCCAGATCTGAATTCCCTTCATCTCACAGTTGGGCTGCTGGATGGATATTGAAAGTAGAGCATTCATGCTCTTTACCCATGAATGCTCTACTTTCAATATCCATCCAGCAGCCCAAAATCCAGAATATTTTAGTGAACAGTAGAAAGTCTCTGCGAGGTGCTCACCTGGTGAAATGGACAAGGTTTTCTTGCTGGTGTCATCAGACGTTCCTGATTCCACAAGAAACTTTGGTGCTAGCGATCTTAGTCTACTTTCTGGGCTTGAAGCAGAGTAACCTGTTTCTCAGCTCAGTGAAAGTCCATCTGGTAGTTCTTTCTGCACACCATCCACCTGTAGAAGGTCACAGTGTCTTTTCTCATCCAACTGTAATCAGATTTTGAAGAGCCCGGTTAAGGTGTTTCCAACTGTTTAAAAATACAGTCCCACAATGGGACCTTAACTTATTACTCTTGGCCCTGATTCGGCCACTATTTGAGCTGATGGCAATTTGTTCCCTGTTACTTTTCAATGAAAACATCCTTTCTGGTTGCCTTTATATCTCTGAGGATGGTAGAGGGAGATCCAAGCATTGATTGTGGTCCCTCCTTATACTGTTTGTTACCTAGACAAGGTGTCTGTAAGGACACATCCTAAGTTCTGGGTTCCATGTATTCCATGATTCCACAACTGTGGTTGCCTCTTAATTTACTCTTTCCCACAGAGTTGTGCTGCAAATGCAAACTTTATTTTTTAAATAAAATTCTGTTCAACCCTGGAGGACAGAAATTAAAAAGTGTTTAAAATAAAACCTTGAACAGAGTGCAAACCAATGAAATGACCTCTGCAGAGTACCTGAAATAGTAGCTCTTAAGAGGAGTGAACCCAGTTAAGGCTCTGCAGACTTCATGATGCATGGGACTTGGCATTTTTCAAGGTTTTATAGAACCTGGCATTTTGGCCACAGAATTTGCCATTTTGATCCAACAAGACATCCAGCCTTTGTGTGTCTATCTTATCTTCCTGCCCTGCAGTTGCCTCTTGCACTTCAGTTTTCCCTGTCTAAAAGGTAATAAATTGGGTTGTAGTGCATATTTCCTGGTGGAGCTGTGCAACAGGGGTCAGGGCGTTAGGGCTAGAGTCCAGCTTGTAGTCAGGGAATGTAGGATCCAGAAATGTAGATTGGTGAACTAGGCTGTCTATAGAAAAGCAGAGTGACTGTGGCCCCAGGGAAATGAGCTGCTGAATCTGGATACAAATTATCCCCTTCCCTGGAATGCTTAAAAGGGAAGAAGTTTCTTTTGTCAAGCCGCCTGGACAACATCTTGGGAACAGTGGCCTGGGAATTGTAGCTGGCCTGCTTGGAGGTCATAGCAAAAATTTCCATGTTTGAAAATAATCGCTGACATATTTTATCGGTATTTTTAATTACGAATCATGGGTGAGAATGTCTGTGAATGGGAATTAAGGGTTACTGTACTCTTCTCTCTCAGTGAATATTCAGCCACAATTGAGATCAGAGGCACTCAAGCTGAAGCTGTCTCAGTATAAATGAGAGGGAGCATTCTCAGACGGCCTTTGTTTTGGAATTTACTTCCCACTTTGGTCCGCCCGAGTCCAAGTTTGTTAACATTGTGGGTGCGCTGCAAAACCATCTTCTGTCTCTTTTTTGATGTCAGGGATGGGGTAGACTGCAGGGAATATGATATGGGCAGTCCTTTCATTATTTAGTTATTTTAATGTTTGGGATAGGCTTCTAAAAGGACCTTGAATTGCATTTTAGAAATTTAAATAAATAAAAAGAGGTGGTAGAATAAATTAATGCTCTTAAAGAATTTATGGGTTATTGCTGCAGAATTTAGTCCATTGTGTGGCAGCGTACACAGGGCCCTGAATTTATCCTCTGTTTTAAACAGTGTCCAAGACATTTTATAACTATTGTTTAAATGACTCTGCAAATTAAAAATTTCCTAGTTTCCCAAGTGGTGTGTGTCAGCATAATTTGAAAAGTTCCCTTTCTCATAGTCATAGACTTTTGAAGCACTACGTTGTGGCAGCTATGTCCACAATCAAAAAAAAAAAAATACTCAACATGAGGAAAATTTGTTTTAACAGAGACAGCTTTCTGGTATCAGCCTGTTCAAGAATTTTAATGAAGATTTGTTTTAAGTGTCTTATCTTGGAAAGAGCTGTGGTCTAGTGTTCAGAATTGAAGACTTGCCTACATTAGGAAATTGTAGGGGAGAAAAAAAATCTCAGTGGTATTACAACTAGATCAGCATCAGTAGGCGAGCTGGTATAGAGGTTTCAGTAACTGGACCCATTTTAACCAACTTGTCAATTAAACCTGCTTTTTAGCAAGTTGAACATAACAGTAATATGTCAGAATCCACAGTACCTCATCTGTGTTAGCACTTCTGCTTAAAACTAGTTTAGTTTTAAAATATTGTTTTCCAAGTATTCTGCCTAGAGCTGGGCAAAAATAGATTTTTGATTTGCTGGTAGTTGTGAAAAATAAAAATAAATCTTTCAGGTTGACCCAAAAAACAAAATTCAGAAAAAATTTAGGCAAATCAAAAAAGTCAGTTTTGGAACACTTTATTCATCTTGAAATGTTTTGTTTTCAGGCATTTTTAAAGGGCTAAATTCAGAAAATGGGGGAAGTGGTTGGGCCCTACTTTTAATTTTTAGCCCAGTTAGGACATTCACCTAGAATGTAGGAAACCTGGTTACACTTCTCTCCTCTGCTTGATATGGAGCAGCTCTAATTCCACCTGAGCGTCTATTCTTTTATTGTGATTCTGCAATATTTTCCGTTCATTTACATTTATGTTTTGTCTCTTTCTGCTGTGTGAAAGACTCTCAATTCAGGAGAATTGAAATGATGAAATTGATTGTACAGAAAGATCTCTCATGACATTGACTAGAGAAACCAGACAACTATATTTTCTGCTAATCTCTTTTCAATTATAATTTTAGATGTTACTTGTAAAAGTGGGAGGTAAACAATTTCTCTAACACATGTTTTAGTTTGTCACTTTAATGTGTCTCTGTACCACAACTTTCCCATTTGTAAAATGGGGTGTAATAATACTTTTTACTCACCTTTGTGCACTTTAAGATTTCTGGATTAATGCTGCTGTCTATGTACAAAGTATTATTTTATCTGGTGTTATTTATTTTATGGCCTTGGAAATGGAGGTCAACTGGTGCAAATACCATGAGGATGTAAACATTACACTAAAATCTTGAATTGTTTTTCTAGGAGGAGAGACTTCAGCATGCAAACCTTCATCTGTTCGGCTTGCACCGTCATTTTCATTCCATGCTGCTGGCCTTCAGATGGCTGGACAGATGTCCCATTCACATCAGCAGTACAGCGATCGTCGGCAGCAGAACATAAATGACCAACAGGTTTCTGCCTTATCCTACACTGACCAGATTCAACAACCTCTAACCAACCAAGTACGTGATATCAGGAGAGAGACTTTTCAGTTTTGAGATACGTGCTTTCTTCCCTAAATATTTAAATATTTTGGGACACTTTACCCATGACTTTTTTTTTTAGATAGAAACATCTATGATTACAAAGTTCACATCTAATGCATCTAGATCAAACTTTTTTTTTTTTTTTTTTTTTTTTTTTAAGTTGAGAAATACTATTACTCCTTTGTAACAGGCTTCAAGAGACCATCTTTTGGCAGTTAATAAATACTTGCCTTATTTGTAAAAGAAAATATTCTATTCTAACTATTCTTGACAAGGAAAGGAAGTAAAGTAATCTGAGGGGAATTTATGGCAATTAAAGATCAGTCTAATGGTAATCATGAAAAATGTAAATTGAAGTCCAAGTTTGACGGCTTTATTTTTTTTTAAAGAGGGAGAGTGTTATAGTGGAGAATTTTATAGGTAACTTTGGATTGGAAAGTTATTTGTACAGAACTTTATAAAGATCTTGATTTCAAAACAATAATACAAATTTTATATTATCACTTGGACTTTTTCACTGCTCCTCTCCCACATCAGAGTTCTGTATTCTCATATATTAGCTCTTATCTTGGATAGGTGAAGTGAGCATACTTGGGGAGTAGGAGGACTCCAGCTGGGTACTATCTGGCTGACATACTTTCCCTAGTGTCATTGGACTATGACAGCAGCTCCCCACCTATGAGGGCTAGATTATCCCCTTGCTGTCCCTGAGAGCATTCTTCTGTAGTCCTCCCCCCCCCCCTTCTTAAAAGCAGCAGGGAAGCTGACAGCCTGCTTAAAAGGGATGGCTTAGCAACTGCTCCCTGCTTACACCCAGATTGACTGACTTTGGATTTAGGGAGTCTTTAAATTCTGCCTTCAAAGCATACAGGATAGTAAAATGAGCCCAACATAAGAGGAGGGAATGCTGCTGTTGTGCCCTGGTGCAAATCATCCCACCCCTGTCTAAGCCACCTTGGATGTGCTGCAAAACTATCATGAGAGCCTTTACCAGGGCTCCCAAGTGTGTTGCTCTGTGGAAAAGCAAGATGAGGGAAGGGATCACAGAAGAAGAGGAAGAGATTAGAGAAGATGAGTGTGATCAGGATAAGCCCTAAGAGATGCAGGATCTTCCGGCATGTAGGGGGAAAAGGGAAATTCAGGCTGTTCAAGTGGAAGGACTTATGAGACTTACCTTCCAGGATTGCTCAGCTCCTGAAAATTGGAAATGGAAGAGCCAGGTGATCTGATACCTAGCGATCCCATCCTGCCTAGTTCATATAGGTCCCAGAAAACTCCATATGTTAAAAACAAGACATGATGGCTGAAGAGTAGGAATCTTCATTAAGAAGTTGCCTGCAGACAGGCTTGTGAAGATCCTGTATCTGCCAACAGAGGAAAAAATGCCAAGATCTGACTTTCCATCAGTGGATATAGCCACCTCAAGAGTGGCAAAAGGGGTGATAGTACCTACCAGAAGGCACATTTTCCTTTTAAAACTGCTGCTTAAGAGAAAGGTCAATCTGCTTTTAAAGGAGCATTTAGCTCAGGAACCCTGCAGGGGACCCTGTATGTGATTTATCCTTCTAGGGTAATATTTGGGTGAATGCACAGATTTTTCATGTTCTCTAACACTAAGGATAAACAGATGGTGATGGCTGAAATGTTGCCCTTGTTGGGAGCTGCAGTGTTTTTCATGGCAGGTGCCACATACAGCATGACCAGGACCACCTTAGGAGCCAGGGTGATCTTCATAAAAGTAAAGAGGTTCCTAAGGGCTGAAGCAGTGGTCAACTGATTAGATAGCCAAGGCCAGCCTAGCTCCTCTACCCTTTAGGAGAGCAATTCTGCTTGGCAAAGAGCTTCAGAAGCTGTAGAAGTCTTTCACAGATAGGAAAAACCGAGTCTTCCCACAGTTACAGCTCCTGCAGACATTGGTATCAATCTCAACCTTGGTGGGCTCTTGCCTCTCTAAACCTATCCCCATCAACCAGGGAAAAGATTACCTTTGGCAGGTTTCTTTTTGAGGAAAAAAATCTAATTACTTTAGTACCCACAGAGAAGCGCACAGGAGCCCCAGGCAATCAGCATGAAGGTATGCAGACGTGTACCACATCTTTGCCACTTGCTAAATACATAGGTTAACATCACTTCGGATCATTGGGTATTGCATGCAGTACCCTGACACTTTTGAGGAGAGTGCCACTCCAAAAGCTTTTTTTGCTTCGTTGCCTTGCTCCAGTGCCAAAAAGAGGCTGGGTGTACAAGACTGTAGACACCCTGCTGAATTTGTAGCAAATCCCCCCAAATCATTCCGTTTTCCTAGATTTTAGTGGGAACAAGGGACCTATTCCACATACTTCACATTTCCCAAGACTAGCGGTGGACGGTGCCCAGTTTTAGACCTGCGTTTGACACTAGTGTGACTGCTGTTGGGATACTGTGTCCCTTTCTGGGATGTACAGTTCAAGAATGATATTGATAAATTGGAGACAGCTCAGACAGTAGCCAGGGAATGATTAAAGGATTGGAAAATATCCATTATAATGATAAACAGGTTGAGCTCGTTGAGGCTATCTGAACATAGAGAAAGTTAAGGGGTGACTTGATCACCGTCCATAACTACCTACATAGCAAATAAAAATTTGATGCTAAAGAGCTCTTCAGCCTAGCAGATAAAACTATTACAAATAAAAATGACCGAAGCTGTAGCTAGACAAATTCAGACTAAAATAAGGCACTTATGTTTTAACAGTAAGGGTAATTAACCATTGGAACAATTTTACCAAGGGATGTGGTGGATTCTCCATCACTGGAAATTTTAAAGTCAAGATTGCATGTTTTTCTAAAAGATGTGGTTTAGTTCAAACAGGAATTAATTCAGGGAAGTTCTATGGCCTGTGTTATACAGGAGGTCAGACAAGATTATCACAATCATTCCGTCTGGTCTTAATCTATGAAAATAAATTCTTCATTTCAGGGCTAAAGAAAGATCAAATCTGAAATCAGGGATTCAGTCAGACAATGTAGGAATTTGCCTGTTCCCTGGGTCTTCAGGATGCCTTTCTATGCATCCCAATTTGGCATCACATCGATGAATCCTATTTTACACAATATTTGGGGCATTTCTGGCAATATCAAGCTCTCCCAAAATAGGACCTAGATATGTACTGAGACTGCGATGAATTTCCTTTGACCCAAAGCAGGCTCCAGTATGTAGAGCCAAGGTAGGATCATCAACAGGGAGTTCCTGTCACAGTGTCAGCAGCTGGTCTGTGTGTGAGCCCAGTTAGCACACAAGCAGATAAAACCTTAATTCAGGACAGCTGTCTGAAGCAGCAACACCAATTGCCAGCCCTGCTGCAACTGCAGGTAGTGTTCTCCTGGGATTACCTGTGGGTGCTGGAGTCTATGGCAGCGTGCTTGACAATAGTTCCCTGAACTGACTTCCAAATAAGAGTGCTACCATGTTTTCTGCTCTCAAACTGAGCAGAATCAAAGAACTCCAGGCTATATCATCAACTGCTCTCTGTATTCAGAATGGCTCTAAGGTGGTGGCTAGACAACACAAATCAGAAGGGTTGCTCCCTGGGTTGTCCCTGATAATTGGCTGATTAAGGCTGGAAGCTTGCTAGGATGGGGACGCCAACTAAGAAAGTCAGTGGCTCAAGGGAAATGGTCCACAAAGGAAAAGAGCTTGTAAGTCAGCCACCTCAAAATTAAGGCTTAAGACTCACCTTGCTCCACTAACACACTGTCTATGATCACAGTCTGGAGTTCCCCTCATTTAGTTCTAGCTTAGATCCACTCCAACCTGGCTTCCGCCCCTTGCATTCCACTGAAATGGCTCTCAAAGTCTCTAATGACTTCTATCTAGCCAAAGCTCAGAGTCAGTACTCTATACTTATCCTCCTTTACCTGTCAGCCACTTTCAACAGAATCAGCCATGCACTTCTTGAAATCTTCTCCTCCTTTGTCTTTTTGTGACTGTCCTCTCCTGGTTCCCCCTCATCTCTCTTCTCTCCTTTTGGATGTCCTTTGGAGGATCCTCTTATCACCCTCTAGTTTTCTGAGTGCATTCCACAGGATTCTGTCCTTGGTCCCCTTGTCTTCTTCCTCTACTTCATCTCTAAATAATCTCATCCTAAAACACAAATTCCGCTATCATCTCTGAGCTGATGACTCTCGTATCTGCCTCTCTACTCCAGACCGGTTATCTTCTGTCCAGATCTCTCTCTCTCTCTCTCTCTCTCTCTCTCTCTCTCTCTGACATCTCCTTGTGGATGTCTAGACCTCATCTCAAGCTCAACTTGGCTAAAATAGAGCTTGTATTTTTTTCCCTCCAAGCCCTCCCTACTACCTCCTTTCTTGATCACTGCAGACAACACCACCATACTGTCTGTCACCCAGGCCTGTAACGTGGGTATTATCTTTGAGTTGGACCTCTTTAGGTCCTCGCATTAAGGCTAAATCTTGCAGATTCTTTCTGCATAAAATCTCTGACATATGGCTTTTCCTATCCAACTGCAGTTTAAATTCTCATCCAGGCTTCTGTCTTCTCACATCTTGATCACTGTAACATCCTTTTCTCTAGCCTTGACAAATGCAGTCTTATCCTTCTGATATTCATTGAGAATGCTGCTGCAAAGATAATTTTCCTGTTCTTTTGATATGACCATGTTGCCACTGTTTGCATCCCTCCATTGGCTCCTTCTTCAGGATTGTATCAACTGTAAGCTACTTGTCTTCACTTTCAAGGCCCTTTGTTCCCTATCCCCACCCTACTTATTATCTTTCATTTTCTATTGAGATTCCAATTCCTACCTCCAATTGGCACATGATGCCAGTCTGCATTACCCACTTGTCAAATTTTCAAACAAGCACCTTTGTGCTTTCTCCCATACTGCCCTCCATGCTTGGGAGGAGCTCCCAATAAGCATTCTCAAAACTAACTCATTATTCTCCTTCAAAACCTTTCTCAAAACTCTACCCATGTTGCCTACAAAAAATTTGACAATGTCTAGTGTGCTGATACCACTGCCCGTCATGCTGACCAAACTGTGTAATTGTTTCCTTGTACTTCTGTATCTGTTGTCTTGTCTTATAATTTTGTAAGCTGTCTGGGGCAGGCTTTGTTTTTTGTTCTGTTTGTACAGTGCAGAGCACAATGGGGTCCTGGCTATGATTAAGACTCCTACATTCTTCAGTAATGCAAATTATACTCTCAAACTTAATGAGCCCATTTAGGTAGTCTGATATTGTTATGCTGGGCACATACGCAAATTGTCAAGGAGGTACGAATAGCAAGAGCATGGTTAAGAAGCTGGTCATGCTTATGACCTGGCCAGAAAAAGCATTTGAAAGATGTCACCCACACATAGCAGGGGATCAAAATGACACAGTAGGCTGGCCAGGCAGGCAACAGGTATGTATGTCCAGGAGAGGTGGGAACTCGGTTGTAAGATACTTACTGTAATATGTCGAACATAAAGAACCCCGTAGATAGCTCTGATTGCCATCAAGATCAGTAGGAAGAGAGAGGTGTACTTCAGCAGATATAAGAAGCATAACTTCCTGGGCATTCTGCCTCTCCAATGGGTTTTTCTCCTCACACATCACCATCAGTAACAGGATACTATGTACCAATTTCCCAGGCCTGCCACACACTGTAATGGTTTCTAGTGACAGATCAAAGATCCAGTTCATTGTTTTGGTGCTACTGTACGTAGCAGCCTCAGGGTCGGATATTGCCCAATGGGGTGGGGAGCCTTCTTGGGTATGATTTCTTAGTTCAACCAGATGTCCTGTAATACTCTCTCTTGCAAGACTTTCAGCCCAAGAAAGTTTTTGCTTTGTGTTTTGTTTTTTTTTTTTTTTTTTTTTTGCTGTTGTTTCAGTGACTGTATTTGTAAACAGTGTGAGTGAGGGTCTTTCTCTAATAGTTTGTTTGCTATGCTGGGATTATTGGACAAAATTTTTAGTTTTATAGACTCCAACCTCCATCTTCTGGCCAGACTGCTGCACTGCACCACTTGCTCCTGTTCAAGTTTAGTGCCTTGGCTGGTGAGCTCCGGTGCTTTTCCTCTGATAAGAGACTTTCCTCAAAATTCCTAAACCTTCCATATCTGGAACAAGCCTAATTCTTCCTAATTTCAGTAAAAATTTGTTGGATTTTTAATAGCTCCTCTCGAAGCCCAAATGTTTTATTAATATTTTCTCAGACTCTACCAATCTGAAATTAAATAAATCTTTTTTCAGTTTCCAAGACTCCTCATTTCTTCTTAGTCTCCTCATTTCTAGCATTTAGGACTGAAATGTTTTCCACAAAGTTCCTGATGTTGGTGGATACCAAATGGAGCACCCAATTATTTGAAAGAAAATACAGATTTCTCTAAAATGGCCTTCATATCTATTGTCAGTTGTCTCCTGCCCTCTATGGTTGCCAAAGCTTGTATGACTTATTGTTGGGATAGAGCGTCCAGCAAGAGGAAAAAACAACTTAGATCCAGCAAGTTGACTCTGTTTTACATTTACGGGAAATAATGCTGCCTGCTTCTTATTTACAATGTCACCTGAAAGTGAGAACAGTTGTTCATATGGCAATGTTGTAGCTGGCGTTGCAAGGTATTTACCTGCCAGATATGCTAAACATTTGTATGCCCCTTTATGCTTCGACTTGTAGACTCTAAAGTAGTAATAATTCTACATTTGAAAGTGGCACTTTCATGATAGAGAGATTTTACTAGAGTACTTGTATGAGATGTATTGTACTGTTTTCTTTTATACAGTACAAATAATATAAAGTGAGCACTGTACACTTTGTATTCTGTGATGTAATTGAAATCAATATATTTAAAAAATTAGAAAAATGTCCAAAAATATTTATAATAAATTTACATTGGCATTCTATTATTGTTTAATAGTTCAATTAAAACTGTGATTAATCGCGACTGTTTTTTAAAATCTAGTTAATTTGTTTTGTGTTAAATGCTTGTATTAACTGCAATTAATTGACAGCCCTAAAAATAAGTAAATAACTGGAATTCTTAGTCGGATACAGTGGTATAAAATATAAATTCCTTTCATTGTACTCCCTTTGTTCGTAAAATCAAAGTCACGCTAGATGTAGCCAGAATCTTTGCTACTCCTTGTTATACTCAATTTTTTTTTTTTTAAGTATCCAAATATCTCTTCATGGATTAGGACATCTATTTTACAGGATATATATCCCCTGTCATAAAATTTCCCATAATGAAATGAGGTATATTAAACAAGAAACACGACTGCTTTGGGCAGTAAAGAATAGGACCACATGAAGAAATTTGTGTGGCAGTCACTTAGTTATCTATTCCCTCTTTTACGAAACACTACAAAATTAACATTGTTGTCAGCTGATACATTGTCCTTCAAGCTGCTCTGGACCAATTAAAAAAATGAAAATAGATCAATTTAATGTGCATAGCTTGGACTTTTAGGCTTGTTGCCTACTCTGTATTTATTTGGTTGTTTCCCGTTCTGACTTTGTGCTTCCCAACTGTCATTTGCATACCAACAAATGGGTCATATGAAATTGAAAATTTGATTTTCTTATTTGTAATTTTAATTTCTCTTAGTGGTACCAATCCCTGTTATGCATATCCTGCTCCATTAATCTGTTAGGATGATAAAATTTTGTTGTTTATTGACAAATATAATTGCAATGAAACACTTGATTGTCATTTATCTTGGAATTTATACATATTTTCCAACATTCAATTTTGAAAATATCTCCTGGTGTTGCAGTTAACTGTGTGGCCAGCAGGTAGAGACTGGAGTCTGCAAAGCAGGATTTAAAAAAAAAAAAAAATTACCAGAGAGCTGCCTCGAAGCTAAAGGAAAGGCAGGATTACCTAACAACATAGTACGGTGTGGTACCACTATGCAGAATGGGTATTTTCCCCTTCCTGTGCCATCATTCCCCTCTTTCCTTCATCAGAGGAAGACGTGGTTATATAATTGGAGCAAAATTCAAATCTTTCATATTCTTCTGAGGGGATCTTGTTGTACCATTGGAATGTCCTGATTAAGAATATAGCTAAGCATTTTAAAATGCAGCCTATGGAGAAAAAAGGTGGAAGATTCTTACCTTTTTTTTTCCCTTCACAATCTTCCATTCCATTTTTCAGAAGGCAGAGAGGAAAATATTGCCTCTTTAAAAAGTTTTTACAGGACAGATTAGAATGATGGGGATGTGAATAGCAGCACGCACCAAAGTGCTGCGCTGTAACTCCCCTGTGTGGATACTGCGGGCACAAGTGAAAAGGTTTCTAGTTTCCCATTATTGTGGTCCTATTTGAAGAGGACTACGTTTATGCAAACTAGGAACCTTTTGGCTTGTGCCTGGAGCATCCACATAGGGAAGTTGCAGTGCAACCCTTTGGTGCATGCTGCTATTCACACACCTATAGTCTGAACTGTGGGACAGTGTAGACAAGCTCTGAGTGATGCTGCACAGGTGTAATTGAAAGCATGATTTGGAGATAAAGGAGTTAGGGTTATCTCTGAGAAGCTGAGAAGGGCGCAAGTTGGCCTGAAGAATCTTAATTATTGTTTGTGGTTCATGACAAGAAAAGAAAACCAGCTTGATTTTCTCAAGGTGACTTTTCAGGGCTTTGCCAGAAAAAATTTTTTACTTGTAAAGTGAACAAATTTGAGCAAGAAATTAGAGATGATCAGCATGGAACCTCTGCAATGTTATTCTACAGAGGAAAATATGCATGGGTCCTACAAATGCCTATCACAACATGGGGTGTATCTCATCCAGTGCACTAAATTCCCCAATAATGATGTGGGTGAAACCAGACAATCACTATGCTCTTGAATGAACTCACACTGGAAGATAAGACAGAAATACTATATCACTTATGGGGAACACTTTTTGCAAAGCGATCATGCTGTATCTGACCTATCAGTCCTTTTTCTCAAGGGAAACCTGCACAACACTTTCAAAAGAAAAGCCAGAGTGCTTAAATCCGTAACTTTGCTAGATACTAAAAATCATGGACTGAATGAGACACTGGATTTATGGTTTATTACAATTTATAACCCATTAGCCCCGCCCCCACCTCCTGCAACCTCTCTCCCCCATTCCTTTCCTCCCCATGACTGGAATGGTGTTAACGAGGGCCACTTCACCTTGAATGGTCCCTTGAAATGTGGTAGCTACTTATTCTCAAAAACCTGTTTCACCTTGTATTTATCTGAGACAGTGCATACATGTTTTCTAGACCTGAAGAAGAGCTCTGTGTGAGAGAGACAAGCTTTCAATCACTAACAGAAGTTGGTTCAATAAAAGATACTACCTCACCCATCTTGTCTGTCTTATAGGCTAGGGCCAACAGGGTGATAACACTGCATTCTACAGAATAGGCATGCTGCTTACTACTTTCATAGTTGGGAGAACAACTCCACAAAGTCTAGTCTGTGGCAGCAGAGAGACTGGTCATTACACCTGCCTTGAACAAAGTGTAGACTTTACGTTTTCACTTGTGACATGAGTGGAGTGACTAATGGATAGTGACAGAGCCTCCAGCCACACTACCAAATTCCTGCTCTTGCCTCAAATGCTTATAAGGACATTACCAACTGAAAAATCATATTTACATATGTAAACTTGGTACCATCTAGGTTTATAAGTAAACCCTACAATTATTAGAACTGAAGCAGATTAGAGGGAGAAATAATTCCCTTTATATTTCAATTTATTTTCTTCATTTTACAGCACTTTATTTTACAGCATTTTATAGTCAGTTTTGCTGTCTTGTCAATGGTGTACACTGTTCTTCTGGGCTCTGCAAAAAGGTGTTTATCAGTTATAGTGAAACTGATGAGGCTGTAGGCTAGATTGTGTACACAGTGAAGAGAAAAGTGTTCCTGAGCATGTTTGGTGATGTTGCGTGGGCACTAGAGCAACACAACTCTCTAATTGTGAACAGGAATTAGAAAAGAATAGTCTTTTATTAGCTGTTTAAAGGTTGTTCTATCAGAAAACTGAATGTTTTAAAACTAGTTAGTTTTGGAAAATACAATTTTTGTTTCTTTTTAAGTATTTTTAAAAAAATATACTTTCAATTTGTCCATAACAGATCCATTTACGTCTAGATCTCTCACATCATATAGACTGATAGATTCCAAAGCCAGAAGGGGACCATTGTGAACATCTAGTCTGGCCTCCTGTATAAAACAGGCTATAGAACTTCCTCAAAATAATTTCTAGAGCATATCTTTAGAAAACATATTCAATCTTGATTTAAAAATTGTGAGTAATGGAGAATCCATCACAATCGTTGGTAAATTGTTCCAGTGGTTAATTACTCTCACCGTTAAAGATTTATACCTTTATTTCCAGTCTGAATTTGTCTAGCTTCAGTTGTATACCAGCTTTTCTAAGCCCCCTATAATATCACTGAATATAATGAAGCATTTTTGAAATGTACTGACTCTGCTGTTCCATAACAGCATTTGTGGCATTTTACTATTTAAACAGTTGATATACCTGTATTCATTATGGTTTTACGTTTGTTTTTTAAATGCAAATATGTTCAAAATACAAATATTTTGCATGTGCTTGATAAGTCAGGAGACCAGAGAGGGAGCTGGGGGAGGGAGGGAAATAAGGGGATATATTGTCAACTAGCTCAGAAAACAATGGGAATATTAAACCTATTAGTAGTAGCAATTTTTTATTTAAACACAGCTTTGTAAATATTAGAAATTCATCAGTTAGAGTGGATAGGATTAGATTTAGGCAGTTTACTCTTCTGAAGAGTAGTAATTATTTAGTTAAAGTGCTAGTTTTTTCTGTCTGTTTAAAGTGATGCCTGATATTGTCATGTTACAGAGGCGGATGCCCCAAACTTTCCGTGATCCAGCTACTGCTCCCCTGAGGAAACTCTCCGTTGATCTGATCAAAACATACAAACATATTAATGAGGTAAAGACCACATTGTTCACCGTTATATTTTTATTTAATGTATGATAACTTGCTAATAATTACAATACGTAGTGTTATCAAAAATATTGATTAAAGTGTTCCAAGTAGATTTTTTTTAATAAGATGCAGTGAATTTAGACACATTTTTACTGGCACATTATACAGGCATTCTTTCTTAATTTATGAATTAACTTAATGAATTCTAAATTAAACAAGTCCATGTACTTTTATTGTCAATAAAAATAACATGCAAAGTACAAAAGGGTTTGTGCCCTTTTTTATTCTTTATAATGTATTTAAAATCTCGGTTAATTTTCCCCCCCGCCCCTGTAGAAATATTAGTAATGTCTCGTCTTCTCTTCTTTGGTGGGAAGTGTCCTTGAAGGACCTGAAGTGGAAACTTTCTCTGCCTTCAATTTAAAGGGGCTTGGTGGGTGTTGAATATTTAGGCCTAAATTTTCAAAAGTGACTATTTTGGGCTCCTCAGTTTTCAGGTGCCCAACTTCAGACAACTTTAACGAGCCTGGTTTTTCAGAACTGTTAAGCACCTGCCTTCAGAAAACGAGGTCCCTTTCAGTTGTCTCAAGTTGAGCATCCAAATCACGGCTCTCAAACTCAACAGTCACTTTTGAAAGTTTAGGTCTTTATAGTTTTTTCTTCCAACGGTTTGTAAAGCATTTACTTTCCATTGGTTTTACCAACAACACACGCGTTCTAAACACTGAATAAAAATCAGATTCCCTCCCAATTGCTCGTGTTCCACTACTCGATATCTGTGAGGCCATAATCTTCTGGAAAAGAAGGCCTAGACAGCAGTTGAATTGCTATTGTAAATATAAATAAACTTGAAGGTCTTTTATATGTATCATCAGGAAAACATAAGCTATCTTTGCCTTTCATGTTATCCTTTGATTGCTTTATCTTTTAGAAAATTTGTGTTTCTATAAAGCCTCCTTAATTGATCTATCTTAATTATTCAAAATCCAAAAGAAGTCAAAGTTATAAAGCAAGGAAGTGGTGATGTCCTCCTGAATGCATGTGGTGATTGTAGAATAAAAGAAATGGCACTACAGCCATCCATGATTTCACTTTGTTTTTTCTTTTAGTCTTGGGTACTTATGGACTGTAGTCTGGCAAAATTACTATTTCTAATCAAGGCCCCAGCAGTTTAAAAGCAGCTGCTGTTATCTAGTGGCCTGTGCCTGAGCCTGGGAGTCCAGAACTGCTATGTCTCTGAGTTTAATGATGCTATGTCACTGATGTTTAATTCCTTTTGCCTTACTTTTTCTACCCTATTGTTTTGTACGTCACTTGAAAAATATAAAATGTTAAGTGCCAAGTATTTCCATATTTAATTATCATTATTATTATATTGTGTATATACTGTAATGCTAGGCAATAATTGAATATTTTGTTACTCAGCTTCTCCCAATGCTTACATATTTAATTTTACTTTCTGTTGGTTACACTTTAGTCTTTGTCTTTTTAAACATAAATAAAGATGTTAGGTTAATTTTCGTGTGTGTGTAAAGTACAATCATAGGACGAAGGGACCTGAAGAGGTCGTCTAGTCCAATTCCCTGCATTCAAGGCAGGACTAAGTATTACCTTTTGTGTGTGTGAGAGACAGAGTAAGTGACTTAACTATGGTGTGTTTTCTCTTTTGTACCCTTTGTTTTTTAATAGGCTCAAAGGCTACATTTTATGAATATGTTGCTGTGGTGTGCTTACAGATGCTTCTTGAATATTCATAAATATTGGGATATTTGCTTTTGGTATAAATGACTGAATTTCAGATCCTGTGATATAATTAAAACATTGTGTGCACTTCTGAAGGGACACGCTAATTCAAAAATTGCTCTTTTCCCTGAAACTTTATCTACTTTATTTATAAATGTCACTTAGGATTATTATGTCTAAAATTATAATTTTTAGATACATTTTCTGTTTTACTTCGTGAATTTGATAGCTCTGTATTAAGAGATTCACTGTTTTCTCAGTATAGTCAGTTAGTTTTCCTAGTTTTTATGGGTGTCTTTCACACAGCAACTGGGGAGGAGGAAATGACTTTTTTAAAAAGGAAAATGGTTTTGTAAAGCCAGAAAATTTTGCTGGTTGGGGGGAGAGAGAGGGGAGACTAGAGTAGTCCCTGAAGATACTCTTTACTGATTAAAGTGACACCATCTGTTGAAATTTAAACCAGTATGTTCCCCATTTTCAGGTTTACTATGCAAAAAAGAAGAGGCGGCACCAACAGGGCCAAGGAGATGATTCCAGTCATAAAAAGGAACGGAAAGTTTACAACGATGGCTATGATGATGACAACTATGACTATATTGTAAAAAATGGGGAAAAGTGGATGGATCGTTATGAAATTGACTCTTTAATTGGCAAAGGATCCTTTGGGCAGGTAATGGATGTCAGCTGAAAAATCATTAATTTGTTTGTTATAATAGCCATCTAAATGAGTCAATATCCAAGCTACATTCCTGTCTCATGTAAAGATTGTTTCCTTATTCCTAAACTCTTGGAATAAGATGTCTACTCAAAATTTCTGCAGTTATGATTTTTCTTGTTTATAAAACATGACATTTGAATTTTCTTGAGTATGCGCATCCACTAACTGCTTTTGCAAGAGAATCAAACCCGTTAATTTGGAAAAGAGACAGCTAAGGGGAGATATGATTGAGGTCTATAAAATGATGACTGGTGTAGAGAAAGTAGATAAGGAAGTGTTGTTTACTACTTCTCATAACACAAGAACTAGGGATCACCAAGTGAAATTAATAGGCAGCAGGTTAAGACAATAAAAGGAAATATTTCTTCACACAATGCACAGTCAATCTGTGGAACTCCTTGTCAGAGAATGTTACGAAGGCCAAGACCATAACAGGGTTAAAAAAAGAACTCGATAAATTCATAGAGTATATGTCCATCAATGGCTATTAGCCAGGATGGGCAAGAATGGTGGCCCTAGCCTCTGTTTGCCAGAAGCTGGGAATGAGTGACAGGGGATGGATCACTTGATGATTACCTGTTCTGTTCATTCCCTCTGGGGCACCTGGCACTGGCCACTGTCGGAAGACAGGATACTGGGCTAAATGGACCTTTGGTCTGACCCAGTAGGGCCATTCTTATGTTCTTAATTTAACACTTAACTTGCATTTGCTGTCATTCAGAATTCCACGGTGTTATGGAAACCCAAATTTAATTTTCTGTGCTTCGGGAGATAACACAAGCAGATAGCATAGAGTATGTAATAAATACACATCATACCCAAGTTAACTCTTGAAAAAGGCATTTTGAGAATTAAGCATTTCTAAATAGTGAATATTTAATAGAAAGTGATTTTACTCTTATTTTCTGTATTGGTTTTTTTTATACTTGTACTTGAATTAGATGTTATTTCCTCAGTCCACCTTCTCAATGAAGTCTGAATCCTGTTTTTGTGATTTTTGTTATGAAAATTAATATATCACAATATCACCTATGGCTTCACAGTAGAAAGAAGAGAAGAAAATGGTCTAGAAAGGATGAAAATTCTTATTTTCAAGACAAATATTTTCAATAAGAATTAAATGTACTTAGTAAAATTTTGAAATATAAACTGGATTACTAAGTATGTTTTACATATGATTAATTTCAAACCTTTCTTGGTTTTGAAAGTCTCTGTTTAATAAATAAATTTAATGAAATGTGCAGTTTCAATACACATATATACAAAAATACAATACTAGAACATTGTATTTAGCATGTCTTTTTTTCTCTTTCAGGTTGTAAAAGCTTATGATCGTGTGGAACAGGAGTGGGTTGCTATTAAAATTATAAAGAACAAGAAGGCTTTCCTAAATCAAGCCCAGATTGAAGTGCGCCTTTTGGAGCTTATGAACAAACATGACACTGAAATGAAATACTATATAGGTATTAAGATAATTCTTATTTTTATTCACTTGCAAATATTTGAGAATTGGCTGGAGAACCTAAGACCATGCTACTAATTTTACAGTGCTCATAATGTTGAGGAATTATACATTTGTTTGTTTTTACATCAATAGTTATTTTACAGCAGACCATAAAGAAGACAGTTGACCTTTGCATGTAGAACTTGGTCCAGAAGAAGTTATATGAGACCATATGACATTATTAACTGCCTTGTGTTTTTAACCATGAGTTCTACTGCTGTATATGGCAATCAGATTGGGCAGAGTCTGTTTTGTTCCTGAGAAGGGGGCAGTCTTCAGTCCCTACTGTCTCTTCCTAATATGGAAAAGTTGCTGGTAAAGCAATTTTAACCTATACAGGGGGTATAAATTCCAGAAAAAAATAAGAAGCCCAATATAATTATGGTACCAGAGAAGATCATATTGCTGGCATTTGCCCACTTCTCATAGAAACATGCTAAAAGGAGGCAGAAGCTCCAATTCACTCCCCAGCTGGATCCAGACATTGTACACTTCTTAAACTTGGCCTTTTAAGAAGACAAGGCAGGAAGTAATTTTTCTTATCCTCTCTGTTTACTTGGGATAGTTGGAACTCTGTTGTGGACCAACATGTTCTCACAAGAGAAGAATATCTTATGACAACTAATGGCTGCCCTTTCTCCCCTTCCCACTCCCCCTTCCCTCCACTTTCCCTGAGACAGGATGAGGGGGGATAGGCAGGAAGCTGCCTGGACCATGGTCTACTACTGGTTCCATGTTCTCTTTTTGAACCATTAAATGTGTGTTCTATGTCTTATTTATCAAAGAAAGTTGCATTCCTTGGTGTCACCACCTCAGCCAGAAGAGCGGTTGAGCTGGGAGCCGTAATGATGAATCTGCCATAAACTATATTTAGTAACAAACTCTCTTTATGACTACATCTGAAATTCACCTCCAAAGAAGTTTTGGAGTTTCATATAAATTACTCAATCCATTGACCTGTGGTTTTTCCAAACCAAAACTGCATGTATCTGAAGAGGAGAGGAGACTTCACTACCTTGATGTACATCACACTCTTGCCTTCTACCTGCAAAGGACAAAACAATTAGAAAATCACCCAGATTGTTTCACAGTATAGCAGAATGAGTCTGAGGTCAAACTTCATCTTCCCAGAGGATTTCTTGGTGGATCTTGGGCTATATCCTACTCATGCAGCTGTTTTCCATATTTGAGCTTTTATTCTCTGGGAAATGTCACACAGATGTCCACATGGGCACAAAAAATACAATTTATTTCCTAGTGTTGTAGTTGTATTGGTCCCAGGATATTAGGGAGATAAGGTGGATGAGATCATATATTTTACTGGACCAACTTCTGTTGGTGAAAGAGAGATGCTTTCGAGCTACACAGAGCTCTTCTTCTGGTCTGTTTAGCTCAAAAGCTTGTCTCTTTTACCCACAGAAGTTGGTCCAATAAAATATATGATCTCATCCACCTTGTTTCTTGAATTTATTTTCTAGTAATTTCTATCGATACCTCTATTCTGCCAGCATAGGAATCTGGCCCTTTTGTCAGTGAAAAGTCCCAAGTTATAGGCTGTGTATGTTTTGAAAAGTAGTATTCCTAATATAAAGTTGAGTTTTCTCTCAAGTCAACTGGAAAGTCAATGAGGCATGGTCTAGCTAAGGCTGTTAGCCAATCAGAGCCAATACTAAGTTTTGCTTGCTAGCCTGCCTATTGAAAAGAGGTGGAGCTACCCATTTATCCTGTGCGGATTAAATCATCGTATAGAAAGGAATTTCCAGGTAAAAAATTATTAATTAAAAAGCTACGTAAGGTTCTTTATAATAAAACTGAGAGATGAGTGAGCATGAAAGCTTACCTGGTCTCAGCACAAAAATCAGACATACATCCTTTGCTGTTCCTGGTGGGTTTCATTGCGTTTTTCCTGAGATGTGGTTGTGTTGTCACTTTAATTTTATAATAAAAACTAAATTGGTAATTAGCCAGCCCATGAGAAGCAGTATGTTAAAACTCACAAACCTGCCTGTTCTTTGGAATGTGGTAGAGTGGGAAAGATAATGGAAAGGAACGAGTATCAGAACAGAGGAATGATGAAGGTTGAGAAGAAATATGGAGGAAAAAGATGAATTTATTTTCTGTCATATTATAATCAATTTTAAGAGGCTAATAATATTACTAGCTTTACTCTCTCTTTATGTATGTGGGGAGTATTGGCTTATCTTTGTATTATGGAAAGATTCTCTCTTTTAAAATGTAAAATAGTACTTAGGACTACATTATCTAGTGACCAGATAACTATTTTAAAGCCTTTCCATTTAGGAAATTTTAACTCATTTTATTTAATATTATAGTTGTCAGTGTGTAGAAATATGTTTTGTGATTTTTTTTTTGTGAAAAATATTTTAACATGTTTTAACTTAAATTTATTGATGTCATTCATGTCTCAAATAAAAATTAAACTCCACAGCATATGACATAAGAGATGCCTTTTAGAAATCTAAAAACTACTCTCCTTTACGTTAGTTCACTCCAAAATAGTGACATACGGTATGACAATAAGAAACCTCTTGAATTTTTAATATTGGATTGAGAGCCTCTGCTTGGAAAAAATCCTTGATTTTAAAAAAAGCAAACAAACATTCCATATTTCCCCAAAACATCATGTTAAAATTTATATATCTCATAACTTTGTCCTAAAGCTACGCTTGGATTGCTTTATAAATTGGTGGTTTAATTGAGATGGCTGCCAGTGAACAGACCAATGTAATGAATGTCAGTAATTCTGAACAATGGACGAATATTACACGTATTCTGTTGAAATATCACACCTGCTGTTGACTGCACTCTTTATGCAATAATTTATAATAGTTCTTGGCTTGCTTCAGGTTACTTTCCTGCTCCAGTATGGCTGAAATATGAGCTTGTTATCTTTTAATATAGAAATGTTCTCATGTTGATTAATTTTTGAACCAATTTGTGAATTTAAAATTAATATCTTCTAATATATACTGAACACACAACAAATCTCTCTGTAAATAGACAGTTATTTGATTGTTAAAATTGTTTCCATAAGTGTGCGTCAGTTAACAGGATACTACCATGTAACTATTCAAAACCGTTTCTTCTGCTAGAACTTGATGCAGTTACATGTTCCAAGTTTTATAAATTTAAAATGTAATTCTGTTTTTTCCTCACTATTTACTGAACCTTTCTGTGCAGCCCCACACTCTGGCATTTGCTGGGGTATTTTTTTATTGATATGCAATTACTTTAAGTAGCTTCACAAAACAAGTACCACATTGCCTAGATGATGCACAGATACTGCTACTTCATTGTACGTGTACACTGTAAGTTTGTAAGCATAGAAAAGTTCTTTTGATTTTGCTTATAGATGTACTTTTATTAGAATACTCAATAGATTAATGTAGAAAGAAGTTGTCTATAGAAGAGTCATAGATTTTTTTTTTTTTTTTTTTTTTTTTTACATTTTTGAAGGCTTTCAGATATGACAGTGGTGGGCATGGTATAAAAATATAGATTGCATAGATCGAGTGTTTTTTAAGTAAATCATGGATATTATAGTAAACTCTATAAAATATTTAGTATTGAATAATGTTTAGGAGACAAATGTCTAGATTCAAAGAAGGGATAATGGACAAGCATTTTTGTTAATAGTTTTTATTAAAATTCTAAAGTAGTTATGATTCTGCTGTTCCTTATTAGTTCATTTATAGAAAAATGGGTAAAGCTCTACACTGGAGTATGCAAATATTATGCCTTGCTTGTTCCCCCCTTCGCCTCAAAAGTATTTCCAGGAGCAGCTCTTCTAGATCGTTGACAGCTTGGTAAATCTTGGTTCTTCTTTCAGTGTTTGTTCATATATATTCCACTATCAGTGTACGTGTACTGAGTGTGCTTAAGACGGATTCTTTTGGCAGCAGTGTCCGTTGCGGAAGTGCCTGCACTTTGTGTCCCCGTGCACCAACTAGGTGCATACAAGGAGGAGCCACTTCAACTATCCCTCAGTTGCTGCTCATCTCCTGTGGCTACGAGTCAGAGCTTGCAGTGACTGCCTCTTCATATGCTTTGTAAATTGCTAATTAGGTACTTAGTTTAAAGTAGTGTTAGGAATTTTTCTAGTTTCTTTTTCCTTTGTGACGAAATTGTCCTTTATTTGTTTATGTGGGAGGTACTTTCAGTACCACTTCGGTCATGATGACTGAACGTAAATCCCCAGGATTCAAGAATTGTCCTTCATGTGAGACAACAATGCTGTTGAACAATGGGCATGCTTGATGTTTGATTTATGTGAGTGAGGGGCACTTCAGTGATGTGCCATCTGCAAATCAAAAAGAATCCAGAGGATGAGAGTCTTGTATTAAAATGCTCTTTTTAGAGAGGTCAGTGCACCCTGCCTTTCATCCTGGCTTGTCTGGGGCAGAATCATCTGATTGATCCATTTCAGGGAGTGCACCAGCTGCTGTTGCTCCTGAAGCTGCCATTCCGAGTTTAAAAAACCATCATCTTCATCTGGTAGTTACTGAGGTTAGAGAGGGAGAAAACTGCACAAGTCTCAGAGAGAGAGAGAGAGAGAGAGAGAGAGCGCAGATACAGATCTTCTCTGGGCCCCTCAGCTTCCAAGGACCTTTGATTTCCAAGGACTATAAATCCTCTCAGTTGACTGAATCTAAGGGTATGTCTACACTGCAATTAGATACCCACAGCTGACCCAAGCCAGCTGACTCAGGCTCGCAGGGCTCAGGCTCAAGGGGCTGTTTAACTGCGTTGTAGACATTCAGGCTGCAAACCAAGCTCTGGGACTCTCCCACCTCACAGGGTCTTAGAATCATAGAATATCAGGGCTGCAAGGGACCTCAGGAGGTCATCTAGTCCAGCCCCCTGCTCAAAGCAGGACCAATCCCCAACTAAATCATCCCAGCCAGGACTTTGTCAAGCCTGACCTTAAAAACCTCTAAGGAAGGAGATTCCACCACCTCCCTAGGTAACCCATTCCAGTGCTTCACCACCCTCCTAGTGAAAAAGTTTTTCCTAATGTCCAACATAAACCTCCCCCACTGCGACTTGAGACCATTACTCCTTGTTCTGTCATCTGGTACCACTGAGAACAGTCTAGATCCATCCTCTTTGGAACCCCCTTTCAGGTAGTTGAAAGCAGCTATCAAATCCCCCCTCATTCTTCTCTTCTGCAGACTAAATAATCCCAGTTCCCTCAGCCTCTCCTCATAAGTCATGTGCTTCAGCCCCCTAATAATTTTTGTTGCCCTCCGCTGGACTCTTTTTCCAATTTTTCCACATCCTCCTTGTAGTGTGGGGCCCAAAACTGGACACAGTACTCCAGATGAGGCCTTACCAAATGCCGAATAGAGGGGAATGATCACATCCCTCGATCCACTGGCAATGCCCCTACTTATACAGCCCAAAATGCTGTTAGTCTTCTTAACAACAAGGGCACACATATCTAGCTTCTCGTCAACTGTAACCCCTAGGTTCTTTTCTGCAGAGGTGCTGCCTAGCCACTCGGTCCGTAGTCTGTAGCAATGCATGGGATTCTTCCGTCCTAAGTGCAGGACTCTGCACTTGTCCTTGTTGAACCTCATCAGATTTCTTTTGGCCCAATCCTCTAATTTGTCTAGGTCCCTCAGTATTCTATACTTACCCTCCAGCATATTTACCACTCCTCCCAGTTTAGTGTCGTCTGCAAACTTGCTGATGGTGCAATCCATTCCATTCTCCAGATCATTAATGAAGATATTGAAGAAAACCAGCCCCAGGACCGACCCTTGGGGCACTCCGCTTGATACCAGCTGCCAGCTAGACATGGAGCCATTGATCACTACCCGTTGAGGCCGATGATCTAGCCAGCTTTCTATCCACCTTATAGTCCATTCATCCAGCCCATACTTCTTTAACTTCATGGCAAGACTACTGTGGGAGACTATATCAAAAACTTTGCTGAAGTCAAGGAATAACACTTCCACTGCTTTCCCCTCATCCACAGAGCCAGTTATCTCATCATAGAAGGCAGTTAGGTTAGTCAGGCATGACTTGCCCTTGGTGAATCCATGCTGACTGTTCCTGATCACTTTCCTTGAACCTGTGCTCCACCTCAAGCCTGAACATCTATGCTGCAGTTGAACAGCCCCTTAGCCTGAGCCCTGCAAGCCCAAGTTAGCTGGCATGGGCTAACTGCAGATTTTTAATTGCACTGTAGACATATCCCTAAGGGTAGCCTTAGAGCTAAGAAGGGTTCTAACAGCACCCGTTCAGGTTCCGATATTATGTTCCCTCAGAAATTGTCTGGTACCACCTGTGTAATGTCAAGGCTCCTGGTACCGACAACTATGGTGCTGATGGCCTCGGAACCACAGGATGCCCATATCTATTAGTGACTTTACCAGTACACTTTTTGGTACAGTCATCTGTCATGGGTGTTTCACAGACTTCAATGTATACATTACTGAGGGTTTACTTAGCAGCTAAGGACTTCTCTGTATCCTCTGTACTGGACTTGCCTCTGTTGGCAACCTTAAAAGTGCCTCCACTGGTACCAACATCATTACTGACCTTGGTGCCTAGTATATCCCCTATACCAGCGAAATCTTAGTTGGTCTGGGCGCTGAGTACACCAACTGGAAAGTCCCTCCTTTGCACGAAAAATATTCTTTCTCCTCCTATGAAGCTGCGGACAGCAGGAAAGCTTCATCAACAAGATCCCTTGTCTCAGGAGATACAGGCCCGCTCCTGCAGGGCTGGGATTCTAGGGCTGATTTTGGTTATCTAAGACTGAAGACTAGGTAAGAGAGGATATGAATTTTTGGTACCCTCCTCTTTGGCTAACAACCTTCTATGCTCATCAACACACTTGGGCTTTTGGGGACATATTCCCCATCTCAAAGAATTGCTTCAGCATCATAAACCAGACCCAGATCATCCTTGCCCCAGCATCCCATGAAGGGCATATCACTCACTCAGATGGTGCAAACAACGGAACACTGTCCTTGATCAAGTTTCTTCTTCCTCTCCAGATGAGGCTGTCAGAATCTTCATCCACCCCAGGTGATTATAAAACGTTTCAAGATCTTATGAGGGGAGTTGCCTGAACTCCTAGAGATTCCTGTTGGAGTAGTCCAAGACAAACTCTCAAACTCCTCCATACCTGTGTATCAACTCACTTGACTACCAGTTAGGCCCTGCCAAATTACTGTGGTAAACTTCAGCCTCAGTAGCTTCAATATCTAAAAGAACGGACGGGTGCTATTAAGCCCCTTCTCAAGGGTTTGAACAAGTTTATACCCATCTCTCACAAGGCTCACTGGCAGCAGCCAATAAAATGAATCTCCAGAGACAACAAAGGTTGATTTTCCCCCCAGATTTGGATTTGTTTGGCAGGAAAAACTGTTCAACCTCTAGTTCGCAAATAAGAATTTACAACTACCAAGCCTTGTTGGCAATATATGATTATATTAATTGGGACTCTGAAAAAATTCACTGAGAAGATTCCACAGGAAATGATAGATAAATTCAAATCCATCATTGCCAAGGGTCAACTTGTGGCTGGACCATCTCTGGAGGCAGCACTTGGTGGGTGCTTCCATAGCAATGGGAAGGTCCTTTTGACTCCACTCATCTGGAATTCTTAAGGAGGTACAAGTCATAATTGAAAACCTTCCATTCAAGGGATGCAGCTTTTTCTATGCCAAGGCACACTACATTCTTTTAAGGACTCAATGGCAACCCTGAGGTCTTTGAGAGTCTATACACCTGCTCTCAAAGGAAAACAATATAAACCACAGGTTTACCAAATGCCATTCCTCTATCAACAGAACAAACAGTTGGATCCACCAAGGAAATGACAACATTTTCCTTGGTAGAAATCTTCCACTTCCACTGCTTTGTTGATCCATCAGCCTTCTTTGATTGATTTTTGGCTGCTTGCTTAAGAGCAGAGTACCAATCCCTACCGATCATCCCATCCCACCCCATCTCTTTCTTTTGGGAATCACTTATATCTGTTCTGAAAATTCTGGAACACTATCACTATTGATCAGTGGGTTCTGAACATAATAGAGATTGCATATACTATCCAGTTCCAGTCTTCTTGTCACCCTCAAATACCTCCCACAAATGACCCTTCTGATGAGAGTGTCTTTTGTTAAGAAGTGTTTCTCCTGATGCAACAGAAATCCTGCGTCAGTACGGGGGAGAGGGGTTTTATTCCCCAAAAGAGAGCACTGAAGTCTATCCTGGACCTAAGACAACTAAACACCTTCATCAGAAAGGTCAAGTTCAGGATCATTTGCTTCTGTTACCCTATCCCTAGAGCAGAGGAGATTGATACACCACTCTCCATCCCCTGGATGCCCATTTTTGCATCACAGTTCACCCAGCCCACATAAGATATCTAACATTCCTAATGGGAGATTGCTATTACCAATACAGAGTACTAACATTTGGCCTGTTGATAGCTCCCAGACTGTTCAAAGTGCCTTGAAAGAATAGCTGCGTACTTCAGGAAGTTGGAAATCCAAATGTTCCCATACTTAAATGGCTAATTTGTGCAAAGTCTCCTCAACAGGTAGCAGACTTCATCCAGGAGATACTGCTTATTTTGTGTGATTAAATCTGAAAATAAAGACCAGTAACTTCTGACCACGGTACACAAAATAGAGTTCATTGTGGTCATTATAGACTTTGACGACAATGATATGCACACATGTCCAGGCTAATCCAGAATATATCTGACTACTGGGCTGTATGGCATCCTGTACCTTTATGACTCAGCATGCCAGACTTTACCTGTGCTGCATGCAAAAGTGACTGAAGTCTGTATATCAGCCAAGCAAACATCATCTGGACATGTTGGTTCCTGTTCCACCATGAGTCCTGTTATGATTAGAGGTGGATAGACCTGACAAAAGTCTGCAAAGGGGTTCCATTCTTCCCCCACCAGTTCTATCAAAGACTCTGATAGATGCATCCACGTTGGGCGGGGGTCCCCATCTTGGATGACTTGCAAATGCAATGCTTGTGGACACCTTGAGAAACAACTCTTCTCATAAACATGCTAGAGTTAAGAACCAGTCATCAAGCTTATGTGATCTTTCTACCAGTCATCAAGGGGCTTACCATGTAAGTCATAACAGGCAACATTAGCATGTTTTACTTAAACAAGCAGAGTGGAATCAGATCCATTCTGCTGTGTCAAGAGGTACCCCAACTGTAGAACTTTTTACATATGCCAGAAAGTTACTCTGAAGAAGATTGATCTTCCAGGAATACACACCTCAGATCACCTCAGCAGAAAGTTTGTGGACAACAGGAAATGTTGTCCATAAAAGATTATATGACTCAATAGCTATTCATCAAGTGGGGTTCCCCTACTATGAACTGGTTCACCATCAGGCTGTACAGGAAGTCTCATCGCTTCTGCCCCAGAGAGCATCAGAGTCCAGAGACTACTTTGGATGCATTCCTGATCCTGTGATCCATGGATCCTCTCTACGCCACATTTCTTCCAATTCCACCAACACCAAGTGTTGATATAATGTCTAAATGGGACAGATGAGAGTGATGCCTTTGGGATTTTGGCCCGTTTTATTCAATGACATTTTGGAAGGCTGTGACCTGTGATTTCCACTTTACACTTCTTGTGATTAGTTAAATCATGCTGGAATTGTTGGTTAAAATTGTTAATACTGCCCTCTGGAAAGGCAAGAGACCACTTCCCTCGAGAGTTACAACTTTACTCAAGAAACTATTTCTAGATGCTAGTAATCTTGCCTAATCTTTTCTTACCTTTACCCCACTGTCTCTTCCCCAAAAAACGGAATTACTTTTTTTTCCTCTTAGCTGAATGATTACAGATATCTTATACATTTTAATTCTTTTAATAATGAGAAAGTATAACCCTGTTTTGGAGAGGCAGTCTGTATGTGTTTCTCCTAGACCTAGAAGATGCTGTAAGATATTCATATAATAAAAGTCCCTTATGATCAAGTTGTTATAGCTCCATAGCTCACATGCTATGCAGATCCATACTTGGCATCCCTTCCCATTTTTCACTTTACTGCATTCTCCTCACTCGCTTCCTTTCCTTTCTGTGAATGCCCCTTCTTTGTTTTTTTCTTATTTCACCTCCTTGTGTAATCATTTCAATCAGATTGATGAGGTGTTAAGTGAATATTGTTTTCGATAAATAAGAAAATATCGCTAACTAGCACCTATTTTAATAAATACGTTGGAAGTTGACCCTATAAGGTACTTGAAGCACCTTGTGTAATAATTTGTTGTATTTTTGCATTTGTTAGTTATCACAGTGAATATGTACTTCTAATGTAAAATTATTTTCTTTCCTCTTTTAGTGCATTTGAAACGCCACTTTATGTTCCGAAACCATCTCTGTTTAGTTTTCGAAATGCTGTCCTACAACCTCTATGACCTGTTGCGGAACACCAACTTCAGAGGTGTCTCACTGAACCTGACACGGAAGTTTGCACAGCAGATGTGCACTGCACTGCTTTTCCTTGCGACTCCTGAACTTAGTATCATTCACTGTGACCTAAAACCTGAGAATATCCTGCTCTGTAACCCCAAACGAAGCGCTATCAAGATTGTTGATTTTGGCAGTTCTTGCCAACTTGGGCAGAGGGTGGGTGTTTCATAAATATTAATGTTTTGTCTAATTAGAAGCTTGAGGAACATTTAAAAATGAGATTAAGCAAATCCTAACACTTTCTTATTGCCAATTTCAGCTTTGCTTATGTTGATTAATATTAAACACTGATTTGTTTTTTATGATGTGGCAACATAAGGGTGCCTATGAAAAATAATATCTTTAACAAATTCCCAGTTAATTTTCCTGACACTATTTCATAATGCAAAAGACATCTACATTTAACAGTAGGAGCTTAATATAGTACAAGGGTAACAAATTAAATATTTTCATTAGTATTTTTTTTTCTGTGTTTGTAATTCCTTTTTTGATTTTAAGATATTGCTTGGTATGGGTAAGTGAAAACATTCAAGATATTTGTAACATTATAATAGTTAGCTTTAAATACAGGGCCAACCAGACTCAGAGCTTTGAGGTAACTTGAAAAAAATTTTTGAGAGAGAGACAGAGAGAACACTGTTTCCATAACATTAATCTTTCGTCATAAAGTGTGCTCATTGTTAGGAATAGAAGAAAATAAGTGGTAGACTGGGAATACTGGGTAGCTCAGGGGACTGCTGAGGGTGTGTGGAACTTCTAACATCTACTTCGCTAGCTGAAATTCAGTTCCAGGGTGAAAAACTTGAGCCACTGTCATCTGATAGTTGTTCAGTGGTTCAGTCCACATCACAGAATCCACCACCAAAATTAGCACTAATTGGCCATGTTCTTGACAGTCTCTCCCAAGACACAAAAATTGAATGGGTTTAGTGACTAAGGCCTCAATTCTGCAAACATTAAGCATATGAGTAATTTTACTCATATGGGTAGTTGCATTTACTTCAATGGGATTATTAGAGTAAGTAAAATTATGTATGCATTTAAGTGTTTGCGGAATAGGGGTCTGAATTACCCTATGTCCTGCAGATGGTTCCTTTAGATTAGAATAGAGGCACATTGCTTGGGCAGTAAAGGAAAACGTAGGGCTTCACTACACTTGCAAGTTAGAGCGCATTAAAACAGGCCCAGGTGCCCGAACTCACGACCCGTCCACACTGGCAAGGCACTTAGAGCGCCTGGACTCTGCAGCTGGAGCGCTGCACGAGAAACATAACGCTTGCTGTCCCTTGGCTGAAATGCCCCCCCGCATCAGTGTGAACGAGGTGTTGCATTACTGCACTTTGATCAGCCTCCGGAAACGTCCCATAATCCCCTTAAGTCAAGTGACCACTCTTGTCATTGTTTTGAACTCAGCTGTAGGAAAGCAGATATGCCCTTTCAGAGCACCGTTTTTGACAGCTGGCATGCTTAGCTGCTCTGGGACAAAGCAAGCCATTAGTGTTGAATGCTGCTTGCTGAGAGTGTGAGCGAGAGAGAGGCGGGCGGGGAGGGGGGCTGCTGCTGTCTGAACTTACAAGACCGCATGCTGACATGCTCTCAGCCGCTCTAAAACCCACACTCTCTCCCCCCACATACACACAACACACTCCACCCTGCCCCCCATTTGAAAAGCACGTTTCAGCCACTTGCATGCTAGGATAGCTACCACAATGCACTGTTCTCGGTGGTGTTGCAAGAGCTGCTAATGTGGCCACGCCAGTGCGCTTGAATCTGACAGTGTGAACACACTGCAGCGCTTTCCGTACTGCGCTCTCCTAGGGCTGGTTTAACTCACAGCGCTCTACATCTGCAAGGGTAGCCATACCCTTAGATTGCCATGATTTTTGCCGTATGTGTTTTGAGGATAAATAGATTACTTCAGTATTCAGGGCTATCTATCTGACACCTTCAATGAGTACTAATTTCACTTACATTAAAAAAAAAATTGGATTAAACCATTTACTGTAATTGTAGATAAGTACATAAATATTGTTTTAACAGATGCCAAAAGCTTCTCCCTTCCTGAGGAAGAATTGGACTCTCCACCTAGTTTAGTTTTTAATGGCAGTCTGCTCATAGACATTATTTCAAGATACATGGAGCATATTTATTGCACCCCAATATATCCTAGTGTACAGAAAGGTTCTTCACTGTCTGAATACATTGTCAGTGAAGAAACATCCCACCATACATAAGTATTGGGGTAGCCGTCTTAGTCTGTATCCATAAAAAAACAACGAAGAGTCTGGTGGCACCTTAAAGACTAACAGATTTATTTGGGCATAAGCTTTCATCGGTAAAAAACCCTTCTTCAGATGCAACCATACATACCCACTATACATAGTAACCTTTCCCTGCCTGACCGCTCTAAAACAGGGGTGTCAGTCATACAGATGACTAGGAATCCTGTAGAAAGAAATTTTCAAAAGTATCTAAGTGACTTGGGAGTTTAAGCCTCATTGAAAGCCAATGGGACTTGGGCTTCTCAGTGCCTAAACACTTTTGAACATGGAATTTAGGTTTGCAAGTCACTTAGGCACTTCTGAAATTTTACTTATAAAGATTAAGAATGCTATCCCCTTTTCTTTGCAACAGTTGAGTGTTGGGAGGAGTGTGAAGAAGGATATTCCCCACTCACAGCGGGAACCGAACAGAAATCTGAATAAGATATTCAGAGGAGGAGATTAGTCTGAATTGGGAGAAATCCTATTTTTTCTTAAAGATTAATTTAAACAAACAAAAGGATCTCTTTGAGTAAAGCCCTATTTTTAAAGACGTGTAGCAGATGTCAGGGCTCAGGAGAGTGCTAGTATTTTATTAAGTATTGATATGTAGATATCTGAGACTTCAAGTACAAATTCTGATTTTTATATTATTAAATTTCCAGACTTCCCTTTTCGTCCTCCCCAACCTCAAAAATACTTTTCTGTGGTAAAGTTCTTGTAAGTCACTAATGTCTAAATCAGGATAAGGCTTTTCAGAAGTTATTAATTATCTTTCTATGTGTTTATTTCAGATATACCAATATATCCAGAGTCGTTTTTATAGATCTCCAGAGGTGCTACTGGGAATGCCTTATGACCTTGCAATTGACATGTGGTCCCTTGGGTGTATTTTAGTAGAAATGCACACTGGAGAACCTCTCTTTAGTGGAGCAAACGAGGTGTGTAAATTCCCAATGGTAGAAGTGATCTTATTCTTCATTCTTTCTAATCAGGAGTTTGATCTAATTAATTGTAAGGCACTCATAGAGGAAGCCTGTTTAAGTGTTTAAGAATTGGCATCAACTTGGCAGTAGGAATATCTTTTGACAGGAGTCTAAAGTACAGATTGCTTATATCAAATTGTAATGTATTGATTTCTGCAAATATTGATACTTGTACTTATTTGTGTATTTGCTTCTTACATAAGAATTAATATTCTCAAATGTCACAGCTGATTTGTAACTCAACAGCTTTTTTAGGTAGTTCCAGTTTTCTTCCCACATGTCTACCTAGAATTTTAGATTTCATCTCATTGCCAAATTATCTACTACATTTGTTTTTATAACTATTCTTTCTTTTGAACCAGGTGGATCAAATGAATAAAATAGTGGAAGTTCTGGGTATAGCACCTGCTCATATTCTTGACCAAGCACCAAAAGCAAGAAAGTTCTTTGAAAAGTTGCCAGATGGCACTTGGAACTTAAAGAAGACCAAAGATGGGAAAAGGGTAAGTTAGGTATCCTAGATAAGGGATGGAGTGTTCTAAATAAGTTTCTGTGGTAACTATTGTACTGATTAAAAATGTTTGTTCTTTTGAAGACTTAATTTTAACACTATTTAATATTCAGTATGATAGAATTGATTTGAAAATTAAATCTATTAATGTTCTCAGTACTGACAAATAACTCCTGACTTTCATTTGATTTTCTTTTATGGTTTATTTAAACGGTGATAATGTAAAGTCTAGCTTATAACTTGAATGACAGTCAACTGCTAACTTCTCAACAGGAGTACAAACCACCAGGAACTCGTAAACTTCACAATATACTTGGAGTTGAAACAGGGGGACCAGGCGGACGGCGTGCTGGGGAATCGGGTCATACTGTAGCTGACTACTTGAAGTTCAAAGACCTCATCTTAAGGATGCTTGATTATGACCCCAAAACCCGAATTCAACCTTATTATGCCCTGCAGCACAGTTTCTTTAAGAAAACAGCAGATGAAGGTACAAATACAAGTAACAGTGTGTCTACGAGTCCTGCCATGGAGCAGTCGCAGTCTTCAGGAACCACCTCTAGCACATCTTCAAGCTCAGGTACATTTCTCATTAGTAAATTGTCAAGACAGTATTATTTTAAAGAGAAAATATCAAAAATTTCAAGTCGGCAATTTTTCCATATAAATGTCTTCATTTTTTTCACTTCTGAAAGTTTCTTTTTAAAAGCAAAAATATTTTAAAAATTCATAATAGATTTCCACTACAACCTATAACTTAAAAATTCAGTCGAATTTTTTTCATCTAAACCTGTTTCTGCTTTATACGGAATAAATTGTTTCAAGATCAAAGCCTAATCTTATGTTCCTAACAGTTGTTCTGTGGAATGCTACAAATATTGCTGCTTTTCTATTATTGCTTGTGTTATGATTGTTATAGGTGGGTCTTCTGGGACAAGCAACAGTGGAAGGGCTCGGTCAGACCCTACACATCAACATCGACACAGTGGTGGACATTTCACTGCTGCTGTCCAAGCTATGGACTGTGAAACACAGAGTCCACAGGTATGCTCTTGAACAGAGCTTCTCCCTGATGCATTTATAAAAACGCAATTGCTTTTATATTTTGAGAAGATTGAATCCATAAACTATCCTGTAATGTCAAGATTTATGCTCATTAACACTTCAAAGTGATTAAAAAGGTGGGGTAGCCATGGAACTGGCAATTGGAAGAGGATTTTACTAGTCCCAGTTCTTCCACAGATAATCCTTTGTGAATATCTTGGGTAAGTCACTTTGGCCAAAATAGTACCAGCAGCCTTAATAATTTGGCTAAGTACTGGGGAATCCTGCAGCTGTAAGGGGGAAGAATCCCCCACTCCCTAACTATGGACTGCCAGCAACAGAGAGCCTCTAGGGCTCTTGCAGCTTTTCCTCCATTCCCCTGTTAAGGACCAGAGAATTCAAATAGTCATAAATCTTCCAGTCCATCCCAAAGAGCAGTTTGAACATAGACTTTATACGGCCAGAAGGGACTATCATGATCATCTAGTTTGTAGAATCTCACCCACCCACTCCTATAATAGACCCATAACCTCTGGCTGAGTTACTGAAATCCTCAAATCATGATTTAAAGACTTAAAGTTACAGAGAATCCACCATTTACTCTAGTTTAAACCTGCAAGTGACCAGTGCCCCATGCTGCAGAGGAACACGAACACTTCCCCCCGCCCCCCTCCAAGCGTTCCTTACCAATCTGACCCAGGGGGAAATTCCTTCCCAACTCCAAATATGGTGATCAGTTGGACCCTGAGCATCTGGGCAAGACCCACCAGCCCTACAGCTGGGAAAGAATTCTCTGTAGTAACTCACAGCCCTCCCCATCTAGTGTCCCATCATCAACTGTTGCAGATATTTGCTGCTATCAGTCACAGATTGGCAATATGCCATTGTACACAGTCTCATCATACCATATGCTCCATAAACTTATCAAGCTCGGTCTTGAAGCCAGTTAGGTCTTTTGCCCCTACTACTCGCATTGGAAGGCTGTTCCAGAACTTCACTCCTCTAATGGTTAGAAACCTTCAACGAATTTCGTCTAATGTTGATTGCCAGTTTATATCCATTTGTTCTTGTGTCCACATTGGTGCTTAACTTAAATAACTCCTCTCCCTCCCTGGTATTTATCCCTATGATGTATTTATAGAGAGCAGTCATATCTCCCCTCAACCTTCTTTTGGTTAGGCTAAACAAGCCAAGCTCTTTGAGTCTCTTCTCATAAGGTAGGTTTTCCATTCCTCGGATCATCCTAGTAGTCCTTCTCTGCACCTGTTCCAGTTTGAATTCATCTTTCTTAAACCTGGGAGATCAGAACTGCACACAGTATTCCAGTTGAAGTCTCACCAGTACCTTGTATAATGGTATTACCACTTCTGTTTCTCTACTGGAAACACCTTGCCTGATGCATCCTAGGACTGCATTAGCCTTTTTCACAGCATCACATTGGCGGCTCATAGTCATCCTGTGATCAACTGATACACCCAGCTCTTTCTCCTTCTCTTCCAACCGAAAAGTCCCCAGCCTATAGCAAAAATTTTTTTTGTTAGTCCCTAAGTGCATGACCTTGCACTTTGCACTATTAAATTTCATCAAATTTTTATTACTCCAGTTTTCAAAGTCATCCAGATCTTCTTGTATGATACGCCAGTCCTCGTCTGTATTGGCAATACCTCCCAACTTTGTGTCATCCACAGTCTTTATTAACACACTCCTGCTTTTTGTGCCAAGGTCACAACAGTATATTGCAGAGAACCCACACAGAGCTTGCAGTGGCAGGGTCTGTCCCCAGGTAAACCTCTGCTTCAGTTTCTCTCTTTATCCCCATTTGACATTAATGTTTCTAAGACATACTAATGTTCTTGAAGGAAAGCCACTATACAAGTGCAAAGTAGTAGTAGTATTTTTTGTTGCTTTTATTATTCGTTGAACTATGGTCTTGGTTAAAAATATAAGTGAGTATATATCTGCTTGATTTACTGATAAAAGAATAAAACTAAAATGTAGTAGTTATTGACCATTGCTGCTCATCACTTTACAACATAAAGCTAGTGGAAAAACAAAGCTTCTCAGTATTGCCATCGCTATTATAAAAGGAGTAATTGTACTTCTTCCCAGGTGAGGGGAATAATTATGAAAATAAACTTATGAAATCAGTTTTATTAGCTAATATTTTGGTAGAGTTGTTAATAATACTCTTCTGATGCTATTGGGATCTCAATGCAAGCTTCAAGCTACTTGTCTAATAATATTAATACAGTAAAAGCTGTTTTATCCGGCACTTCACCAACTGGAAAGCTCTATAAAGCAGCCAGGACAGGTTGTCGTTTGCGGGGAACTGCCTGAGGTGAGGGCCCCCCGCACCTGCCACCCCACACTCCCTCCCGCGCCCCAACCCACTGCCTTGAGCTCCCTCCCGCACCCAAACTCCCTCCCAGAGCCCATTTCCCGCACCTGCTCCTGTGCTCCAACCCCCAGCCCCGCACTCCCTCCCTCTTAGTTAACCAGCATTTTTCACTTACCGGCATCCCCCATTCCTCCAATATGCCAGATAAAACAGCTTTTACTGTACTAATAATTTGTTTTTCAGTATTAGAGACCCCAATCAGAGATCAGGGTCCTGTTGTGCTAGGCATGATGTAAACACAAACTTACTGGTTACTATCTTTAAACAATGCTGCCTCTGAATTTGCTTTTTACACTTTTGCAGTAGGTCACATAATTAGAATTTTTTTTCTTGAGTGTATCAGCAATATTAAATTCAAAGTTTCTGTCCTAGTTTTTCTTTTCCAAAGATACATTTAGAAAAGCGTATTAGAAATATTTCTAGCTTCGTACTTTTATCAGTTTTTATGCTACTTAAAATTTATTTTATTTTTTACATTAGAGTAAATTTTAATGGTTTTTAAGCTCTTTGTATAAATGGCATATAAAACATATTTGATTAAACTTTTTATTTCTTAAACTACTGTCATAGGTTCGACAGCAGTTTCCTCCTCCACTTGGTTGGACAAGCACTGAAGCTCCTACACAGGTCACCGTTGAAACCCATCCAGTTCAAGAAACCACCTTTCATGTAACCCCTCAGCAACAGAATGCATTACATCACCACCATGGGAATAACTCCCACCATCACCACCACCACCACCACCACCATCATCATGGACAGCAAGCCTTGGGTAGCCGGACCAGGCCAAGGGTCTACAATTCTCCAACAAATAGCTCCTCCACCCAGGATTCTATGGAGGTGGGCCATAGTCACCACTCCATGACATCTCTGTCTTCCTCAACTACTTCTTCCTCTACATCTTCCTCCTCTACCGGTAACCAAGGCAATCAAGCCTATCAGAACCGCCCAGTGGCTGCTAATACCTTGGACTTCGGACAAAATGGAGCTATAGACATGAATTTAACAGTCTATTCTAATCCGCGCCAAGAGACTGGCATAGCTGGACATCCAACATACCAGTTTTCTGCTAATACAGGTCCTGCTCATTACATGACTGAAGGACACCTTGCAATGAGGCAAGGAATTGATAGAGAAGAGTCTCCCATGACAGGAGTTTGTGTTCAGCAAAGTCCTGTGGCTAGCTCGTGACTAAACTGAAACCAAGTTTGTTTCTTGTGTGTTTTTATAGAAGTGGTGTTTTTCCAAAAACAAAGTGCAAAGCTGCTTGAATCAGAAGGAGATAAACTCACTGAACCGCTACAGGGGGGCAAAGCTGACTATTTTTTTAAACTTGAAAAGATTGCAAAGGGACAATGAAAGTTTTTTTAAGAGCCATGTCCAAACCCACCTTAATGGATAGCTTAGAGGTGTTGTCTCACCTTTTGCTTCCCCCTTCCTCCCATTTTAACTTGCCACAACTTAGTCATAGATTTTTTTTTTTTGTCTCATTCAACAGGGGTTAATGTTCAAATGTTGGTCTTAGTTGCAAATTATTTTTTTTAAAAGCACTGCTCGGGATTTACATAAAAGGACCCTTTGAGGTTGGTTGTGAGGGATTGAGTAATATGGGTTTTTCAAGTTCCCCAAATATACATGGGCACAGAAATGCAGTACTGTAAGGAAGAGGGACCTTCAGATTACACTATATATAATATTCAGCTGTAAAAAGGGACAGTTGTAAAGGAGTTTGTAAGGCACATTAAGCATGCTAAGTGGCGGTGATCAGAACTCTCCTTATCTGAATCTACTGAGGATCAAAGCAGCAATTATAATGGGATTCTGTGTGTCTCATATTTTAGAGACCACAGTCAGCTAGTATTGGAATATGACTGGTCTCATAACTAAGGTGCACTGAGAAGCAATCAACGGGTTGGTCCTGGCCAGTCCTGGGGAGGTCTTAAGTGGTGGTCTTTGGGATAACCTTTGGCCTTATGGATTTGGACTCTTAAATTAGAAGAGCCTACCATTTCAGATGCAATCACTTTTGGACATGCTTTTGCAGACAGTCCTTAATGCTGAAAACAGAGAATGGGTAATTCAAGAGGCCTTTCTTTTAAAATAGACTTTTGTGACCCACTTATTGTAAGGTATTGCAAGGTCACTTTGCGTGTGTCATAAAGTTGACTTCCTTATTGGTTGAAGGTCACAGAAGTAGTGGTTTGCGTTTGATGGAAATAGCTACAACTGTGTCCCTTCCTGCTTTTTTACTTTTTTCTTTTGCTTTTTCTCGGCACGTGGTTTCTCCACCATTACTTCTGCACAAAGATGTCTTCTGTTCATTCTGAACATTTTAAAAAATGCAGAATTTTATGTGACTGCTTTTTTGCCTCACAATTATGCTGTGAATTTTACAAAAATTTATTTTCTTTTTTGATAATTTATTGTACCAAAGCTGTTTTTATAGCACATAGATGTCTGTAACCAATAATGTAGCAGTTCTGCACTTTGACACAAGGTGTAATTAGACCATTTTTAAATGTCAGTTGAAAATTATGGCTGTACTATTGCTTAAACAAAACTGGAACTGTTGTTGAATTCATAGCCAATACATTTACAGCAATCTGTGTACTGAACATAATAGATTGACATCTAATTCAAGACTATAACATCTGTTACATTATAAATGTGTTCAGGCTTCTGAAGGTAAAAGGGACACTAGATCCAGAAGCTATGAAACCAGCAGTTGATTCTTGTATTCCTTATTAACATAAATGTAAACTTGAAGGTAAGACCTTGATTGCATGAACAGGTCCAAAACAATAGTATGAGTAAAGCAAAAAGCTCATGAGAGACCTGAAGTTAGAAGGCTGTATTTAACAGGTGCCTAATTTTTGGGTTATGCTGCCTTAATATAACACAGTCAGCTTGGCAGTTGCTAAATTTATGGGCCCACATAAAGATTTATAAATATTATGAATAAAAACTCAGTGAATTAAAGTGAAAAATAAAGGTAGTTCAGCAATTACCTATCCCAGAACATTGTTTGCCCATTAGATATTACAGAAGCAGTGATCTACCTCTGCCAGTAAGCCCTTTAACAAGGTAATTCAGCAGAAGAATATTGCATCCTTACGCTGGTCAATTCCATGTGGCTGGCTAGGTCAGTTTTTTTTTTTTGAACAAAAGTTTTTTTTGTTATACTTAATGGCAACACAGCAGCTGAATATTGTTTAAATGCAAATGAGTACTTGGGGGTTATCAGTTTTTGTAAATCACAATTTTTTTTATCACGGGATCCATATTTCTTTTGTATTGACATGTCAAGCCTGTGAATTAAAGTATTTTTGAACTCAGTAGTTCAGAAAAGTTTACAGTGATTGAAATGCTGTCATCTTAGAAACAGAGCACTGAGTTTAGCAATATAAAAAGGAATCCAGTACTTTCTGCTGTCTAGAAATATAAGGGTAATATAAAATATGGGTAATTTTTCCTGTGTTGGTTGCCACACTTTAGCAAGCACCAAAAATTAAAGCCGTTTAAAAAAATATTTACATAAAAACCATAAAATCCAATGCTTCTGCATACTGTGTTATGTTACAGTCCAGTTTTGTGTGCTTTACTACACAGTTTGGTTACAGGACTTCTGTGCATTGTAAACATAAACAGCATGGAAAAGGTTAAATACCTGTGTTCAGATTGTAAGATCTAGTCCGGACTTGCTGTGTATATTGTAACGTTAAATGAAAAAGACAAGCCCTTTGTATTATAGTCATGCAGTCTTATGTATGATAAACAGTTGAATAATTTGTCCTCAGACTCTTTACTGTGCTTTTTAAAAAAGTAATTTAAGAGAAAATGTAAACATAGTAATATCTTCCTATGCAATTAACCTACTCCAGACCTTGGTTTGGTAGGTATAACTATAGTAAAATATGTAAATATTAGATACATTGACACAGACTTTAAAAAAAATTACAGAAGTAAAAGTTGGAGGCGTAACAGATCATTTTGAGTTTTTAATTGAAACAGCAAGGTATATAAATCATTGATGTATAAACACTGACGTATTTTGATCTCTGCTTGATTCCAATTGACATATAATATTGCTTTTAGTTTCAGAATTGTTTATATTCTCATCCACTAGTTTCAGAATATTACAGAGATCTTCTTACATGCACTTTAGAGTTCCTACTATTATAATCAATTGATAGATTTCAAGGACAGAAGGGTCATTATAATGATCTAGTCTGACCTCCTGCATAACACTGGCATAGAATTTTACCTGGTAATTCCTGCATCAAGCCCATATCGTTTGGTTGAGTTAGCACATATGTTTTAGAAAGACATCCAGTCTTGATTTAGAGGTTTCAAGAGATGGAGAATCTACATCATCTCTTGGTAAGCAGTTCAGTGGTTAATTATCCACACTTAAAAATTATTCCCCTGGTTCCCAATTTAAATTTGTCAAGCTTCAGCTTCCAGTATTGGGATATTGTTATGCCTTTGCTTACTAGGTTAGAGCTGTCTAGTTTCAGACATCTCCCCTGTAAAGAGTGAGCAAGTCACTTCTTAATCTTCTCTTTAATAAGTTGCCTTGATCAGGCCCCTTAAGTCTCTAACTGCAAAGCATGTTTTCCAGACCTCAAATTATTCTTGTGGCTCTTCTCTGAACTTTCTTCAATTTTTAACATCTGTTTTAAAGTGTGGATACCAAAACTAGACACAGTGTTCCAGTAATGGTCTTAATAATGCCATATACAGAGGTAATATCACTTTACTCCTATTTGTTTATACCTATTCCTGTTTATCCATCCAAGGACTGCATTTTAGGCTTTTTAGCCACAGCATTGCACTGGAAACTGTTTAGTTGGTTAGCCATAATGACTCCTAAGTTCTTTTCAGATTTGCTGCTTTCCAAGATGCAGTCAACCATCCTGTAAGTATGACCTTGTATTCTTTACTAGAGTATGGCTTTGCATTTGACTATTTTAAAATGTATGATGTTTGAATGTTCCTGGTTTACAAAGCAATCCAGTTCTGTAGAAGTGACCTGTCCTTTTTATTTACGACACCACCAGTTTTTGTGTGGTCTTCAAACTTCATCAGCAATGATCTTATATCTTCTTCCAGATAACGGATAAAAACACTGAAATAACTTTTGAGCTGAATACCCTGTTGAATCTCTCTCTAGAAACACTTTCAGTTGTTGTTGATTTCCCCATTAACTGTTACATTGAGATATATTGGTTAGCCAGTTTTTAATCCATTTAATATGTTCTGTATTGATTTTGTATAATGCTATTATTTTAATCAGAATGTGGTACAACACTTTGAGATAGCATGGAGATATCTACATTTCCAAAATAATCAAATAACTCCATAAAGTGAAATTGTATATGATTATAAATTTAGCTTGCATGCAAAATTTATAAGATCAGTATCACCAGTTTCTTATATATGATTCAGCATGTCAGTGTGGTAAGATATATCCTGATATAAAGGTGCACATCAAAATATTAGAATTCTACAGAATATTATGGTTGCCAGGCAAACACACATACATATCTGCTCTATTAGGATTATAGGTGTTCTGTGCACACCGTTGTTTGATTGGGTCCTGTTGAATCACCCCATTGTTGGGTATATCAAGCAATTTCTAATGATCTTTAGAAATTGGGATTTATTGTCCACCTGATGATTACCTTTAAATTTCTAATTTTTCCAACTTTTTTTAACAACTTGCTTAGGCCACTTGTTTAATTTCCATAGCATTTCTCCAAGATAGTGGTGTCAAATATGCAGCCCCCCCCCCCCCGATCTAATATTATATGTGATTTCTAGAACGAATAATATTGTACATAGATTTATTATGAAGTACTAATATGCACAATAGGTCTCAGAGAAGAAATGGGTCATTGGGAGAGATTTGAATTGGGGATGGGTTAGGGCCTAGCACAATGGAATTGAAGAGAAAATCTATGTGTAGGGGGCAAATCTGGAGGGTATGAAGGTGTGTGTGTGTGTGTGTGTAGGGGGGGAAGCTGTGGGTGAAGCTGGTATAGTTGGTGGAGTGATAGGGTTGAGAGTCAATAAAACAAGGAATCAGATAAGAGATTAGGGTCGAGTGGAATTGTATAGATCTTGAAAATGAGAATGAGAAGTTTAATTAGATTGATCCTGGGAGACCTAGTGAAGGGATTTGAAGAGGTAATGATGTGGTCTGATTGGATGAGGAAGATCATTTGAACAGTTGTACTTTGGATTGGCTGGATGGAAGCAATATGGGTCTCAGGGAAGCCAGAAGAGGAAATTCCAGTAATGAAAATGGGAGATAACTAGGGCATAGATAAATGTTTTGGCTGTTGTGACAGGATTGATTTTTAATATTTATGGAGGAGGAGGAAGTGGCAAGACTTAGCAATAGTCCTAATATACAGGATAAAGAAGAGAGGAAATGAAAGATGGTCACAAGTATCTGTGACTGTGGATGAAAGTGTTGTAATTGAGAAAGGCAAAGGTGGAGAAGAGGGCTTGGTTTGGGCCTTTTAAGCTTGAGCTCTTGTGGTGAACCAACCAGGATGATATGTCAGAAAATCAAAAATGTGGAGCGTGAACAACAGAAACAGAAGAGTGTAGGTGGTAGAATAGAGTCAGCATAGAGGTAACAGCTAATGCTATGTTAATTCATTAGGTCAACTAAGGATAAGGTGTAGGAGAAAATGAAAGGACTTGAGGACAGAGCCCTGTGAGTCACCAACAGAAGAGGGGCTGAGGAGGAGGAGGAGCCCCACCACAAGAGACACTGAAAATACACAATGATAGAACAGCATCACAGAAGTCAGGTGGACAGTGTCTGTTGAGAGAGTCATCAACTACTAAAGCCTGTAGAAAGATTGAGGATGAGCATGGAGGAGAGGCTAACTATGAACTGGTAATTGGAAACCTTTGTTAGAGCAATAGCAATGGAGTAGAAAGGACAGAAAATCTATTAATTTATATGCATAGATTTGTGTATGTATTCTGAAATAGGTTCTGTGACAGATTGTGGATCCAGTGTAGGGCATCCTATATGGTACTAGACTTCTGGGTCATCACAAGTAATTCCCTTCCTGATGAAAATTCAAGAAACATTAACACACTTTTGTAAGTCATCCTGGCTAAGTAATTACAATGGCTATCAGAATGTAAGGCTGCTGAGCTCAAATAGGAAACAGATCTGTCTGACACAAAAATCTAAGAGCAGCTTGAAGATTACTGTGTTCCAGTCTGAGCAACAAGAAAAAAACAGTTAGTTATTGTTGGAAAATATGAGCTAATAACTCCTTGCTTATCAGACAATCAGAAGTATGTCACTTGCATAGTATAGTAAATCTTTTTCTGAAGGAAGCTGTATTTGTATTGAAGTGAACAAAAAACATCAGCTCTTTAAACAAAGATCTGGGAATCCAAAACAGCCAATTGTATGCTGGGCCAGTCAGTCATTTGTGAATCTCATAATAGCCACTAGAAATTTTCCCATATGCCTCAAATTGACAGACAATATTGGTCCAGTTTAACTAAGACAACACTATGAGATACCTCAGTACAGTACCTTGGAGGTTTCCTCTATTCTTGCTCCTCTCTATATCTGACACCCTTCTCATTGGGCCATTCCCTGTCTCCATGATATCTGGGGTCAGACCAGATTTTAGCTCTACGCCTCAGGAAGAGCTCCCCAGCCCCAATCAGCACATAAAGCAAACACCTTTGTAATAGAACTTTCAGAGGATTTTAAAAAGATTTTTAACTAAATGTCTGTTTCTTCATTAGCTTTGAGGTTTTCTTCCTCAGAACTGCTAACCTCTTTAAGACTTTGGCTTTTTGGGAGGGTGCAATGCATAGTACTTCACCTCTCCTCTCCACAGGAACTTGACTCACAACTAGTGTGTGGCGAGGTCCACTCTGAGACAGTTGAGCAGGCTGTTTAATTTCCATAGCATTTCTCCAAGATAGTGGTGTCAAATATGCAGGCCCCCATGGTTTCATTGAGACCAGGCAAGAATCATTGCCATAGAATCAGAGAATATCAGAGTTGGAAGAGACCTCAGGAGGTCATCTAGTCCAACCCCCTGCTCAAAGCAGGACCAATTCCCAACTAAATCATCCCACCCAGAGCCTTAAAAACCTCTTAAGGATGGAGATTCCATCACCTCCCTAGGTAACCCATTCCAGTGCTTCACCACCCTCCTAGTGAAATAGTGTTTCCTAATATCCAACCTAGACCTCCCCCACTGCAACTTGAGACCATTGCTCCTTGTTCTGTCATCTGCCATCAGCCGACTCCATCCTCTTTGTAACCCCCCTTCAGGTAGTTGAAGGCTGCTATCAAATCCACCCTCACTCTTCTGCAGATTAAGCAAGCCCAGTTCCCTCAGCCTCTCCCCACTACCCGTTGAGCCTGACAATCTAGCCAGCGCTCTATCCACCTTATAGTCCATTCTTCCAATCCATACTTTTTCAACTTGATGGCACGAATACTGTGGGAGACCATATCAAAAGCTTTGCTTAAAGACAAGATATATCACGTCCACCGCTTTCCTCATATCCACAGAGCCAGTTGTCTCACTATAGAAGGCAATCAGTTTGGTAAGGCATGACTTGCCCTTGGTGAATCCATGCTGACTGTTCCTGATCACCTTCCTCTCCTCCAAGTGCTTCAAATGGATTCCTTGAGGACCTGCTCCATGATTTTTCCAGGGACTGAGGTGAGGCTGACTGATCTGTAGTTCCCCGGGTTCTCCTCCTTCCCTTTTTTAAAGATGGGCACTACTACTAGAGCTGGGGTAAATTTTTCTAAGCACTCCCTCACACACACTGCCTCTCCCTCAGGCATAGGACCCCTAGTCCCACAGCTTGAATCCCGGGGGAAGGCAATTTCTTTTCCCTCACCCCCAAGCAACCTGGAGGGAAGTAATTCCTGTTCCCAGCCAAAATGTAGGCAACATCTTTGCCCAGAAGGTTGAGAAGTTCACAAAGCATCACCCTTTCCCACAAGTTGTTTCACCTGAAAAGCCTTGGCTGCCATGAAAGTCTCAGCTGCCTGCAATCTTTCTGATACCATTGAGCCCTTTGTCACCAACGGCTCTGGCTCATGCCTCATTCAGTGCAGTCAGTCTCCACTCAGCCCAGACCCAGCAGCAGGGAGCATGTGGATGAAGTGATTCAGATCTTCCTTCTCTGAGAGATGGACCTGCCTTCAAGGCTCTAGAGGCTTGTCCTACATTTTCAGCATGGTAGTGTGAGTCTGTCTGTCTGAGCTGGGAGACTCTGTGCCAGCTGCAGTATAGACATATGACTACAGGAGGTCATAAAGTGGGCACTGTTTTCCTTAGGGAGACATTCAGGATAGGTGTCTGCAGTCTTCCCTTTCAGTCTCCCTGGTAACACACACTCCCCTCACAGGGCTCCTTTCCCACTTCCCATGGACTGGTGTAGGATATTGCTGACAATCAGCTCTTTAAGGGTCAACACTGTCTTAAAACCTCTCCTGAGTCTCCTATGCAGTTCCTCTGATGAGGAGAAATCTCTAAATCTGTGATTTACAATGAAATACCCTGGACTCTAAATTACGTTTTCCCAGAATTAAGCACAAATGAAGCACTAACTTCTCAGGTGCTTTTAGCTTTAGAAAATGAAACATCAATTCCTCCTCCCTCCAAATTAAAATGAAATAAAGAACCTTGCAAGGTTGAAGGGCTGTGTAGTTCTTTCTTACTTGGGTTATAAGGATGGGATTAAGATGGAGTGGGAATTCCCTATCAAGACCTATGTATTCCTAAGGGCTCAAATGGCTTCATTACTCTGCTTAATGTTAAGCTTACTCCAGACTCCTTAGTAAAAAGGTCATAGTTATGCAAGTGCAGATAGTATTCCTGCCAAACTCACAAACTGGAGAATATGACTTCACTCAGACTATATTTAGATACAATAGCCTCAGCCCTAAGAGTGTTAGTTGTAGTCTCTAACTGTGAAGTCTTACATGGGAGGCCATTGTGAGCAGACACAAAACCCCCAAACCATCCGACACCTACCCTGTATAAAATCTACTTTAAAGATTTCTCTAACAGCTTTTTCAGGACTGATGCTTCCCCTGGCTCTGATTTGTTGTATGTTGAAAACTTCCAAAGGATATGTTGAAGGGGCACCTATGGCTCCATCGGAAGAAACTGGAATTGCAGGCTAACATCATATATCCTTCCAAATATTCTGTTGGTATGCACTTTGGGGAGCATAGAGACAAAGCAGCCACTGAGACTTCAGACAAGGGCAAACGTCCCTTCCTCCATCCAGTGAAAGAATCTTCAAACTACATTATCTCAGCAGGCATTCCTTTTGAAGCTGCTGCTTCTCCAGATTCTAGCACAGAGATTACATGTTATGAGGAGGCCATTGCTCCCTTTCCTGAGAGTTGGAAGGCTAAGGCTGGGATTCTCTGGAAAAAACCCCAAAGCATCTCTTGATTTTACATTACACAAGTCTGGGCAAATTGTATCCCCTCTCCCGCCATAGGATGCTTTTCAGGGTTGACCCTTACCTGTGATTGAACCACCTCAGAAAATGAGTGGTTGAGATAGTCAGGGGAAAATATTCAATAGAACTCACTTATAGTTCCTGGGACAAGTTTATCCTTTGCCCAAAGTAAATTAAAATAAAGCAATGCTATCCACAAGACCCCATGTATCATCGGAAGATGAAGGTGCAATGGTCCATATCCTCCACCCAGTTCTTTGGAGACAGGTATTTTCGAAAGAACACAAGATTTGTTGTGCGAATAGAAACAGTCTCCTAATAATGTAGAAATGCATAAATTGGATGTTAACAGAGTCTACTGAGGAATAAAGGAATGTATAGCAGAGGCATTCAAAGTCTCAGGTACAACTCCTCTCATTACTGTGTGTTCTGAAGATAGCTGTGATTTTGTGTGTGAAGAAATCGCACACATCTTCTGCAAAAGTCTGTAAGGTGCTGTGAGAGTTTAGAATATCTGTCACCAATATCTAACTTTTTAGTGAGTACTAAAAAAAAAAAAAAAGTTAAAAAAAAAAAAAACAGCTGATCCCCATTATTCAATAATGTTTGAGAATTCTGCTTAGTTTAAAGTAGAGCTTGGTCATTTTCTGTTGCTTGAACTTAAGCTTACATCATTTAGTAGTAGTTGTAATAATCAATTGCTACAGATTCACTTGAGGCAAGGATTTTTTATTTATCACATTAAAAGGCTCTAAAACCGCAGGAAGTCTCCTAGCAGACAACTCAGTTTCCATCCTTTTTGTGGTTTGTCCTATTGCAATGTGAAAGGCCTAGTATTCTCCTTGAACACCACATCTTACAGGCCCGCTATAACATTTAGGCATTACTGATAGGTGATGATAAAGAATAGTAGAACTGGTGAATTAAGAAATACATTTCCAATTAAGTATCAGAGGGGTAGCCGTGTTAGTCTGAATCTATAAAAAGCAACAGAGGGTCCTGTGGCACCTTTAAGACTAACAGAAGTATTGGAGCATAAGCTTTCGTGGATGAATACCCACTTCATCAGACGCAAGTCAGAAGCCTCCTGCTACAAGACAGGCCCAAAAAAGAAACCAACAGAACTCCAGTGGCCATCACCTACAGTCCTCAGTTTAAACCTCTCCAACGCATCATCAGTGATCTACAACCCATCCTGGACAATGATCCCTCACTTTCACAGACCTTGGGAGGCAGGCCAGTCCTCGCCCACAGACAACCCACCAACCTTAAGCATGTTCTCACCAGCAACCACGCCATAACACCTCTGACTCAGGAACCAACCCATGCAACAAACCTCGATGCCAACTCTGCCCACATATCTACACCAGCAACACCATCACAGGACCTAACCAGATCAGCTACAACATCACTGGCTGCATGTCCACCAATGTTATATATGCCATCATGTGCCAGCAATGCCCCTCTGCTATGTACATTGGCCAAACTGGACAGTCACTACGCAAGAGGATAAATGGACACAAGTCAGATATCAGGAATGGCAATATGCAAAAACCTGTAGGAGAACACTTCAACCTCCCTGGCCACACAATAGCAGATGTAAAGGTAGCCATCTTACAGCAAAAAAACTTCAGGACCAGACTCCAAAGAGAAACTGCTGAGCTCCAGTTCATTTGCAAATTTGATAAACAAAGACTGTGAATGGCTATCCAACTACAGAAGCAGTTTCTCCTCCCTTGGTGTTCACACTTCAACTGCTAGCAGAGCACCTCACCCTCCCTGATTGAACTAACCTTGTTATCTCCATCCTGATTTATACCTGCCTCTGGAAATTTCCATTACTTGCGTCTGATGAAGTGGACATTCACCCACGAAAGCTTACGCTCCCAATACTTCTGTTAGTCTTAAAGGTGCCACAGGCCCCTCTGTTGCTTTTTACAGATTCAGACTAACACAGCTACCCCTCTAATCTTTTTTATGAATATTGTTGATAGTATCACTTCTGAAATGTTACCATTTACCAATATTTGATTAGTATTTAAGGCAATAAGAACAGTACTGCTTAGCACGTTAGCTATTAGTACACCATTTTGAAAAATGTAACACTTGGAGCACCCCAGGAAAGATTCATTTTACAGAATGGGAAACTGAGGTAGAGTAGTTAAATGATTTGCCCAATGCCATGCAATAAATTAGTTCCAGCGCCAAGGTTAGTGCTCGGGGGAGCTGGCTGACAGCCCAGTGCTCCGTTACTTAGACAGCTCTCCCACTCTGCCTTGTGCATCATCATCACATAACTAAATTCCAATTGCAAAAGAAATTTCTGCCATTAGTTACACCTGTGCATGTCCACTGAATATAATGGGGCTGTACAGCTGCAACTTGGCATGTTCAATCTTTACTATTGATGGTGATATCAGTGAAAAAGAGCACAGCTTGACTTTCAGATCCCAAGTTTGCAGAACTGGCATTTAGAAACCCCATCATCTCACTTGTTAAATAAGCAAATTTGAAATGAAAATACTTGAGATAAAATAAACAGGAAGCCCCACAATATCATTTTTATTGTCAATTCTAGCTCCTAATCTCTCTTCCAATCTGAGACATTTAGGCTGTATCTAATTTCTTGCACACTCCAAAGGCAATTCAAACCATTCCAAAGGGTTCTGGAGCTTCGCCCCTTCTATCTTTGTGCCAGATTTTCTTCCTTGGGCAATATATGCTTTCCTCTGCCTTCGGGGAGCAACATTTCCAATGTTCTGCACCCCCAAATGTGATCACCTGTTGGGCTTCTTGTCAGGCCTGTTACTTTGAGAAATATGGTGGGGGGTGAGGATCCCCATCCCCTTCCCAGCAGAACTTAAGTCTTCCAAGAAGTCGAGGCTGGAAGAGGGATCTCTCCTCCTCCTCATTTACCCAGAACAGTCAGCATCAGCCCAGTGCTGTTCCCAGCAGCTGTCTACCCTATTCTCTTTTCCTTCTTCTCCATCAAGGCAGGGTGAGATTGGGGAGCCTGGAAGTTGCTTGGATCATATTCAATAGCTGGCTCCAAGTTCTTTTCTGCCCTCATTGCAGTTATTATTGGCAGGCAGAGCAGGCTTATCCAAAGGGGACCCCTCTTGTAGGCCCTGTGCCCTTGGTAGCTTAGAGGAAGGGACTCGCTTTCTGGACAGGGACTTTGATTCTGAAATTGTTGGTAAAAACCTGGAGTCCTGGCTGAGGAATATGCCAAACAATTTCCCTCAGAGAATATTAAGGCATTAGGAAAGACAGCGTAATCCAGGGGTAGCAACCTATGGCACGTGTGCCAAAGGCAGCACATGAGCTGATTTTCAGTGGCACTCACACTGCCCGGGTTCTGGCCATGGGTCAGGGGGGCTCTGCATTTTAATTTAATTTTAAATGAAGCTTCTTAAACATTTGAAAAACCTTATTTACTTTACATACAACAATAGTTTAGTTATATATTATAGACTTATAGAAAGAGACCTTCTAAAAACGTTAAAAAGTATGACTGGTACGCAAAACCTTAAATCAGAGTGAATAAATGAAGACTTGGCACACCACTTCTGAAAGGTGCTGACCCCGGCGTAATCTATCAGATTCTTGTCTGAGGCAAGAAACACCTCTTAAATTCAGCCAGAAGCCTGATGTATGCTTTCCAATTCATATAGATGTTGAAGAGTTAATCACAGCATCTTGGAAGAAACCTGATGCCTAGCCATCCTTACCTAACGGTAAATATAAGTTTTTATAGGCTGCCAGAAAGGTGGTTGGAACTCCTGACCTCTACTCCATATAAATCCTGTTGTTTCATTCTCTCTCCCTATAGAAAGCACTGCATCCCTAAGGGACCCCATGACAACAAGTTTACAATCTATCACAGGAACGACGATTAAGTGAACAAGTCCATTGCTGCCATTTGCCATGGCCCTATGTACAAAAGCACAGTGTGTTTTGGTAGAGGAGGTATCTCCAGAAACCATTCCAGACAGTGGTTGTGTTAAAAAGACCTAAGAAGGCATGTGGTCAATTTCAGATTTTCTTTATGGTGCACTGTTGGATTTGGTCACTTGATGATTTTCTACTGGTCAACAACTTAACTGACAGAGGACTTTGTACTGGGTCCTGGAAAGGGAAATTATTTGGGTGCATTCTCCAAGGCAATTTTATCTTTCCTGTGGTACAGTGACCAATACTGTACATAATATTTCAGATAGGGGTCTGACCAAGTGCTCTCCTTTATTAACCATTAGAACACGGAGGACAAGCATAGTCGCTCGTCTGTTCTGTACCGAAGAGTGTAAATCTTTTCTCTCCTGACCCCAGAAAAGGAGCTTAATGAAAGATAACTAATTTGAGAAACTAGGGTACCCTGAATTCAGTCCTCTAGAATATCAACTTTGAACACAGAGAGAATTTATCAATAATATATCAATTTATGTTGTATATACCAAATGCAGAGAAATAGAAGCTACTGTTAAATGGGAAAGGGATTTGAATGAACAATTGTTTTAGTTTAGTTACGTATTCCAGTCTCCATCGGTGGAAGGCTCCTAATGTATGTTTCATTTAATTCATAGAACCATATCACTCCAGAAATATGTGCTCAAAATAGATGGTGGTGGTAATGATGAATGTATAAAATTTAAATTCCAAAAGGGGTTGTCCCATATATCACTGTTCTGACACAAGGTTGCAAAATCTATTGAAGATGTACTGGAAATATTTAATATATGCCAATCTCAACTATGTGTGCGCCATGTTCTGTATGACCTTCCTCTGGACATACAGAAAAGTGAATTATTGGATATTGCAGTCTGGTAGTAAGGATCTGTCTTCTAAACTTTAGTGGAAAGACACTGTTCTGTTAGTGGAAGAATAGATTAAGGATGGACACTTTTTTCCCTCTGGGAGAAAATAATTTATGAGATAAGGAGACCTCCTAAAACATTTCATAATGTATACATGGCATGTGATGCTGAACTGCTTAATTAGGGCTACTATAGAAACCTAAATTTTAACGTTAAGCAACTGTGTATAAGAGAGCTGTTGAGAATTATGTTAGACTATGATTTCCATTTGATAATGTATTGTGATGTCCTAATGCATATTAACATCATACCTTTTCATTACTTTTCTGCATCGCACCAGTTCTCTTTGAAGTCAATGGAGCTGTGCCAATTTATACCTGCTTAAGATCTGATCCAGTGTCTCCTTTTGGGTGGGGGAGGGGGGGAAAGGGGGAAAAAGAGGGTTTTATTTTTTGTTAATCCTCACCATAATGGCTCCATAAAGAATATAGAGTCAAATTCAAGGTCTTGGTCCTTGTCTTGAGAACATTCCATAACCTGGGCCCACGGTATCTAAAAAATCACTTACAGCTCCAGGATGAGGACCACAGTTGATAACACTACTTCTAATACACAAAGGAACTGTCTATTGTAAGGGTAAAACTGGTCTATGTAAGAGACTGTGCTTTTGTGGGGACCAGTCCAAGACTCTGCACCAAAATTTGACAGGATCTAAGAATAGGCTGAACCCTCCTTCCTCTTAGTCCAAGGTCCACATTTTTTGACCTGGCCTTCAGTAATTAAAATGCATAACATGGTAGTGTGACCTGAGAGCATCCCAATGCCAGATGGCAAAGGGCCTCCTGCTTGTAACAGTAAAACTCAGCTGGCCTGACCAGCTAGATACACCTCACACACTGTTGTCCTGCTATTTATTTGCAAGGTGTCAGGTAATATATCATTTGAAGACTAAAACCACACTGGTTATTAATATCATTGTGAAATGTTTGTAACAATGCTGTAGGTGAAATTATGGATACTCTCCAATATTATGTTTTGGAGACTGTAAACAGACAAAGGAGGCAAAAAAAAAAAAAAAATCCAGACAGCCAGGAAGGCAAACACCTCTGGCTTAGTGGCAAATTGAGCTAGGTGTTACCAGAGATATGGAGAATGGACTATTAATTTGCAGTGGAGACTTACAGGAAACCATTTGTATTGTAAAATCATAGAGACTGCAAAATAAACATGGCATTTGGCTCCTTGGGAGAGACAGAAAACAGAGCCAAGCTGAGCCCCCAGCAGGACTTCCTGACTTTTAAGTCAAAGATGAACTTTGGGAATATAAGGAATTGCTGAATGACTTTGAAGTATCCATCTCTTGAGTGATGAAAGACACCAGCATTTTGCTGCTGTAAGGATGGATCCTGGCTGGAATAGCTGGTCACACTGGGGAGGTTGCTGAAAGTAGGGAAACCATCTTGAACAAGAACTATAGCAGATTAAGTTGAGTTTTAGTTTTAGAAAAGTTTTTTGCTTGTATTTGTTTGTAACCATTTCTATCTATTCCTTCTACTTGGTATCTTTTGTTCTTTTGTTAATAAACTTGTTTTATTTTTATTATAACCCAACTCAGTGCTGGGTTTGAAGGGAAGGATGTGTTTTACCCAGGTCAAGATAATAAGCTGTAGTGTACTGACTCTTTAAAAGAGCAGAACTTCTGTGAATGGTCAGTATGAGGGCTGGACATTGCAGGGCAGATGGTTCTGGGGAAATCTAGAGCTGAGAGTGTGTTGGGGTTATTCTACAAACAGTAACTGGGCAGTGGAAATCAGCGTGTGACCTGCATGCCTGTAGGCTGGCTGATGGGGTCAGGCTGTAAGCCACAGCAGCATAGTGTTTAAGGTACCCAGAATTGCAGGGCAAGTGGTAATGCAACGCCTTACTGGTCTGAACCCCAAGTTTCACAGGTATTTATAAACATCATTAAAACAACAGCAGCAACCCTCTCTCACAATTCTCCCCTTGGGCCTGGGGAGGAGATTGGGAGAAACTGTGTGTCCCATGTGATAGATATTAGTCAAATCATGCGATGCAGTGCAGAGATACTATGGTGAGGAGGTCAATATAAGAACCTGAATAGAATACAAATCTGTTTTTGATTCATGTGTTATTTTAAGAACTATATAAATAAAAAGATGTGGCCTCCCTCATACCACCTGCTCCCTTTTACCAACAAAATGAGGCCCCTCTCATAGTATCTTCCTCAGCCCCCAAAATGTACCAAACAGTCCTCCCGGAAGTCCTTCAGCTCATTCACTAATTGTTCCTAGCTACCTCCTTGCTTCTGGCTTCCTTCACAATTCTTTCCCAGCATTACATTCCGAGTATTAACGGAACAACATGGTCAAAGTGGGAGTGGATGCAAGAGGGTGAAGAAGAGTTGCCGGAAGCAGGGAAGAAGGACTGGTTGGGCCTCTGGAGTGGTGTCAGTCCTGAGCTCTTCTGTTTCACAGTTGCAGAAAACCCTGCCACTACCTACACCAATAGTGACTGCCACACCCTAGAAATTAATCAACTGCCTTATGTCAATCATCTATCAGAGAATTATCTAGTTTTCAAAAGGTTCTCTGTACCATCTCTTGCTTTGTGTTCTTTCCCTCCACTAATACAACCTGTTGCACTGTTTGCCATTTTCCCCTTACCACAACCAGATGAAGTATTCATTGCTTTTATTTTTCCTCCAATTCAGTCTTCTGAACATGAAGAAATACATTTTCTGATTTATATGAGGAATTATTACATTTACCTAAATTTTTATTTTTTGTCTATAAAAATGTTCACAAATTACTCTGAGCAAATAAATTCAGTGGAACTGGAAATCAAAAGATTAGTGTCTACTGACCTAGTAACTTCAGAGAGACTTCTTTCTCACATAATTCCAGTAAGTTAGAGGAACTGAACCAATAACTTTACACAGGACTGTGCAAAGACATCAGCCCAGAAAATGACAAGTGCTGAGAACCAATGGTATCACTGACACCTGTGCCTTGAAACGAGCTGGGGCAATGAGATATACTGAACCAGTGCTGTCACAGCAATCTGTCCCTTGGCATCAGCCCACTAAGCTAGAAATACTGAACAGGAATCTCACAGAAGTCAATAGCTGAAAATCAGCCCAACAAGGTGAAAGTGCTTGAGTGTAGCTGGTAGGGAAAAACTGGATTTTTTCCCCCCACAATTTCTTTTTAATAAAACATTTTAACTTGAAATTTTTTGATAAATTTCAAAACAAAATGATGTTAATAATAAATGGAGATATCCTATCTCCTAGAACTGGAAGGGACCCTGAAAGGTCATTGAGTCCAGCCCCCTGCCTTCACTAGCAGGACCAGGTACTGATTTTGCCCCAGATCCCTAAGTGGCCCCCTCAAGGATTGAACTCTCAACCCTGGGTTTAGTAGGCCACTGAGCTATCCCTCCCCTCCCACTGTAAAATGAAAAAATTCAGAGTTATGAACACCAGGGTTATGAACTGACCAGTCAACCACACACCACCTAATTTGGAACCGAAAGTATGCAATCAGGCAGCAGCAGCAGACATGGGGGGGGGAGGGAAGCAAATACAATACAATACAGTACTGTGTTAAACGTAAACTATGAAAAAAATTAAGAGAAAGTTTTTAAAAAATTGACAAGGTAAGAAAACTGTTTCTGTGCTTGTTTCATTTAAATTAAGATGGTTAAAAGCAGCATTTTTCTTCTGCATAGTAGAGTTTCAAAGCTGAATTAAGTCAATGTTCAGTTGCAAACTTTTGAAAGAACAACCATAATGTTTTTTTCTGAGTTATGAACATTTCAGAGTTATGAACAACCTCTATTCCTGAGGTGTTTGTAACTCTGAGGTTTTCCATGTTGAGAACAATAAAAATTTGGTTTGCAGTTATTTCCCCATATTTTTTCAACTGGAAAAGATGGGCGGAGGAGGGAAGCAAAAAAGTTTGGAAAAACGGGGGGTTCCCCTCACTTTTTTTGTTTTTTTCCACCACTGGAAAAGAGTCAGTGAGAGAGTAAAAAATCTAAAGGAAATGGTTTCCCTCACACACATTCTCTTTTTACTTCTTTCTATTTGAAAAAAAGTTGAGGAAAAGTCTTACTACTTTGATTGTTCATATATATTCTACTCTTGGAATATGTGCACTTTGTGTTCAAAATTAGCTTCTTTTGGATAGCACTGCCTGCTGGGGCTCTTCCCATGCCCCTGGCCTTGGGGGTGCATAAAGGGCAGGGAGACCTCAATTGTCTCTCAGTTCCTTCTTACTGCCCATGGTTATGAATCAGAACTCTAGCAGCGTCTATGGCTCTTGCTCACTGTGTGACTAACCTCTTTAGCGTAAATAGATCCTAAGGTAGGTTTTTGTACTAGTTAGATAGTTGTAGTTAGTCTTTTTACCTCCTTTTTAAAAATAAAAAACCCTTAACCTGTTTTTAAAGCATTTTTTCTTGTGAGACTTCCCTTGTACTGGGTTCAGTCTTTATGGTGGAGCTAAACTCTCCGAGGTTTGAAAACTGGCTCTCTTGCAGTGCAGTGACATTGCTTAATGATGGATACATGAGGTGCCTGTTGTGCCTGTGTAAGGAGGACATTCCTGAGAAATACGTCATTTGCCAGTCTTTCTTTGAGAATGCAAAAAGCAAGAACGGCTTGCTTGAAACTCTCTTTGTTGGAGACATCTATGTGCCCCTCTTTGTATCCAGGAGTGGCTGAGACTAATAAACCTCTTCAAGAAGTGCTCGAGTTCAGGGACAACTCACAACTCAGGGCTTTATTCTCAGGATCCTTGCTGCAGGCCCAGGGCCGGCTCCAGCATTTCTGCCGCTCCAAGCAAAAAAAACAAAAAACCACGATCGGCGGTGGCAGTTCAGCGGCAGGTCCTTCGCTCCTAGAGGGAGTGAGGAACCTGCCGCCCCCGAATTGCCCCAGGTGCCGCCCCTCTCCCTTAGCCGCCCCAAGCACCTGCTTTTTATGCTGGTGCCTTGAGCTGGCTCTGTGCAGGCCACATGTCAAGGCTTAAAGCTCTAGCCTGCACTGGTGTCATACTGAAGGGTCAGGCTGTAGTTAGAGTCGGTGAATTGTGCCAAGTCAGAAGCCAAGTGGCTACATCGAGGTTGGACTAGTGGAGCAGGGGCAGATTTGAGAGGTCAGGGGGATCTGGACCCAGGAAGCAGGAGTGAGTGGGGATGCCAACTTTCTACTTGCACAAAACGGAACACTATTGCTCTGCCCCCTGCTGCACCCCCTGCTCACTGCATCCCCGCTCCCTCTGTCACTCGCTCTCCCCACCCTCACTCGCTCATTTTCACCAGGCTGGCTCAGGGGGTTGGGGTGCAGGAGGGGGTGAGGGCTCCAACTGGGGATGCGGGCTCTGGGGTGGGGTCAGAAATGAGGACTTCAGGGTGTGGGAGGGGGCTCTGGGCTGAGGCAGTGGGTTGGGATGCAGGAAGGGGGTCAGAGCTCTGGCTAGGGGTGTGGGATCTGGGGTGGGGCCAGGGACAAAGGGTTTGAAGTGCAGGAGGGGAGTGTGGGGGGGTGAAGCTGAGGGATTCGGAGTATGGGAGGCAGCTCCAGGCTGAGGCAGGGGTTTGGGAGGGGGTACGGGCTGTGGGCTAGGAGTGCGGGTTCTGGGGTGGGGCCAGAAATGAGGGGTTCAGGGTGTGGGAGGGGGCTCCAGGATGGGGTGGGGAATTGGGGTGTAGGGAGGAGGGTGATGGCTTTGGCTGGGGATGAGGGATTTGGGGTGCAAGAGGGTGCTCCGAGAGGTTTGGAGGGTGGGAGGGGGATCAGGGCTGCAAGAGGTTGGGGACTGGGGGGTGTGCTGGGAGCCATGGGTGGCAGGAAGCCTGCCTTAGTCCCACTGCGCCACTGACCGGACTTTTAACGGCCCCTTTTCAACCGGGCGTTCCTGACACCTGGCAATGCTAGGAGCGAGTCGAGATATCAGGAAGACAGCTAGGTCTGACTGTAAGCAGTGAGCCAGGGTCTGTCTAGTTGCACAGACAGCCTCCATGTATTTGGCTCAGACACACCATATAAGGCCTGGGGAAATTGGAACCTCAGTAGGCACTGCTAATCTGCTGCGCAGGAGTTGTTGAATGGCAATGTGGATGTGCGCAGCTGCTAGTGAGCCTGCAGATATGGGTTCTAGACCCTGTGGACCCTTCCACTTATGTCTTAAAGAACCCATCCTCTGCGACCAGTAAAGCAACAGTGGTCTGGGGGAGGGAGGATGCCGCTCCACTAAAAGAAGCAGGTCTAGGCTTCCCTCACTGGGTTGTAGCAAGAAAAGGCAGTGATCCCCTCATCCTGCTGCTCTGAAGGTAGCTCAAAGCCCAAGATGGGTCCCATTGGGCCTTCTTCAGGCTCTGGTCACTGTGCATTGGTACCATCTCAGGCTGAGTTTTGTCTTTCCAAGGTTCTTGGGCCCTGATGTCAGTATTCACCACTTCAGCACCCATGGCCTCCATTTGCCTGCCCTTAGTACTACCATTCTCATTATTATAAGCCTTTACAGTGCCAAGTGATCTTACTGTCTCAGCACTGCGTGACTTATCACTTCTCATCTGTGGTGAAGATGTCCTCTTCAGTAGAAACCACAGCCCCTTGGCCCAAGCCCCATGAGCCCAAGTCAGCTGACACAGGCCAGCCATGGGTGTTTAGTTGCAGTGTAGACATACTCTGTGGGGCTCACATCCAGCTTTTGTAGTTCCATCTAGGGTCAGATCTCCCTTGAGACATCAAAGAGAACTGCAGGGAACTCAAATGGCAATTCTCCTCCTGAATAACTGCAGGAACAGGGCTCTGCGGAAAAGATCTGCAGGGTGATGAACACATTGTACCAGCACCTATTTCCTTCTCTTCACTTGATGTGGAAGTATTTCTTTCATCAAGCGCGCAGACTAATGATTACAAGACCTTCCAGGAGCTGTTACATTCTATAATGGACACTTTTGAAATACCTGGGGAAGTTGTTCAGGAAAAATCCCATAAATTCTTGGAGATGTACATACCTTTCTGCCTGGACAGTTGGTGACACCGATAAATGAGGGTGTGTTAGAACCAGCCAAACACCTCTGGCAGATGCCAGCATCCCTAGAGCCTACATCCAAATGAGGCGATTGGCCCTCTCACCAGGTTTTGAGCAATTTCATAGCCATCCTGTTCCCTGGCCTTTAGTTGTGGCTGCAGTATATGAAAGGACCAGGCAACAGGGACCCTAAGACTCAGTAGCTGAAGAGACTATTTGGCTGCCAAAACTACTCTTCAGCCAGTTTGCAAATAACGATTGCCAATTATCAGGCTTTATGGGCAAAATATGATTATTTAAATTAGGACAGTGCCTCCAAATTCATAGACAAATTCCCCCATGCCAGTCAAGAGGAATTTAAGTCTTTTGTCTCTGAAAGTCAGCTTGTGATGCACGCTACTCTCCAGGCTGCTCTCAACGTTTGAGAAACAGCAGCAAGTTCTATGGCCACATGGGGGAGCACATGGGTCTCGCTTTTTCCCAGTGGGAAATAAATACATAAGTGAGTGTGTTTTGTTCCCATTTTCAGTGTTTTGCCTCTTCCTCTATTTTTCCAGTGGTGGGGGGGGGAGGGGGAGAAGGAAGGGGAGAGCAGGAATTTTACTGAGACAGTGAGCTCACAAAGTCCTAGGAAACCAGGGGTGTGTTAATCCAATAACCTCACAAATACCTTGAGCCTTGGTTTCAGTCCAGTATTCTTAATGCTCCTGAGCTAATCACCTCACAAACTCCTGTCCCTTGACATCAGCCCAACAAGCTACTGACGTTATGTAAGGGAAAGTGTGTGGGAGTGGAAGAATTGTTTCTCTTCCTCTCCTGGGTTTAGGGGAGCTCAGCTCCCATCCTTCAGCCACTATTGGTGAAATGAGGAGATACCAGGTAGGAATGTTTATAATGCCAGAAGCAGGAGGAGCTCTTTCTGGCTGGAGAGTTATGGAGCTCCAGGCCTTCCTACCAGTGGGTGGACTGGTGCAGCACCTGATGGGAGAAGAATTGTCCAAGCTGAGAAACCACAATCTGCCTTTTTTCTTCAACTGGAAGATAGGTCCCCCTGCTGGTTCCCTTCTCATCTAGGGGAACAGAGAGAGAAAGAGGTAGAGGTCTGCCACCTCCATCTCTCCCTCCCTTTCAGGGGAAGAGGGGGAGAACCTGCCATTGGCTTCTTTTTAGCCAGAATCAAAGGGAAACAGAATGGTTTTGTCAGTGCCCCCTGGCTCTCCATACTTGTGTGGGAAGGAGGGAACTTGGAGGAACTTGCAGCACAAGGATTTTCCCTTCTATACAGCAGGGATGTGCATTCTTTCAATTTACATGTACAACTTTTGCCTGGCTGGCTGTGGATCTGCACAAGGACCTGGACATCCCCAAGATTCATTTATTCTTTTTGTCCTTAGTCTCTTCCCTAAGCCATGCCTCTTTGCCTAAGGTGAGGTAGTGTCACTTTGCTCCAACATCCACAATGCCTTACAGGCACCCCAACTGGTGAACTCTCCCTCCTGTTCTGATTTACTTTAACTACTGTTCAGCTCAGCTGTTTGGTGGGAGTTTGACAGACTGTGTGTCCTATTCTTTATTGGAATGCCTCATGGTTTTGTGTATAGCCAAATTGCTTTTCTAAGGGAAGATTGTGCCTTTAATAGAGAGGCCTATGATGGGTATGGTGCGGAGCCACACAACTACCATGTAACCAGCATGCACCACTCCACCATTCTAATGTGAGGAGGGAGGGGCATAATCCTGCCCTCTCTGGGTTGGCTAGTGCCCCACAGACTGCAAATGTGGCTAGTCCTCATACAGGATTTGTAAGGATGGGGACAGGCTCCTTGTGCCCTGTGTTTGTTGCTCATGCGAGGGACAGGGACAGTCTGTCCCTCAGTAAAGAGTAGAAGCTGTGCTTTTCCTGTCTCCCATTAAAGCAATGAAGGGTTACTCATGAAGTTTTACCCATACTTTTTTTTTATCGGGGTAAAATGTTTGTTTATTTATTTATTTACAACTCTTTCCTCCTTTTTAAGTGCCATCTAGATCCAGTTTGTTTATATCTCCGAGGAGGTCAAGAAAAGCAGAAGACTAAACTTAGAGTATTTCTTGCAGGGTTAAAAAAAAGTAATAACATGGTAGGAAATTAGAGGAAAACTGATGTCTTGGGTTATGTTTATTCAGACTCGTGACAATCACTGTGAAACAGCAGAGTTTGCATATTAGGAGGCTGTTATTTTAAGTATTTATCACAATGCCATCGCATGGGTTGTGAAATGTGTGGGTAACCATTGGAAACAGCTGTGGATTGGAGAAGTTAGGATTTTAATTTTATTTATCAATTTTTACAGCGAGTAACATGATATTTGGCAACTACTGTATATGTTGGTTATAGTCTTATTTAGTGAAGATTTTGATTTTTGTCCTGATTAAGTATCTAGTGAATTAATTTTTGTTTTAAAAATCATGAATTTTGAGCCTTTCATACTAAATAATAGTTGAAAATATATTAATTCTTTAGGGGCGTTTGAAAGAATCGCTTTGAATCTTTTGTAAATCATATTGCATTACACACAACTCTTTTCATCTCTATGCTGCTATAGTGGTGCCTGGTGCATATGACAGATACAACATCTTGCTGTATTAGCACATTTACTCCATCCCAAGAGAGACCAGCCTCTCAAGGTATCTGTCTAATAATAAGATACTTACAGAGCACTAATTTCGATCGTATCTAGGTGCTAGTAGATTTCTAGGTAGTAAAAGCCCTTCCAAGGTTTTGTGGGTTCCTCTTCTGGATTCCACTATATTTCTTGTTTTATCAGTTCTTTCCCTCTCCATTCTAATAATAATGTTCTCAGCCATGTCAGATGACATTTGCCCTCTTTGACGGCACCATGTTGGTTTATCCTCTGTACCTTGTGCATACCATAAATAGTTCAGATATTTAATATCAAATATTCTTAGCCTCCCTCAACTTCCACTTTGCTCACCATAGATTTTGTAGGATATACAGCTTTAGATGGATATTTCCATTTTTGTTTCTTTTTTTCTTTTTTTTTGCATGTGGAAGGATTTTTATTATGTTGTCACTGCTTATATCTGCTAGAGACGGGCCTGAACAACCCTGGACGTTGAGGAGGAGGATTGAATACAACCTTGGATCCAAATTTCATGAGTGGCTTCACCCTTTTGATTCAGCTGATCACAACGAGAGAAGAGCTATTTAAGCTAAAGATGATATTGTTACAAGAACAAATGAATCTAAATTGTCCGTGAATAAATTTAGGCTGGAAATTAGAAGACGGTTTCTAACCATCAGAGGAGTGATGTTCTGGAACAGCCTCCCAATAGGAATTGTGAGGGCAAATAATCTAACTAGTTTTAAGGTAGAGCTTGATAAATCTGGGTGGGATTATATGTCAGGGTTGCCTGTGATATTGTGGGGGCAGGGCTCAGCAGCCCTGGGGGGTCCATTCCAGTTCATGTCTTACATTCCTAAAATCTCATGGTCCAGGGCTTCAGTAGATCCTTTGGCAGGAAGGGAATTTGTGTTTGATTTCATTTGTCTGTCTCCTTCCTCTGAAACATCAGAGATTGCCACCGCTGGAGATGGGACATTGGATGGAATGGACCTGTACTCTGAGGTAATATTAAGAATTCTCTTTCTCAGGTGCTTGGCTCTGGTGGTTCATGTTCACATGCTCAGGGTCTAACCGGTTACCATAGTCGGGTCAGAAAAGAATTTTCCCCCAGGTCACATTGGGAGGGATCTTAAGAGTTTTTTGCCTTCCTCTGCAGCCTGGTGTTGGTGGTCACTTGCTAGGATCATCTTGGGTACAGGGCTGGCTCTAGGTTTTTTGCTACCCCAAGCAAAAAAATTTTTGGCTGCCCCCCTGCCGCCCCAGCCCTGGGCTCTCTCTCCCCCCCACCCAACCCACACACCCTGCCACCCCAGCCCTGGGCTCCCTCCCACCAGTGCTGACTCTGCCCGCTCCCCTCTTGCCTCCAGCAGGTCCGGCGCCAGCAGGGTTGGGGTAAGCAACATGTCTCCCGGGCCACGCCTCAGTCTAGGGTCCCTCCAGCCAGGGCTTCCACCTCCAGGATCGTCTGGGACCCGGGGGGGCAGAACTGGGAGACTGCCCTGGCAGAGGGCTGAGGAGCTGGGGCAGGGTAGCCCCAGAGGGAGCAGAGCCCCCGAGAGCGGGACGCGGGCCCTGCACGGCAGCGCCCCACCCTCTATGGCCCTGCTGCTGCTGCTTCTGGCTGCCCTGCCACAGTTCCTGGGCGGCTTGGGCCGCTTCACCCAGCCCCTACTGCAACACTGGGGGGTGGCCGGCCTGCGGCACCTGCAGGTGGCTCCATGTGCCCAGCGGGGCGGTCCCCAGCTCGAGTGTCCCCCGCTCGGAGCCTGCCCAGCCCAGCCACAAGGTGCAGGTGCTGCTCCCCTGCGGTGTGAACCGCAGTGGCCCCAGGGCACGCCCCCCCGCCCCTGCACAACGCGCTGCTGCTGCCAGGGCCGGCTCTAGGCTTTTGCCGCCTGAAGCAAAAACAAAAAAAAACAAAAAATGGCCGGAGTGCAGCCCCAAGCACATGCTTGGTTTGCTGGTGCCTAGAGCCGGCCCTGTTGGTATATCTCACCAAATCAGTTCCCTGCCATTTAAGGGCCCCTGGGCATGTGTACCTCAGTCCTTCCTGTTCTCTGCCTGGGGCACACAACAGTTTAGCCTCCTGAGGGCTGTAAATACTTTGGTCTAATTCTGGTTGTTGGCTTGGTGTGAGAGTGGCTGGGTGGGGTTTTGTGGCTTGTGGTATACAGGAGGTCAGACTAGATGATCTGGCGGTCCATTTTGGCCTTAAACTCTGATGCTAAATCCTGTGAAAATGTATGCATATAGGTATTAGAAATTTGGTTTCAGTCATCCCTGCATGTTAGATTGTAAGCCATTATTGCAGGGGACTGTCTTTTTTTGCTCTAGTACAAGGGAGTCCTGGTCCATCACTAGGTCTTCTAGGCACTATGGTAATACAAATAACAATCCAGTTCCCATGGAAATCAGTGAGTGTCAGATCAAGCCCTTAGTACAAACCCTCAGGTTGTTTTTTGTAGTTACAAAGAGAGAGGCACTAGTTTTAGAAGAGAAAATGTTTCCATGCAATACCAATCCATGTACTTAAAATTGCCAGACCTGGACCAGCTTAGCTATACACTGTTTAAAATGGATGATACATTTTGACCCCAGAATGCTATTGATCATGTAGTAGCTTCCTTAACTACTCTAATAGGAAAATCTTCCAGCAGGATTCACTACAGGGCAATGAGGCAGGATATTTATAGCTAACACTGAATAGTGTGCCAGGCAGTTAAGTGTTTTGCTGGTCTATGACAATAATTTATGGCAAGCAAAACAAGTGTAAAGGCCAATATAAATCACATTCTTCAAAAAGAGGGACATTGACAGTTGAAAACATCTCGACTTCCTTTCTCAAAAAACCCTAGTATTTTTCTGTTTCAATTACTGTTGTCACAAGCATGCAGTTATGGTTTATTTGCAGTAAAGTACGAAAAATATGGGAAAGAGAATCCATTGAATAAATAACCCCCAGCTGTTAGACTTTCTTTAGATCTGTTTTAACTTGCATCCAGAGTACATTTACAGTGATCTTGTCAAGAAATGCCCACTTTGTACCGTTCATCCTGACAACACAGTATGTTTCCTTGCAAGGAAGAACCTTATTTATTGGCCATTTTTTCACTCATTCATAAACAGATTTTCAGCAATCAAGTAATTAACCTTTCTAGCTGGGATAAAATACACCCAACGGAAAGGAATGAAATCGAATGAGAGACAAATGAACTGTCAATAATAAAGATAATTTATCATCCTTAATTTACAGTATATAGGCATCAGTTTGACACCTCGCAGATATTTCTGTTTCCTTCTCTTACTTCTGTCAAGTCCATTTGTAGCACTTGACTGAAAGAAGGGATTGATTTTATAATTTGAATGAGCATCAGAATGCAATGATAGTTTACTGATATAGCACAATGGGAGTGCTTATAATGTGAATAACATCTGTCTAATACAACCTTTTGTGGTAATCACATTTGTTATAATAATAAAATAGTTAATGGAGATATCCCATCTCCTAGAACTGGAAGGGACCTTGAAAGGTCATCAAGTCCAGCGCCCCCTGCCTTCACTAGCAGGACCAAGTACTGATTTTGCCCCAGATCCCCAAGTGGCCCCCTCAAGGACTGAACTCACAACCCTGGGTTTAGCAGGCCAATGCTGAAACCACTGAGCTATCCCTCCACCTGTTGGTGGTCTAGTGGAGAGGACGGATGGTACAGTGCTTAGAGGGCTAGCCTAGGCATTGCCAGACCTCCGTTCAAGTCCCTGCTTCACTAAAAGCTTTGTGTGATACTGGGCAAGTCACTTAGTTTCTCTGTGTCACAATTCCCCAAATGTAAAATGGGGATAATTGCACTTCTCTGCTTCACAGAGGCTAAATGCATTAAAGATTGTGAGGCACTCAGGTACTATGGTGACAGGGGGCCCATAAAAGATTCTAAGATAGATAGCACCAGAGATGGGGGGGGGTAGGAGAGGGAGAAACAGATTCTCTGCCACAAAGAATTTATAGTCTGTCAAGCAGAGAACAACAGCAGGAGAGCCTTGAAGGCAGCAGTGCGGAGTGAAGGGCTTTCACATAGATGACCATTGCTTTGATCTGGTCTCCCAAGATCCATGAATTTATGCAGGTTAACCCCTGGCCTCCTCTGTAGGAGGGCAGCTCTGCCTCCCACCCTGCTCCCAGTGAAAGAATGGGGAAATTCTTTTAGTTGGAACTTGTGAAGTTTCCTATATGGGAATAACTCAGACAGGAAGCATGTGGCCCATGGGATTTTAGCCACCTTTATAATTGTATGCCATCTTTCTATAGTCTCATTGACTTTATCCAGTAACACCTACCTAACGTGAAAAAATAATCAAAAAAGGGTACATTAGTACGAATTATTTGGTTCCTGAGCTTTTGGCTAAATTAAAAGGAAGATCAAATTAAGCTGAGACTAAACAGATGATCTAGTCTAGTAGTCTGAGCCTGAGACTCTGGGAGTCCTGAGCTCTTCATTCCAACTCTGCCACTGAGTGACTGACTGGAAAAATCACCTGTTCTCTCTGGGCATGATACTTCAATTCCTAATCAATTCACTGACTGTTAGGAAAACAGGGCTATGAATCCCAAACGCAAAGCTCTGCTTCCATGCACTGACCATCAGTGGTTTCACAGGCACCGACTTTTACCGCCCACGACCAAACAGCTGATCAGCGAGGCCCACTGAACAATTGATCGGTGAGTGACTGGTGGGTGCTTCAGCCCCAGAGCACCCACGGAGTTGGCGCCTATGGGTGGTTTGGCATCAATAGCTAGGGGGCCTGATGCAAAGCCCAAGGAAGTCAATGGGAGGACTCCGATTGACTTTCATGGACTTTGGATCAGGCCCACTTCTACAGTGAACTGAACTGCTTTTCATTTACCTATGAACTAGGAAGAAAAAAGATAAGATGAATATAGATATTTGTAGAAATAGCCTCAATTTCTCTTGGTTTGGATATTAAGCAGCTAATGCGTTTGAGCTCTCAAAAACAAACAAAACTATGTAGTTTATCACTGAGACTGTAGGTTGTGATAGATGACATCACATACTAGGCCTTAATCATCAGCAGTAACTGAAGAAATGGAAGGTTCAGGTTGTCCTCAGTATTTGTATTAGCTTCCTGATGAGAAACGCATGTTAGGTGCTTTACAGACTCATAGCTATCATTATGAATCTCTGTAAATTAATCAATAATACTTGCAGTGGTGGGTGGTCCAGTCCATCAAGTATCACCAGCAGTTCCCGTCTCAACTGTTATTTCTGTAATTACAGCATGTGAATTACCAGTTGAATAGTTTAGTGGCAAACGAATCTTGGATGCAACAAAAACATCTTCTCACACTAACTGGCTATTTTTTCTGAGAATTTCTCCTGGTATGAGTAGTAGTATCTATTTATCTTAGTTACTTATATGGATTCTATTACCATAATAGCTGAGACATCTGACAATCTGGGATGTATTGATCTTGACAACATCCCGGTGAGGTAGGAAAATATTATGATTTTTAGATTTGTACAAAAGTAAGGAAGGGTACCAATTTACGTACCCTTGCCATAAATTGCAAAAACAAAACAATGAAACAGTCTTCCTATCACAAATATTTTTGTTTCTATATTTTTCTGTCCGTGAGCTAAATGGTCACTGCTAATTGCAGCAATACCTCTTAGATTTAGATTAATGTTAGTTGCATTTAGACAATAAATAATATTGAGTGTAAAGTGTGAAATTAAAGGAAAAAGATGAAATGAAATATTAAAGTAAAACTGAAGGGAATATTAAGTAAAAGAGCAACATGAAATGAAGAAAGGTGAATAGAGAGACTCCTGTGAAAGCCACTTCTTTAAAAATTAAAACAATTGAGACAAGATGGGGAAAAAAGAAGTGGAACAGTTGAGATGCTGGCAATGATTTCTAAAAGAGGTTAGGAAAAAAGCAGAGGGGGAAAGGAGAGCTTTTGCTAAGGGCTCCAGGAGGTTCCAGTTTCTAACAGGATTCCCAAAGGCCAGCCCGACACCACTCTTCAAAAGGGAGGAGATAGGAAAGGGAAGACTGTTTTATTTCAACTTTTATAAGCTTCTCAGTCCTCTTCCATCATTTCCGGTTTCAGCTAATGAAAGGTTGTGGGCTGGACAATAATGGGGTAATACTCTTAGTGTAATGGGTAGTAACAATAATTTCTATTAGATTGCAAGAATGTATGGAACTGGGTACAAAAGATGATTCAGGACAAGAGTGAGCCTGAACCAAAATTAACCAATAAATAACCAAAATTAATTATTAATTGTTGCAGAACAATATTTGATATTCTCTTTGAAATTCAGGCTGAGTGTGATAAATTATGATTGGTAACAAGTCACAAGCCACTGATCATTTGAATCTTTCAGGGAGAAGTATTAATTTAAGGAGTGCAGGTAGCCAGTATAACTTGAGAAAACATTAAATCTTTGCCTTTTGGGGGCATATAAACCTAGTCCTAGGCTTAGATTTAAGAAGAAAAAATAGGCTACTGTAAAATTCATTGGCTGGATAATGTTTAGTTTTCTCTCATCACATTTATGCAGAGTGTGTGTGTGTGTGTGTGTGTGTGTGTGTGTGTGTGTGTGTGTGTGTACAGTTGTAACTATAAAAGTGATGATGCTATCCTTGACTCATTTAATTACCTGTGCACCCTGGTCTTCCTTCTATGATGTCATACAGTGTCCTATCCTATATGAAATATACTATGTCGCAGCACATTTACTGGTTAACTTTAACTTCACAATCTGACCTACAAGGAATTGCCTTATTTTGGCAGTGCTAGCTGTCAATAACAGTAAGGACCTTGGGTGAGGTCCTCACCCGTGTTCTGGACTCTGTGCCTGGCAGAAGGGCCGGTGCAGCATAAGCATCCCCTAAAAGCCTCAGTTCCAGCTGGGTGGAATTTGGAATTTTGCCCATTTTTCTCAGTACAGTGTTCAGAAAGTTCCCATGTTGGGAAGGCCCTGTAAAGAGTTAAATGCATTTCAAACTGAAGTTTGTGTATGGAAACGGGCATTTTTGGGCTTACAGCTCTTGGGGGCCCAACTTGCTATGAAATGGTATTATCTTGGACTCTGCTTTTGGAAAGGAGTCCAAAGTAAGAACTAATCAAATAGATTTTACCTTGGTGTAAAATAAATTTCATAATCAGAACTACTCTATTTTTAAAAACATCATTAGTCTTGAAGAGTAAACTGCTTTCTTACTGCTAGTGTCACAAACAATATTGCTTTTCAGCAAGATGGTTGCCAGCAACTGTAATCAAAAATGTTTTTTTTTTTCTGGAATAAATTTCACAGTTTATAAATGGTACAAAGTGCTTTCCACCAGATGATCATTCAGAAAGTTGTATTGTCAAGCAAAACAGATGGTTTCCTTTTAAATTTACCCTTAGAGGATGGTTAAATGATTGTTTCTGTGCTTGGAAACTTATTTTAAAGAAGGAAGGAGGAGACCTCAGGAGAGGAGAATGGCTTTCTGTAGGGGAAAAGGTGTATCTTATATAATACATTTAAAAAGTTAGTAAGAAATGAAACTCCAGATGACATTCTAGCCTTATTTTTCATTTTCTGATGATGTGATATTTTATTTATGGAAATATCTTATTTCTGCTAAGTAAAATCTAAATCATATTGGTAGCTATTTTCTTTAGCTATGACTTTCCATTTCACTGCTCTACAGCCAAAATGGTTCTGAAATAAATGTAGTCAAACTTTACTAATTCTGGGTCACTGAGAACAAAAATGATGCTTAAAATTGTTGATTGGCTCTAGTTTTCAAGATATGCTATTGGGTCAGTATATGACCCTTGACTTGGGAATGGTGGAGGATAAGTGAGTTATAAAGGGAAGGGATCTCAATTTAAACCAGAAATGACTAAAATATATCTTTGACTGGATCTATGAATAAATCTATGACTGGGTTTGGACAGTATTTGCTTTTTAGGCAAAACAATGAATGATGCAATCTGAAGCTGGTATTGAGTCATACATGATCTGAATTGCATCATGTTATTCCTAGAAGTCATGGATGATGCAATCACAACAAAGCTTACATCACTCTGCTGAACAAATTGCCCTATATCAGCTCTAGAAATCATACAGTGTCGTGCTCTCTTATTTGTCAGTGTTTGATTTTGCAAAGGGACACATTTCTGTTTAGCCAAAGTGATCAGAGATGCCTCGTACTTGTGTGAGCAGTGCAGATAACTTCTGCTATGTTTGTGGCGAAGTGACTTTTGCATCACAAAAGCGCAGTATAACCACTATGGTTAAGAAAGCCTATCACCTTTATTTTGGCTGCAAAATTGGAGATCAGGACAAGAGGTGGGCACCACACATATGCTGCAACACTTGTGCATCAAATCTTTGCCAGTGGTTGAACAGGAAAAGGAAATCTATGCCTTTTGCAGTGCCAATGATTTGGAGAGAGCCAACAGATCATACCAGCAATTGTTCCTTCTGCCTGGTGCCTCCAGCTGGGAAAGGTGTGTCAAAGAAGAAAAAGTGGACTGTGCATTATCCAAACATTCCATCAGCTATACGCCCAGTACCCCACTGAGAAGGGCTGCCGGTTCCTGATGCACCAGAATCATTCTCACTTGAGGAGGACGAGGAAGAGGATGAAACTTCTGGTCCTGAACCATCAATGTCACAGGACCCACATTTTCTCCCATCTTCCTCCTCTGAACCACATCTCATAACACAAGGTAAACTGAATGACCTTGTCAGGGATTTGGAACTACTCAAGAGTAAGGCAGAGCTGTTGGGCTCCAGACTACAGCAGTGGAATCTCCTGGCAGGTGATGTTAGGGTTTCCATGTTCCGTGACCGTCAAAAGGATCTTGTCCCATTCTTCTTCATGGAAGGTGATCTTGTAGCCTGCAACAACATCGATGGTGTGATGGCAGCCCTCAACATCGTTCACGATCCAGATGAGTGGAGACTGTTCAGTGATTCATCGAAGACGAGTCTTAAAGCTGTTTTACTGCATAATGGCAATGTTTTGCCATCAATTCCAGTTGGTCATGCAGTCCATATGAAGGAAACCTATGACAACATGAAACAACTTTTGAGGTGCATAAACTATGACCAACATCAGTGGCAGCTTTGTGGCGATTTGAAGGTTGTTGCTCTCTTGCTTGGTCTGCAGACTGGATACACAAAGTACTGCTGTTTTCTCTGCGAATGGATAGTCGTGCAAGAGATTCCCACTACATCAAGAAAGATTGGCCACTCCGACAGTCATTGGAGCCTGGGAGGAAAAGTGTTCAGCATCCACCACTTGTTGAATCAAGGAAGAATTTGTTACTACCCCTACACATCAAGCTGGGTCTGATGAAGAACTTTGTCAAGGCCATTGACAAAACACAAACAGCTTTCAAGTACCTCTGTAGAAAATTTCCAAGGTTAAGTGAAGCTAAGATAAAGGAAGGTGTCTTTGTTGGTCCTCAGATTCGTGAACTTCTTCGAGATGATGCATTTGACCATGCACTGCGTGCCAAGGAAAAGATGGCATGGAAAGCCTTCCAGTTAGTGGCAATAAATTTTCTCAGAAACAACAAGGCAGACAACTACAGGTTGTTGGTGGAAAACCTCCTCAAGGCATACAAAAGCCTTGGTTGCAACATGTCACTAAAGATGCATTTTTTTTGTACTCTCATCTAGATTTTTTCCCACCAAACTGCGGAGCACTGAGCGACAAGCACGGCGAGTGATTTCACCAGGACATTGCAACAATGGAGAAACGCTATCAGGGCAAATGGAGCCCATCAATGCTTGCAGACTATTGCTGGACAGTGACAAGAGACGCTCCATTTAATGAATACAAGAGACAAGCCAAGAAGCGCCGAGTAGACACTGAATAGGACTAAACTATGTACATAATAGTTTTTTGCCTTTTGTTTCATAATAAATTGTATTTATATAACCCTTTTGCTAATTTTTAAAGTTTTACATAAACAAGACAGGTGAAATATTATCATGTAAAGCAACCATAAACACATGAAAAGACCTAGGTTTACAATTTATGATTAAAACTCTACTATCTACACAATATACATAGACATAAAATGTAAAAATTTAAATATCTTAGAAACAGTAGCCAATCAGTTGTTTTAATTGTCATATTTGAATTCAGCACATCAAAATACATAATAAATAGCACATTTTATCTCTGAAGCAGACGACTTCTCAAAAATTGTAGACCAGTGTTTTCAGACACACAGAACGCTAGCTTGCTACGCACCAACTCCTCATGTGGACCCTGCTACCGTGCACTAAAGATTACATAGTACGCTTTGACCTACAGCTGTTTGAAATGGGAGTACGTCAAAGCACACTATGCAGCAAGCTAGTGTGCTGTAGATTCACACCCTAGATTGCCATGTACTAACTCACCATGTAGACAAGCCCTAAAAGTACTGCGGGAGTATCTGGTTGTGAAGTCTCTCTTTCTTTGGTCTATTTCTGTTTTATCAATTGTTTTTGAAGAGGACTGGTGTGTGCAAGGATAGATGTTCAGTTTCTTTGCATCTGTAGTAGGAAGCCAGGCAAGGACTGGGAAAGATTTGTGGCAGCAGCTGTACAATGAAGCAGAGAGAGACCAAATAGCTTAAAGGATAATACTGTTTTCCTTATTGTAATAAAAGTTCCTTGTTAAGTGTTAGAAGAAAGTGACTCCCTGTGATTGTTTACCATTGTCTGGCTCAGTGAGAAGTATTCGATCTTGGCTCATTAACTAGATGCCATAATTACTATTTCTAATGTATGCTTTTTCTGTGAGGCTAACCATAAAAAATTATACTAGTAGTTTTGTAGTGCCTTCCCCCTGCAGAACACAATATGCTTTGTAAACATTGATTATTTTAGATCACAGTATTGCTCTGAGGTAGGTGTATTATTTTACAGTTAAGGAAAATGAGACACTTTTCATTTATTAAAAAAAAAAAAAACAACTGAGGAGTCCTTGTGGCACCTTAGAGACAGATTTTGCTAGCCTCAGAGGCTTACTGTGACCCTCCACATAGCCCTTCTCTCTCTAGAGGCAAGGGTCACAGCCTACTGAGCCATTTTCATCATAAGCCAGCAAGGGAGGTGAGGAGAAACAACCCTCCCTCACACAGTCTCTGTTGTCTCCCAGTATCAGTGATTAATCAGGGAGGGGAGGCGGGAGCCCGGGCCCACCCTCTACTCCGGGCTCCAGCCCAGGGACTCTAAAATTAGCAGCTATGGAAGCTGACTTTTTGGAAATAGGACATGTACAATTCCCTGGGCTACTTCCCCACAGCAGCCCCCCCAACTCAATATCTTCTTCACAATTACCTCAGGGCCTCCTTCCTTGCACCTGATATGGATTTGTACTACTTCGTTCCTCCAACAGCACAGCTCCCTCCTATAGCTCCTGACACCCACCTCGCTGGGAGGTTTTTAACTAGTTCCAGCCAGTCCTTGATTGGCTTTCAGGTGTCCCAATCAATCTAGCTATCTCCACTACCTTCTAGAAGGATCTTAATTGGCCCCAGGTGTCTTGATTAACCTGGAGCAACTGCCATTTGGTTACCATGGTACCAGGGATTTGTTTAGCCTGGGGCTAACATACCTGTTCCTCACTACTTTACTGTAGCCATCTGGCCTTACCCCATCACACTATATTAAAAAAAAAGCCCCAAATATCGGGACTGTCCCTATAAAATCGGGGCATCTGGTCACCCTAAGATGATGCGCTGGAGAGGTTTTAGTTGGGGCCTGAAGGTGACGGCTAGTGGCATTCTGTTACTTTCTTTGTTGGGCCTGTCCTCTAGTAGGTGACTTCTAGGTACCCTTCTGGCTCTGTCAATCTGTTTCTTCACTTCCCCAGGTGGGTATTGTAGTTTTAAGAATGCTTGATAGAGATCCTGTAGGTGTCTCTCTGTCTGAGGGATTGGAGCAATCTGCTGGCAGCTCTGGTGGCAAGTATGTTGTCCTGTGGCCTCTGGCTGTAGGATGATTGGTTAGGGGGTAGTGGATCCCTTCTGACAGTGGGATGGGTGGTTAATGGGAAATGAGTCCCAAATGATTCTTGAAGTTGGACAGATCTCACTTGACTCCTGGTGGTCTACCTTAACTGATGTGGGGCTGGGAACGAGAGTCTCCCAGATTGACAGGAGGGTGGGACGAGGCCTCTATGCTCCTTCTCAGAAATCAGCTCTTCAGATTCCAGGCTGGGGATGGACTCTGAAAAGACAAACAGCTCTGCTGATCATAACTGTGGGAATGGCTAGAGAGGTGGTTTCTCAAGAAACCAAATCTCAAACCTTTTATGGCTTTATAAGTTGAAACCAATACACTGAATTTCCCCTGGAAATGTTAGTAGCTAGTTCACAATATGCAGTTATGATATAATGTGCCTTTGAAAGGAAAGATCATTTTCTCTTTGCCAAAAAACAGATTAGAAAAATACAATCTAGTCCCGCTTGTGCTACTTGGGTGCAGACTTTCTTTCCAGCTGGTGTATATGCTGTCTTGATCAGAGGTGCCAACATAGATCTTGGACCTCCATAATTAGAATTGTCTCTAAAAGATCCCACAACACTTTGGGGGTTTTTCCCTTTCACTTATCCATTTGGAAAAATGACAAAATATGTAATTGTATATTATCAGTATAAAACATGTTTTTTTTAAAAAAAGCTGTAAGAGATCATGTATGCATCAAAAAGACACAAAAAGTGACTTGATCTAAAAAGTTCCCAAAATACCACCAGTATAGACAAATCCTTGAAAGGAATGGTAACAATCATTCCTCTTCCTTTCCATCTGGCCAGGCAAAGAAATAAAAATACATTAATTACTAATATCCCAACACTTTGGCATGCAACTATTAAAAAAATATTATAAGGAACGCTCTTCAAAGTTTGTTTCCAAATAAATAAGAAAAATAGTACAATCGGTCATATTTGGATAAAACTGAATCATTTTCTTCCACTGACAAGACCTATTTGTATAATTGAGATGAGAACAAATCCTTAGCCTGATCATAGGAATAAAGTAAGAACCACTCTTGTAACCCATAATCTGAGTTTAATGGGAGCAATAATAAGAAATTTAAGGGGTGACATCCTGGTTCCACTAAAGTGAAGAGAGTTTGGCCAACGTTTCACTCAAGCACTGGAATTCAGTTCTTAGTCAAGAAGAAGTTTGTTTTGGGTTCATTTACTAGCACAAGAAATGATGTACACTTTATTATAGTCTGAAAGCTTTTGCCCTTAGTTTTCCAAATCTGATACGTGTTTTGTTCATGGTAAATTGTAAATCCTAAAGAAACAATGACAGGCCTTTTTTGAGAGTATAGAACTCCTGGCAAGAGTAGATTATTTTCAGTTGTCCAGAAATCTTATCAGTGGGTTCAGTTCTATTCATTATGACCCTGATTCAGCAAGGTACTTAAGCATGTGCCTAACTTTAATCACGTGAGCAGTATTCATGCTTAATTGTAAACATGTGCTTATTGAATCAGGGCCAAAATTATGAATGCCCCAAATACAAAACATTGCACAATTTTGCAAATTTTTCCAGATTACTGTTTATGTAACATTATGTTGTTCATCGGTATTCTTATTAGTGATTTGATGCTTTTTTCTTATTAAAATCTTTCTGAAATGTATTAATTGAATCAGCACTCTGCATTGGTAATTCTAAGTAAAATAGCATTTAATTTAAAATAAAATAAATCCAATTTTGCCTGTAGAGACTGGACTGCAGTGAACAGCATCTAGAGAATTCGTACAGGGAGCATCAGTAGTTTAGAAATACATTTATATTTAGCTGATTGTACAGCCTTTCTAACAGATACACACACAGGTCTTTGTGTAAGTACAGCGATCGATCGAACATAGATTAGGAAGAGAGCAAAGAATAGGTATTCTAATCTTGGTCCTAACCCTGACACTTCTTAGCCTCAATTTCCCCATTTTTAACATGATCTTTATCTATTAGTAATAATCTTTAAACTCTGCAACCAAAGTGGAAGAGTTTAATTTGTCAGGAAGGTATTTGACTTAGTTCTTATTATCTAATTATATATTTTCCCAGCATTAGGACCCCCTTCTCCTCCTAAAAACAAAATAAAACAAAAAATACCACATCACCACAATGACACACTTCTTAAAAGCCCATCTGTTCTGCATAGTCTACAAGGAATCAAGTCTGCTCACCATTCCTTTGTTGTATTTTCTGCTCCTTGTAAAGCATGATGTAAAATTACAACATTATGGGCTAGATTATAAATTTACAATCGGCTTGGAGCGAGTTGCATCACCTCAAGAACAGACCAGAGAATTTATTGTGACGTAGACTCGCAAATTCCTTCCTTGCTTCTCCCTTGCTCTGGAGGGAGCAAGTTTACTTCCTCTTTTCATGGAACAGTTCACTCCTTCCTGGTGCCTATAGTCAGCAGCTCATCTTACTTCCCACTCCTGCCTACCTCCTCCCTGCCCGCTGAGGAATATTCAGCAAGTAGCTCCTGCTTTCCTCCTCTGGCCAATCATCATCAGAGCAGGGCAATGAAAAGGAATGAGAGGAAGGCTAGTAACGGGTTCTCAGAACAAATTTTTTGGTGGCCTCAGAATGCAGCCATCAACTCTTGCTGGTGGCTGCTCTCACACTTTTCCCCTAAAATACTTAATTAGCTTTAGGAAAAACAAATAAATATGCACATATACGTGTCCAAATCAATGTGAATTATTCATTGCTAGCTAGTAAGTCTGTCGTTAAAATTGATATTAACAAACATAAAAGTATCACTTTTCACGGCAGACTTACTCAGCCCTGCCATGCCTGGGGACAAATTAAGCCCTGGATGGGGGGTCGAGGTAGGCAGTAGGGGTCAGGGGCAATGGAGTTGGAGGGGGCCGGGAGATAGCGGGGGGCCAGAGCCCAAAACCTGTGGCCAGGGGACAGGGATGGAGCCTGAAGCTGTGTTGCCGGAGCCTGCAGCCACATCATCCCAGGGGTGAAGCCCAAAGCCTAAGCCCCACCACCGTTGGGAAGATGGGGAACTCACCAGCTCCCTGCTCCTCCAGTGTTGTGCCCCAGCTGCCTCCAGAGGGGGGAAGGGCCCAACCTCTGCTTGCAGCACTAGCAGACAACACCAAGGTGGTGCATCCAGGAGCAACAGGGGAGGGGGCGCGCTGCTTTGCCCTCTCTCCCCCCAGTCACAGCCCCGGAGGGTATGACCACAAGAAAAGCCACTGGTGGCTGCATTTGAGAAACGCTGTGCTAGTCTATGAAGGAGGATAGCCCATTGGTTAAGGTGCTAGTCTACTACTTGGGACCTTGAGGTTAGGTCTGCTTTGCTATCCGGGCATAGTCCGTCTGCCTCAGATCCCCATCTGTGAAATGGGGATAACAGCACTTTCCTTCCTCACAGGGTGTGTGTGAGCATAAGTATATTGAAGATTGTCAGATAATACAGTGATAGGATCAATGTAAGTGCTTAAGATAGATAAAGGAGGGTCTATACCTTTAGCTGGCTGAGGAAAGGCTGTGAGAAGCTAGTCCTTCATAAATAATCTGCTGGGCTCCCCAACATTTAGTCATATTTCAGAGCTACATCTTTGGCCTATGAAACAATTTAGTAAACAATCCTTTTTTAGATATTTTCAAATTCATTCTAAAGCTACAACTGCACAGATTTTTGTACTTCAGATGTGAAAAATGTTCACAAAACCTTTTCCTCTGCCTCTGTATGTGCTATACTTAATAACCATGACTGGACATCTGTGTATACTTTCCTACACAGAGTAGAGATTTTATATGTAACTAATGCCTAAAATGGTAGTATGACTTCTGCCAAGAAAAATAAGCATCTAGTTATGTAAAGCATTTTATTGAGTAACTGGGTAATTATAATTTCCTCTCTTGCATTAAAATGGTGGTACAAAAGATATGCAAAGAAAACAATTAGTAAACTGAGGCTTTCTGTTTTTGAGTACAGAACTACTTAGATCATTAACTTTTAATTTTTTTTATTTCTAAAATTAACTTTAGTGCTCTTTGATGTTTTCTCGATTGCTAGCATTTAGGGATGCAAGATTTGCATGAGATTTATCAAAATGTACCTATCCAAAATCCTCTGGACCAGGGATCAGCAACCTTTGGCACGCGGCCCATCAGGGAAATCCACTGGCGGGCCAGGACAGTTTGTTTACCTGCAGCGTTTGCAGGTTCGGCCGATCACAGCTCCCACTGGCCGCAGTTTGCCATTCCAGGCCAATGGGGGCTGTGGGAAGCGGCACGGGTCCAGGGACGTGCGGATTTCCCTGATGGGCCGCGTGCCAAAGGTTGTCGATCCTTGCTCTGCCTAACATGAAGGCAGTTGCATTCTACACCATCTATATTGTAACTTCTGAAGTGGTCTTCCACATTAGTCCAAAGTAAAGCATGCTGTAATAATCCAAACTAGGAATTACAAAGGCATCTAAAAATATCTGAGGCACTGACAAAAAATATGGTTAGCCATCCCAAATTGGGCTTCTTTAAATGGATTTTGGTGCTTATGAATGTGATCCTATTAACATGGACTTGAGACAAGCATTAATGACTCGAGTTGAACAAGACTTTCCTGCCTTAAAACCCAATTTTGATCTCCTACACTCAGGGGTGAAAGTTACTCCAAAGACTTACCTGTGTGGGGGCTGGCTCCGGCCCCCATAAGGGGCAGGGCCTCGGGCAGAAGGGGTGGGGCTGGGAGGGATCAGCTCTTACTCGCTGCCTGGCCCGTGCTGCCTCAGGCTCCAGCGGTGATTTAAAGGGCCCGGGGCTCCAGCCGCCGCCGCTGCAGTAGCGGCAGCGGTGGCCGGAGCCCCGGGCCCTTTTAAATTGCTGGCCCTGGAGCAGCTGCTCCCTTTGCCCCCTCCCCCCCATGGGTGGCCGGGGGGGGGCAAAAGGGGCAGGGACGTTAAAGCGCTTCAAGCAGGGTCCTTTGCTATGGCAGTGCTTTAACGTCGCTGCCCCTTTTGTGCCCCCCCCATCAACAACCCTGCTGGTACCGTTCCTACTGGCAGGGCCACTGATGGGGAAGGGGCAGCAATGTTAATGCGCTGCTGCGGCAGCACTTTAATGTGGGCTGCGTATGGGCCGATACTGACTTCTTACCGGTACGCCGTACCGGCTCACTTTCATCCCTGCCCACCCTACTGTCCCAGACCTCAAACAGAACTATGGGGCCAAATTTGAGGGCTCGCTTTCTGATATAGGCAAATGCCCACTAAGGATTAAGCTGAGTCCCTCCAAACTCATTTTGTTTACAACCCAATCACGATTTAAACCAGACCTCCAGAATGGAAGATTAGTGCACTCACCCATTTTACCCTTAGCAGTGCTCTTTCACATATACTCAGGACAGAATACCAAATCTTCTCCCCTAAAGTTAATCAGCTTGATCAATATTTAGGCACCTAAACAGGTGGTCTGCTTCTCAGAGAAGCCAAATACCTGCATTTCCTCTTGACTTCATTTACTTTTTCAAATAACTGGAGAGGTGCTAAAGGACCAGGAACAAAAAAGCAAATTCCAGTGCCCTGGACAAGAACTATCACATGAACCATCTAAAGAGCTCCAAACAAAGGCTAGCCATACATAAGAAGATATCTGGTTAGGAATGGAGGAGAAAATGTGTTAGCATGAATGTTTGTGGCCCCTACTAAGTCCTATCTTAATTTAGTATTTTTATTAAAGAACTGGAAGGAGGAATAAACAGTGTATTAAGATCACTTATTTTTATGTATGTGGTCCCCATTACTGTAGTATTTAGGTGCCTCACAATCATCAATGTATTTATGTTTACAACACCTCTGTAAGGTAGAGAAGTGCTACTATCCCTGTTTTACAGATGGGGAAAGCTGTGAGAGACAGCCTAAATGACTTGCATACAGGGAGTCTGTGGCAGAGAATGGAGTTGATCCTGGAATTCCCAGGTTAATGCCCTAATCACTGGACAACCCTTCCTCTCCAAATTGGGGATTGTTATGAGCACTAGTGAGGACAGAAACCGTAGTACAGAGGGCACTAGAGTATTTCAAAATGAGTATTTATTTAGTGTTTGCATATTCGTCGAGCCAAGCAATAGCGTTCTTAGTGGCCAAGTGGAGCTCTCGGAGCCCACCACTGAATTTGGTTAGCGGGCACTCTTCGACAATGTGTATCAATGTTTGAGCTACGCCGCAGCTGCCGCTTGGATTGACTCGAAGACCACACTGGTGCTGGTTGGTTGCACAGAGACCTGGCCCAGTCCGGAATCGGTGAAGAAGGGCCCACTGACGATGTGGCAGGTTGAAGCTAGACGTGCGAGCAGTAAGGTCTGTGACAAGGAACTGGCTGGTGTTAAGCACCAGTCTTCCTGCCACAGGGACTCCGCTGTCACATCCTGGCATGGCAGCCTCAATCACAGTGAGAGTTGTGAGGAAAGACTTGTAGCTGGTGAGCTTAAAAAAAAACAAAAAAGGATTGGCAATGGATCAGTGTTCTCGTCCTGCCACCCGTCAGTACCCAGCACAGTCTGGGGAAATCAGTGATCCTAGCAAGCTCATATTTGAAGAATCCCGATATCGATGCTTCCAGTAACCCTAAGAATGTGCAATCCCACGGCTTCCATACCATCGGGCCTGCACCTCAAGTCTCACAACTCAACGTTGAGGGTTTATTCACAGCCAAGCAACATATAATCAGTTCTCTTGCTTATCAAAATTTTGAGTGGAAATAACAAAATGAGATTTAGCTTGGGAAAAATACTGTGTATTGAATGGGACGTGGGAAAACTTGTAATGCTAACAGGGAGGTTGGTATGGTAATGGATTGCAAAATAGCTATGAGTTTGCAATATGCAACGGCATGGATATAAAGGTGGGAAGGGGGTTGGGACCCAGATTACTGGCAGTAACGAAGAGAGGAGACAGAGAGAGACCTGGAGAGAGAAGATGATTTGTGAGAATAGGGAAGTAGAGACTTATACACACTACATTATTAAATCATTTTAACTAAAAGAGTGACCAATCAGTGCAAAAGGCTCTGTGAATACTCTTATTTTCATTTAAATTAGACTTATTTCAGTTTAGTTTAAGTAGATTAACCATCAGTTTATGCTAAAGAGAAATAAGCCACTCTCAAACCAATATACGAATCTCCACATGGGGTCTGCATCAGTTTAACTAAATGGATATAAAGATGATTTAAATTGAACTGGTGCAACTTTCTTGTATAGAAAGTCTTCAGCTGAAATAGTCATGCTCAGGGATAGCAGGAGTGGGTGCTTAAATGTATGATTAAATATGGGAAGGAGAGGCTCCAGAAGACATGGACAAGAAACAGTATTACATGAACTGAGTGGGAGTTTGAAATGCAAAATGTAAAGTGGGTAATTAAGTGGTTATAACAAGGATAATTGAAGTGGGAGAGGAGAGGGTGGAATGAACTAAGTGGTAACTGCAATTAAACATCAAAGGATCAGCACTGTGGCAGAAAACAGTAGTGAAGGATCAAATCAATGAAGGATGAAAGCCAACAAATTGGTAAAGCGAGTTTGACAGATGAGTCAATCAATGAAATGGTTGTGGAAGGCAACCACAGAAATAAGGATGTGCTGAGAGCCTTTGGCAATGTTTTGATCTATGCTGAAACAAGGGAATGAAATGCTGTCCCCTTGGTGCCTTGCTGCTGCTTTTGGGAAAATGGTCACTGAGGTGGGAGCTGGGATTGCTACTCTCCTGGTGCTCCTATGTCTGTTTATTTGCAATGGAGACAGTGGTGGAAGTATTTGTGCCTGACCAAGATCCTGTGCTACAAATACCAACTTCCCTATTAGCTCAAGCTCAGCTCAGCCCATGTGCTGTTAGAGAAAAATCTGCTGTTGCTAAAATGATCAGTTATTAAAGGCAACTGTCACAAAGCCTGTGTGATAGGGAGAGGAGGAGGCTGGTAAATAATGTTCTTCCAGAATTGTGTGTGTGTGCACAATACAAACACTGCTTGTGTGATGTTTATGATAAAAAGGTAATCACAGAGGGCATGTGAGAGGGAAAACAACAAACAGAACAATATACATAAAGTTCCAGACTAGCACTTGTATTATTTGGAATATTTATAAATGATCTAGAAAAGGGGGTAAGAAATGAAGAGGCAAAATGTGCAGAGAAATAACATTGCAGAAAACTTGGAGGAACTTCAGATGGATCTAACCAAGCTAGGGAATTCATCCAGAATACAGTGTGCAGTTCTGGTCACCCCATCTCAAAAAGGATACAGGACAGATAGAAGGGGGAGGTTCAGAGAAGATAATGGAAAATGATTAGGGTTGTGGAAAACCTCTCAAGAAGAGAGACTAAAAAGATCGGGACCATTTATCATAGAAAGGAGACCTAGAAGATGGGCCATAATATAAGTATGCGGTAATGAATAATATGGAGAAAGGAAAGCAGGCCCTTCTGTTCAAATGTTTTCATAATAGAAGAACAAGATGAAATTGTTAAATTCAATGAATTTAAAGATAGCAAATTCAAACCTGAAAACAGATGAGTGCTGTTGCACACATGGCACAATTAGTCCATAAAACTCCTTGCTGTAAGCTGGCACTGAAGCTGAGTTTAGCAGGGTTCAAAAGAAAGGATTATGTATTTATCTGGATAACGAGAATAGCCACAGCGTTGTTATAGTGACTATTAAAAAAACAAAAGTTGGAGGTAATAGAAGCCATATAACCAGTGGCGTAGCCAGGTTCTAAGTGTAGGGATAGCAAACATAAAAAAGGCGCCCCCCCTTGGCTCCTCCTATGGCCACACCCCCCTTGGCTCCTCCTATGGCCATGCCCCCATTGGCTCCTCCCATTCCCCCACCCCCCAATTAACCCCAGGGTCCAGCTCAGGACTCCTGCGGGCTTCCTGGGGGTGCGGATACCCTGTCCCCCTGCACGCTTCCCGGGAGAGTCTCTCCTGCCCAGCCCACTCTGCAGGTGTCCCCCGCTGCGCTGCGCCGCCCGGCCCCACCCGCAGGGTGCCCTCCAGGCTCCTGCGCCGTGCCAGGGACCCCCGTACAGACAGTGAGGCCTGTGCCCCTGCCCTGCGGGCCCAGCCCCGGGGAGCCCCTCGCCCGGACCCCCCAGTGCAAGGCACCGGACCCCTGCTGCTCACCTTCCATCCTGCGCTGCCGCCTGTCCCCGGCCGATCCTGGCCCTGTGCCACGGGTGGATCCCGGCTCCGGCTTTGGCTCGTTAGTCGCTGGCCAAGCCTCACTCCATGGCGCTGCTGGGCCGGGCAGGCCAGACTGGGCCCTGACCCTCCCATAGCTGTCCGGGGTAAACGCCAGCCTGGATCCACAAGCTCGCCCCGCTCCCAGCGCTCGGTGCGTTCCACGTGGGGCTCGCCAGTCAGGCGGCCTTAAAGATGCAGGGGCCCTTTCGCCTCCCCCCGCCCGCCGTGATGGGATGCGGGGGCCACGGAATATTTCACTGGGCCGCGAGCCGCTGCTGGGAGATGCTGCTGCTGCTGCATTAGCAAGGGGCAGGGAGTGCTTGGCCGCCGAGCCCTGAGCCGCCGCAGGAGGTGGCTGCGGCGATGCTGGGGCCGCGCTGAGCGTGGGGTGCGATGGCTGAGGAGCCGGCCCCCTCGCTCCTCCGGCTGTGCCCGCTGCCACCCCCCCCCCCCATGGCTCCTCCGGCCATGCTGCCCCCAGTGCCGGCCCAGCAGGCGCTGCTTTTGGAAAATGTGCTGAGGGGAAGCGACTGCTTCCCCTGCACCCCGCTAGCTACGCTACTGCATAGAACCTTAGAGGCATAAGCCAACTTCTAACTACTGGGTGTTAGGTGAAAACCTGCCTACAGGGCAAGTTATCTCAAAACTGCCTACTGCAGGGTTTCTTCCTCTGAAAATCTGGTGCTCAGCACTGTTCTAGACAGGACACTAGACTAGAAGGCTCACTGGTCTGATCCAATATGGCAGTTCTTTCATTCCTAGCAGGGCCGGCTCCAGGCACCAGCGAAGGAAGCAGGTGCCTGGGGTGGCCAATAGAAAGGGGCGGCACGTTGTTGGGGCAGCACGTCCGGGTTTTCAGCAGCACTTAGGCGGCAGCTCAAGCGCTCCGCTTTAGTCTTCGGTGGCAATTCGGCGGCGGCCCCTTCACTCCGTCTATTCCTCTTCGGCAGCAGCTCAATCAGGCTTCTTTTTTTTTTCTTCGCCGCTTGGGGCGGCAAAAAAGCTTGAGCCGGCCCTGATTCCTAGAGAGGTAAATTGCTTTGACAAGTAGTCTGGCTCTCTACTACAGCCCTTTCCTCTATCACTAAGCACAGACTGTCTGCTCTCTTATTCCAAAAATGGCCTCTTGTCCCTTTTGAGTACTATCTGAACACCCATGGCCCAGAGAAGCAGCTTTTAAAAACCAAAGAATTAGGACAGGAAAGAAGAGAGCTGCGTAATGCCAGGACAGAGTTTGTATCTCTAGGATTTTGGGCCTACTTATTAAGAAGTTTCACTTCTGCAACTGAAGAAACGTTTGATTTGATGCTGGTTCTTAATGTAGCTGTACTAGTTTATTCATCCCTATTTTTAACTCAGGTTTTGTCTCTGTGATTTTGAAGGGAAGATGGTGTAACTACTCTGCATGCCAGTACATATTTGTTGGCTTTTATTCTGTCTCTTCAGTCTTTGAATTTTAACAGTCTGACATCTTTAGAAAACTAAGTATCCACATTTGAAGCGATCTCAGATCTCACATTTAGACTGGTAAAGTTAAAAGTCAGTTAAACCAATACCTTAGTGCATTAACATTTCATTCTTTTTAATTTCCTGTTTGTTTTAAGACATTCATTTAAGGAGAGCTCTTTTTAATACAATACATTTTGGTGGGGTACACTGAAAAATACATTTATTAAACAGATCTCTTAATTTATCCAATATATACTCTGATTTGATTTAAATTTTTGATGTAATGGAGACATTTTTAAATGATTTTTTTCCCAGCTATCCTTTAACGAAAGGAAGGATGGTCTTAGATATAAGGCCACTGGACTGAGACTTAGGAAATCTGACCTGAATTCCTGGCTCTCATACAGATTTCCAGTGTAACCTTTGAGAAGTTACGTAGTGTATTTTGTGCCTCAGTTCCTCATCTTGTAAAATTCTCCATTAATATTTCTTCGAGGCATTAAATTGCTTCAGATTCATACTTTTTTGTTTTCACTTTCTGCAAGGATCTGCTTGATTCCATTTGCAGATACAAACACTCCTGGAAAGTAAATATCAAAGCAAAAATTCAGTATTTGTCCTGGTGAAAGTGGTTCTATGCTCATCCACTCAGGGAATAGGAAAATATCATGCGACTTGTCTAGCCAATCAAAAGTAATCCACACAGCTCAAGTTTGGAAAATTATTCTTCAATCCAAAGAGTGAAAAAAAAATTCAAAAAGGTATTTAAATCCGGACTACAGCTAAGAAAATCATGATTTGCTCACAGGTTCTCCATGAGCACACAACGAGGCTAAATTCATTGAAGTAATTACTAAATCCAAAACTGAATTAATTGAAAAATCTTCAAAGCTATTATCTAGAAAGCAATGAAGATAAAGCTCTATGCCAAAATACTAGGAAAAAGAAAAAAGTTTTAACTCATTATAAGATTCATAAACTAATAGATTCCAAAACCAGAAAGGATCATTGTGATTGTCTAGACCAGGGGTGGGCAAACTATGGCCCGGGGGCCGCATTTGGTCCTTCAGACATTTTAATCTGGTCCTTGAGCTCCCACCTGGGAGCAGGGTCCAGGGCTTGCCCCGCTCCAGCCCTCCAGTTGGGGAGCAGTGTCGGGGGCTTGCCCTGCTCTGCTCGTACCGTGGCTCTTGCAGAGCCTGCACTCCTGACCCGCTCCCACGCCCCAACCCCCTGCCCCAGCCCTGATCCCCCTCCTGTCTTCTGAACCCCTTGGTCCCAGCCTGGAGCACCCTCCTGCACCCCAAACCCTCATCCCCACCTCTACCCCAGAGCCCGCCCCCCCAGCCAGAGCCCTCCCCACCCTGCACCCCAACCCTTGCCCCAGCCCACACACTGAACTCATTTCTGGACCCACCACAGAGCCTGCATCCCCAGCTGGAGCCCTCACTCCCTCCCGCACCCCAACCCCCAATTTCGTGAGCATTCATGGCCTGCCATATAATTTCCATACCCAGATTTGGCCCTCGGGCGAAAAAATTTGCCCATCCCTGATCTAGTCTGATCTCCTGTATAAAACAGGCTATAGAACTTCCCCAAAATAATTCCTAGAAAAACATCCAGTCTTGATTTAAAAATTGCCAGACTTGATGGAGAATCCACCACGACCCTTAGTAAATTGTTCCAATGGTTAATCACTTTCACTGTTAAAAATTTACAGTTAATTTCCAGTCTGAATTTGTCTGCATTCAGCTTCCAGCCATTAGATTGTGTTATACCTTTCTCGGCTAGACAGAGGAGCTCATTATTAAATATTTGTTCCCCATGTAGATACTTACAGACTGTAATCCTGACATAATTCAAAAAAAGAGAGAGAGAGATTCGATAAAATGCAGAGGTTGCAACTATCAACACAGAAATACTCTGAGTGAGTTGAGCTATGAAATATGAAGGGTGAAAGGCTATTCATAATGGTACTTTGGAAAAAAAGTCCCACACCGGTAGATGGGAATGTAATGCTATTAGAATGGCTTGTAAAAATAGTAAGGTATGATTGAAGGGGATGTTTCAGAGTCATGTCTGTGGAGCAATGGAAACATAAAATGATAATTTCTTAAATTGAAGTCTCAGAAATCTCTGAGTTAGAGGAGGTCTGGAATCAACCCAAAACCATGCCAGAATAAAGGCATCGCAGAAATAGCTGAGCTGCCATATCAAATGACCACAAGAAAATTACATTTGATATAACATGGAAATCAAAAATACTTGTACACATCAATCAGGAATGGAAGGTGAGAGGAAGAAGAGCAGAGTGGATAAAGCTTACAAGAAGGAAAAGAATTTGGGTTGGCAAAAAGCCAACATGACATCCATCTGCTCCTCTGACGTATTCATCTTTTTCACTGAGCAGGGACTTCCCCCCACCCCTTTGTTAGGAGCAATATAGAAATAGCTTGAAGTATCAGACTGAGCCGAAAATGAAGGGCCCAGTTCCATTTAAGTCAATGGCAAAACTTCTATAGATTTCACCATGTGCAGGTGAAATGAAAGGCCAATGTAGAACTGCAAAACCCCTCTCCAGTCACATTGGAATGCGAACAACCTGGCCTATGAGACCCAAGAGAGGAATTAAGAAAATGTTTTCCCCACCCTACAATATTTAATAATAATTAAATGTATGTAATTTAATATAGTTCCTTTCCTTCAGAGATAGCACATGTTCAAAATGTACTGTGACAGTATTATAAGACTATGTCAAAATATGTTCAGTTCTTTATTACCAGCATGGGACTGAATCATGGGTACTGCTGCTGTACCGCCTCTTTGTTTTCATAACTAAACTAAAAATGTAGAAACTGTTTTTTCAGATATATACTGTGGTAGTTTGATACTGTATGTATATGAATCTTTCCATATCGCTATCCTTTGTCCCTATTGCTTTTCACTCCAAATATTTTTTTAAAATACTTGGCTGCCTAGCAAATATGGACTCAATATTTGCTAAGAGGTATTGTAGATACAAGTAAGTAAGTAAAAAAAACTTCTAGACAGAATACTGGAAGGAGTTTCTCATCTGCCTTCCTCCTTTAACACCTCCACTTGCCCAGTGACCACATTCCATCTTCTGATCTCCCTTGTGCCCACTCTTACTCCCCCCTTACCCTTTTCCTTAACCTCTTGCTCTGCACCCCCACAATACAAACCTGCTTTACTCTCCACCATTTTAAAAAAAAACTCATCCTTGTCCTCACTTGCCTTTCCAGCTACCACCCTAGTGCTTTTCTCCCTTTCATCTCAAAGCATATTAAGCACAGTGTCTATAATCACTGTCTGGAGTTCTTCTCCTGGAGTTCCGTCCTAGACTCTCTCCAGTCTGGTTTCCACCCCTTGCACTCCACTGAAACTGCTCTTTCCAAAGTTTCTAAGGACTTCTTCCTAGCCAAAGCTCAGAACCAGCACTCCATCCTCCTTGACCTGTCAGCTGCCTTTGACACAGTTGGTCGTGCTTCTCATCTTGAAATCTTCTCCTCCCTTGTCTTTTTGTGAATCTGTCCTCTCCTGGTTCCCCCTCATCTCTAGTCTCTCTTCTTCTGGATGTCCTTCGGAGGATTCTCCTTATCATCCTCTAATTTTCTGAGTGCGTTCCACAGGGTTCTGTCCTTGGTCCCCTTGTCTTCTCCCTCTATCTTATCTCTGAGTAATCTCATCCTAAAACACAAATTCAGCTGCCATCTCTGAGCTGAAGATTCTCATATCTGCCTCTCTACTCCAGACCTGTCATTTTCTGTCCAGACTAAAATCTCTGTTTGTCTCTGACATCTCCTTATGGATGTCTAACCCTCAACTCAAGTTCAACATGGTCTGATTTTCCAAAGTGCTGAGGATCCTAAACTTCAGCTGAAGTTCAGTGAGCGCTGTTGGTACTCATTGCTTCTAAAAATCAGAGCCCAGGCATCTGAAGTTGGGCACCAAAAAATGGAGGCAACCAAAATTAGCCTTAACCTCTCTAAACCAAATTCAGCCATGCAGTGAGTAAGCTCAACTCCCACTGAATGATGGCAGAGTTGAATTTGATTCTTGGTTGTCTTCCCTTCCTATAAAACTGGAATAATAACACTCACCTATAGCCGAGGGTGGTTGTATGGATTAACTAGTTAATATTTGTGTAGTGTTTGATGATATAGCTCCATTCCCTTTGGGTCACTGAGGTCAGGTTTACGCTATAAACTGACATTGCTATAACCACACCCCTGAGAGATGCAGTTATGCCAACCTAACCCCTGGTGTAGTAGTCAGCACTACATCGATGAGAGAACTTCTCCAGTCACCATAGCTACCATCTCTCACAGAGGTGGATTAACTCTGCCGACGGGAAAAGCTCTCCCATTGGCGTAGTCACATTTTCACTGAAGTGCCACAGCACCGCAGCTGCACTGGTGCACCATTTTAAGTGTAGACCTGCCCTCAGACAGTGCAAAGATAGAGGATATTGGCTGCAAGTCTCCCTGGTAGGGAGTCTCCTAGCTTTAGGGAGCCCCTAGCAGGTGTAAAGCAGACATAGCCAGCTTCTATGCTTCTCTCCCCACAGCCCACAGTGCAGGGGATGTGTTGAGTGAACGGGGTGTGTGTGGGGTGTCCAGAGTGCAGTGCTGGGGGCCGTAGCCTACTGGTGCAGGTTAAACCAGCTGCTGTGCTTAGAGCTGGGACTAGAGACAAGCAGGAAGCCATGATCATGCTCTCCCCTTCCCCCCCCCCCCGTCCCCCTGCCAATCCTGCTCTGCTGCATCTAGCCTAGTGCAAACTGGACACAGGAGAGTCTAGCCCATAAAGTGCTCTATACATACATACATAGACATGGTTATTATTATACAGAACTCTGTGAGTCTCTTGAAGTCTGAGGCCTGGGCAGCTCCAGATGCAGTTTCTTACCCTCAGAGTCCGGGTGTGGGATTCCCCTGTGCGTTTTGAGCTCTGTGTGCTGCGGAAAGGAAGAGGGGAGATACCCTTTCTCTGCCCTCCAAGCACTAATTCATTCTCTGCTCCCCCTCACCTCAGGCTGTTTATATTTTCAAACCCACATTGTCCTCCGGTGGTGGTGCTGCTCTGCACTGCCTCCAACTCAGGGCTTGTGGCTAAAAGTTAGAAGCTAGCCCTGCAAGGAGAGAGGATAAAAGGAAAAGATTGGAATCAGGGACGGCTCTATGGTTTTTGCCGCCCCAAGCACGGCAGTCAGGTGGCCTTTGGTGGCACACCTGCGGGCAGTCTGTGGTCACGCGGATTCAGCGGCGTTTCTGCGGGTGATCTGCTGGTCCTGCGGCTTCAGAGTACCTGCCGCCGAATTGCTGCTGAAACCGGGGGACCGGCGGACCTCCTGCAGGCATGCCGCAGACGGCTGTCTGACTGCCGCCCTCACAGTGACCGGCACGCTGCCCCCCATGGCTTGCCACCCCAGGCACGCACTTGCTGCGCTGGTGTCTGGAGCCGCCCCTGATTGGAATAGAGGGGGCAAGCAAAGCAGCTGCAGAAGCCAAGCAAAGGGTTGCGCCTGACAATTATCAGAATAAAATGTTTGCATCAGAAAGGCTCTCTGCCCACTGCTACTAAGTGCATTTTCTGTGCATTGTAAGTGCAGCCATGTCACTTCAGACTGTCCGATCTCATCAGAGCTTGCGAACTTGGGCCAGGTTAGTACCTGGCTAGGTGACCGTACTGGAAATCCCAGCATGCTGCAGGAAGTGGTACTGAAGAGTTAGGCACAAATCCAGCTCTGTGGTGCCCACAGGCAGAGTACTGGAACCCTCATTAAAGTCAGAGGGTTCTCTATGAGCGCAGCAATCTGCCTGAACAGATTGCAGTGCAAGACTGTGGCCTTAGTATGTAGCACTCTTCTCCCCTCCCCCCGCACTCTGGGCTCAGTGCCTGAGCATAGTGCTATGGAGCAATGTACTGCCGGAGGTGCTGTTTTTCCTGAGAGAGAGAGAACTGAGATCCTGAACACATGTGGTCATTGAAGACCCCCTGATGTCCTTGCCATCTTGTAATCTGTTCTGCTTATTTAAAATTCATTGTGCAGACTGTTCCAGCTGGAGACATTCTTTTTCACTGCTGCTCCTAAAATGTTGTATAATGCTGCAGTGGGCTATCAAACAACTATTGCATTTAGCCACAAAAGGGCATCATTTCACTGTGGGAGGAGGTGACTCCTATTATGACAAATCAGGAAAATGTCTGTATTTCTTAGGAATATTACATGCAACTTGGCTTCCCTGCTCAATTTTATATCACTGCCTGTCTGAATCTACAGAGTTAATTCAAAGAAGGCTGTAAAGGGGGGGGGGGGTTGTTAAGGAAACCAGGAAGAGTAAAACAATGACACAGATAAGACAACCTCTCAGGTACTAGCTTCAAAGGAATGAAGCCGGCAGTGGTAGGGGAAGAACTTATCAAGATGTTTTTCTCTTTCCAAGCCTAGGGCTGAGATCAAAAGATCCTCAGGGATTAAAAGGTGCCTTAGAAGAAAGGCAGGTGGGGAGCGATCCGCTCAGCTGGAAGCCGCCAAGGACAGAGTGTCGGCATGCAGGAAAGCTGTCATGCAGACAGACTGACTCAAGAGTCAGGGTCAGCAGCTGGCAAGCTGTAACTTGGTGCTCAGAGAGAACAGGGGACGCCAAGGCTAAGTCATGTCTACCCAGGGGCTTGAGCGGGAATGCCAAGCTTAGGTAAGACAATATGCACATAAGCCTCTTTGTTGTTTTTAAATTTTCTCTCTCAGCTCTGTGTACCGTTTGGGCAAATAAATCGTACTGTTTTTTGGAGAAACTGCTTCTGTGTCACTGCATATTATTCCTGACCATAGGCTCACGAAGGAGGTTTCAGGCAAGGTCCAAGTCCAGCTGGATCTTCTAGGAGACACAGGTAGCAGCCAGGGAGATGTAAGCTGACGGCAGTCAGAGAATGGTTGGATTACAGGATCCCTCTCCAAAGAGAAGTGGAGGCATGGGCCTGCCGCTTGAAAGGGGTGCATTTGGGGGGGAAGAGGAAAGCTGTAACAAGGTCTCAGAAGGAGCAGCTTCCCCCAAGGCTGTAGGATGGGTCTCCGCCCTAAGTCAAAGGGTGGGAGTTTGAAAGCCACTTCCAGCAAGAGGGGCCTTCACCACAGTGGCTCTTCTAAACAGGTGGAAAACTTCGTGGGAAAAGGGAGGGATCAGTAAACCGCTTATGTTTGTCTTTGCTACCGTCTTTCCATAGCCACAATATCAGATGTGTAAATTACTGCTGGCTGTAGAGAAGATACTCTGTGCTTTAGAGTTTTGGTATCTGCGTTTCCCATAGCTCTCTTGCTCCATGTTTCAAGTCATAATCCTGCAACTTCATGTGAGACTTCAGTGAGGCTCTGCATGGGGGCAGGGACCTGCCCACGCATGTGCAGTTGCAGAACTGGGGAGACTCTCTCTCACCTCATCCCACTCAAAAGCGGACGTTTTGGGGATGGGATTTTTGTCGTGGAGCCTGGGAACTCGGTATTGTTCTTTTGACAGAGCAAGACGGGTACCCAGAAATCACCTACTACAGGATAGGCCCAACAAGGACAATAACAGAACACCACTGGCCATCACATACAGCCCCCCCAGCTAAAACCTCTCCAGCGTATTATCCATGATCTACAACCTATCCTGGAAAATGATCCCTCACTCTCACAGACCTTGGGAGGCAGGCCAGTCCTCGCTTACAGACAACCCCCCCAACCTGAAGCAAATACTCACCAGCAACTACACACCATACCACAGAAATACCAACCCAGGAACCAATCCCTGTAGCAAACCTCGTTGCCTACTCTGTCCCCATATCTACTCTGGCGACACCATCAGAGGACCCAACCACATCAGCCACACCATCAAGGGCTCATTCACCTGCACATCCACTAATGTTATATATGCCATCATGTGCCAGCAATGCCCCTCTGGCCAAACCGGACAGTCCCTCCGCAAAAGAATAAATGGACACAAATCGGACATCAGGAATGGTAACATACATAAGCCAGTAAGTGAACACTTCAATCTCCCTGGTCATTCTATTACAGATTTAAAAGTCACTATCATTGAACAAAAAAACTTCAAAGAAACAGACTTCAAAGAGAAACAGCAGAACTAAAATTCATTTGCAAATTTACCACCATTAATCTGGGCTTGAATAGGGACTGGGAGTGGCTGGCTCATTACGGAAGCAGCTTTTCCTCTCCTGGAATTGACACCTCCTCATCTATTATTGGGAGTGGACTACATCCAGCCTGATTGAATTGGCCCTGTCAACACTGGTTCTCCACTTGCGAAGTAACTCCCTGCTCTCCATGTGTCAGTATATAATGCCTGCATCTGTAACTTTCACTCTATGCATCTGAAGAAGTGAGGTTTTTACCCACGAAAGCTTATGCCCAAATAAATCTGTTAGTCTTTAAGGTGTTGCCAAAGAACAGAGGTAACATAGATGGTTTGATATGAAGTTAATTGCTCTGGTACACTATCGTCCCTCATAGTTAGATGTGTAATACGCTCTCTGACCCAAAACAGAGACTAGGGCAGCCATAGAAAGTGGTGATAGCTATAAAAGCAACCACATTAGAAAGGGACAGAGTTTCAAGAGTGCCTAAGGGTGTGGCAGTGCAGCCTGTGGCAGGGAGCTTCCCAGCCTGGGTTAACAGACTCAGGCTCAGGCTAGCATTCTAAACAGAGCTGTACGCTCCAGCCCGACCCGCAACTTTGAAGCGCTGTCTATACAGCACAAGCCCCAGTAGCCTGAGTCTGTCGACCTGGGCTGGGAGACTCGTTCCTGCAGGCTGTGTAAACATACCCTAAATGAGTTAGGAGCACAAGGCCCAGGAGCATAAGCTTCTATTACCATAGTATCTGAGTGCCTCACAATCTGTAATCTCATGATTTATAAGCCAATGTCATGACTTTTGGGGGCCTGACTCATGATTTTTGAACACTCAGAGTTGCAATATTGTTGATTAATGTCCACAGGTCTTTTCAGAGGTGTTTTTTTTTGGGGGGGGTGGGGGGCACTGCTGGATAGCTGCCACATTTCTAACGCCTAGAAAAGTGTTAATGATTTTTTTAAAGGATCAGATAAGCAGTGTTTGGCTGAAACTCTAGGACCCCAGCAGCAAATAATAAAGAACATAATTCAGTGAAGAAACATGAACAGGATTTTGATTGAATGTAAGGTTTTGGGAACATGGAAAACTGTATGTAAATCTTGGCTGTGATGATTCTTTGACTAATGTTCTGTATGGTTAGTTGTTGGGACCTTCAGTTTCCAGCCATCATAGATTAATCACTGACTAATAAAATTCAAACTTCTTTAGACATTTGTTGCTATTGCAGGAAAGTAATCCCCAAGTGAACCAGGAAGTTCAGTGGAAGTTACTATCCGTGAAGTTAACTTGTTTTTTGCTCAGGCGAGGTAGAATGTGAGTCCAGTAAAGTTCCCAAATGCAATTTCAAAACCATGAAGCTGAAATTAAAGCAAAATGTGGTTGTTCATACATTCTACTTACTTTTTCAAAGTCAAGAACATTGGAGGGATACCACATAAAGGCATATATAGGTTTGAGGAAATGACCTTGTGTGATCTGTGATGCAAATGGGAAGAAAACCGATTTCCAGGTACAACCAGAGCTGCCAATACATTTTTTTTTAAAGCAACAAAACAAGTACTTTTTCTGCCCTGGAAGCTGCACAGAAATCCACTGGAATACTAGAATTACATGGATGGATGCTAAAGTGGCAAAACTTGGTTCTAAATTAGATAGAACTAATCATGGTCCATTCTGCACAATGGTGGTAGAGTTTAGTGGATAAAATAAAGACAAATTAAACCAAGACAATGTCCAAAGTTATTTATTGTTCCAGCCAAAAGAGGAAAACTTCCCCCAGTGAGTAAACTGTTTTTGGAACAGTAATTTCATAAAGATGTTTATATTTTAAAAATTTGGCACTGTAAATTTTCTAAATACATGTTTATCTTGTGCTTTCATAATAAGCATGCTTTCATTTCATTGCCCGTGCAAGATGCATTGAAACTGATTTCAAGGGAGTTACAAAAGGACTCAAAGATATTTCAGGAGCCAAACCAGTATTTTAGCCATTCCCAGCTGTTATCTTCTCTTATAATATGATAGAACAATTGTATAGGTAGCAGCCTGAGCATAGATAGTTAATTGTGGTTTACACATAAACGGAGAAATGAAGAAAGGGTAAAAACATTGTCTTGATTTCAGAGCTTATTTTTAATATGTTTTCTTATTGATAGTCCTATGAATTGTTTGCAGTTTTTAGTTATTAATGAACTTTCATAAATCTTGGATAGATTAAACTTGCTTGCAAATTTGCTAGCCAAATTATAGTATTATTTAGAAGCTGAGATCTATGCTGAAATTTAGGCATGATTTATTTTGTAATTTAGTAAAACTTTAGATCTTTTAATAGCAGGGGATTCGTATTAGCATCACTCTTACTTTATGCTGCCCGTTAGTGAAAAAGTTCCAAATGTAAAAAGCACTTCTCAAAATTAGTAGACTGTGGGCCAGATTCTGCAGTCTTTAACTGAGTAAATCTCTCATCAGCTTCATGGAAAATAGAGGTTTTAATTACATTTGACGTTTCTGAATCTACTCTAAATGGTGGCCATCGTTCCAAAAAAATGACAGCATTTGTGACTCTGGTAGATGGGAACTTCTAAACCAGGGCTCAAATGTTCAAACTTGGTTACCTAAAACTAGTTACCTAAATCTATATTTGTCCATCTATTGAATACAATGGAAATCCAGACTCGGTTTGAGGAAAAAAATAGTGATGTTCTCTCAAGCTCTGCCTGCCAGCCAAGCTTCATGCTATGTCACTCACAGCAGAGTGTGCAGATCTTCATAATATTGTCTTTATTGTGTGATTTAATCACCAGTTAAATAGTTAATAATGTATATATTTTATATTGGGCTTCAGAGCTAACACCTTACTGAGCTCACTGGTAACAGTCCTTACCTTTCAGAGCTATTGTTTCAGCCTGTTTTCTGACCTAGACAGACATAGTTGTATTAGTCTACAGTAGATTTGCATTTTGAAGATTTTTGAGCACCTATACTTGAAATTGTTGGTCTTTTTTTTTAATATTAAACATGCAAATTTGTTCCATGATTGTTATACTGATCATCTATAGAATAGAAAAGAATAGAAAAGCAATTTGGAAACTTTTTTAGCAAGATGGCTGTCAACAGTCTGTGTCACTGAAGAGCATGCAGGCTGAGAGAACACACTTGAACAGAGCTGCCACGTGAACCCACGACTGTACTTTTTACTGTGTTGAAGGAACTTTCCTGTGCTTCCAAGAAGAGTACTGATTCTGTGAAGCTACTGCGATGACGGGTGACATGCCTAACAACAAAATGAATTATTGACAGGAAGCCTCTGTTCAGCTGAGGTTTATAGAAGGTTCAACAATCTTCAGGTGCTGCGCAAATGGGACTGGCTCTTGGAGACCATGCCTGCCGATGGAGTCATCTCATATTATTTGTACCTTTTATCATGAAGGACAATGAAGCATTCTCTTACCAGGCTGAGGTGGTGAAAAACGAGGTATGAAGCCACAATATTTTTTTGTGGAGGGTGGAGATGTTCATCTGGAGAAGAAAGGGAAGAAAGTGGGGTTTTTTTTTTTAAGGCACTCTCATTTCAGGACTACTTAGAATTGACACTGACAGTTGTTTATCCTGAGGAAATATTATCAGATCTTCTGAGAAGGGAACATCCTGGCCCAGATTAGTAACAGTGGAGTCTGAAATTCTGTGTTTCTCCACAGAACAAATACAACATAGAAGACAGCAATAGAAGTCTCCCCTAGCTTCTTATCCAGTGTGCCTCAGCCATGACCTGGAGGAACAATCACTCATGCTCTTTTAAACCTTGGCCTCTATGTTACTGCTGACAAGTCTGTCAGTTGTGATGGTGTTTTTGTAATGTGAATGTTAGTCTATTAGGAACTGGAGGAAGTATCGCTCACCAGCTCATTCCAGGTAGGCCACGAGGGCCTATGATAGTGACTTTCAGTCACTACCAGCTGGGCTCAGATTCAAACTGGTGACTAGTGAAAGCCCTTGAATCTCAGTATCAATCTCATGAGTAGAGCTGTCTGGAATGTTTTGATTTTGATTAAGTTTTTGTTCTGAAGGGAGTGTATGCATGAGTGAGAGACTGTCTCTCTCTCTAGCATGGTAGTTAGATCATTGCTGTGAGATTTGGGAGATCCAGGTTTCCCACATCCCAGCCACACAGACACACAAAAACTCAGGTTTTGATCCAAACATGTACTTTTAAACACAATTCTGTTTTCGTGCTAATGTTCACAATGTCTTGTTTTGTTGCAAAATGGATTTGGTGTCCTCTGAACAGCTCTGCTTGTGAGTGATTCAGCTTCTATTACACACGTTATTAAATGTTAACTGTCATTAGAGTTATAGTAATGACTAACTAATAGATACCATAATGGCAAGGATGGGAGCAGATTAACCTGCATTGCTGCAGATATCTAGCCCTGAGAGTTTTTACGGTATATGGACTGATTAATATGGTAATGTAATAGTGCTCATTAACAGTGCTAATTAACTGGAATAGTTAATAAAGCATCATGCTAAACTTTTTATTTAAAAATTAGAATTCCTTTGAAAAGTTGAATATTTTCATGGTCACACAATTATCTGGCAGATCAGACCTGATGACTGTATAAAAAAGAGCCCCAACACTATATATATTTTTTTTTAAAAAGAAAAGGTTAAAAGGTTAAGATCTTCATTTACTTAGTCCTATGAATCAGAGCCCTATAAATTTCACAAGAAAATCTCTTGGTTTTTTTTCCCCTCTCAAGATTTTTCCTTTTTTAATTTGTGTGGGTGAGGTTGTTTTCTTACCTGGGCAATGAGCTAAGTAAAAGTTTGACTCCTTTTACATTTATTAGAATCAACCTGATTGATCTCTGAGATTTTTCTTCAGTTTTATTGTAAAGCTGTTCCATGCATTTCAAGGCACAATAAGCTTGTATATAATCAATACCATAGATATTACTAGCCACTTAGTGTCAGATACAGGACAAAAATATGATACAGTCCTTGCCATCTAGATCGTAGCAAAAACCAGTAATAGCAGGATGCATAATGATTTGTAACATGAGATTTTTGCTTTCAAATGCCATGAGTTTTAAAGAGTAGCTATCTATTGTATCTTTTTTTAATGGCTGTCTCAGGAACGAAAAGACAAAAACACATTTGAATTATAAATCCTCTTCCCTGATTCCTCCACAGTACAGAGTTCAGATCGATGGCACTATTCAGTATTTTTAAACATTGTTTTGAACATCACTGATCTACTATATTTTTGTTGCTCTATTTATTTATAACAATTTTCTATAGTTTATAAATGTCTTCATTTACTTCAATAACATTTTTTTAAATGGCCCTGATCCAACAAAGTATTTAAGCTCATGCGTAACTTTAAGCACTTGACTTTAATGGGACTACTTACTTGCTAAAGTGCTTTGGTGCATCTGGGGCTATATGACTGTATATACACTTGAATTCAGGTTAATTCTTCCTATATTTGTCAGGGATCTTTTGTATCTAGTAAGAGCCACTTCACCTCTTAAGTAGAAAATTTGTTCTTTTATTTTCTTATTTTTTAATCCAAAATTTTGTGTTGGTGAAATGAGCTGAGTTGACAGCTCACGAGACTGAAGTCTTTCATTTATCTCCAGAAAAGATACAGCACAAGCAACAGGAGTGCAGGTTCCCTCCCCTGCACCCTGATTCAGAGAGACCATCTCTAAGGGCAGGTCTACACTACAGCGGGGATCGACACTCTGAGAACGATCCACCGGCGGTCAATTTAGCGGGTCTAGTAAAGAGCCACCAAATCGACTGCAGATCGCTCTCCAGTCGACGCCTGTACTCTACCCCTGACAAGAAGAGTAAGGTAAGTTGACGGGAGATTTTTCTCCCCTCAACCCCCACAGTGTAGATCCTGCGATAACTAGACCTAAGGTACATCGACTACAGCTACATTATTCACATTGCTGGAGTTGCGCATCATAGGTCGACTTACCACGGTAGTGTAGACATAGCCTAAGAGGGAGAACAGAGCTCAACTTCCATGCTCATTCGATCCTTGGCCTCTTCAACGAGTGTGCAAAGAAGGGTGCATAGGCTTACATCAGCAAAGCACTTATGCATGTGGTTAACTGTAAGCATCTGAATATTCCCATGGGACTTTAAGCACATGGTTGAAGTTAACCACATGCTTAAGTGGTTTGCTGAATGGAGGCATTAATACTGATGGTGTTTCATTGATGTGGATGCCTCTCCTGAGACCACCAGGTTCGGGATTTTAAAAAGTAGGAGCAAACAGAAGTGCCAAGATCCTTACTTTTGCATCCAACTAAGTGGCCTGGTTTTTCAAAAGGGTTCAGCACCCAGCGGTTCCAACTGAAATCAGTGGGAGTTGTTGGATCTTCAGCACTTCTGAAAATTAGGCAGGTGCCTAACTGTGGATTTAGGATCTTAACTTTTGGCTCTACTTCTGAAAATTTTCACATGAGCCTGAAATGTTGCTGGCAGAGGGTAACAATTGTCATTATGGCCTGAGCCAGATTCATTCTAATGACTTAGAGGTAAAATATTTGTATTTCCCTGATCCAACCAGGCCCTTCTGATTTGAAATTTCAGGTGAGATACTGGTAGTTTTTACTTGACATAAGTTTACCTTGGAATCAAATTTGATTGTAGTCATATTCTTAGAGAGATCACTTATCATTCAACAGAACTATGTATATGTATAAAATGTAAGTTTTGATAATGTATAAGTTTTTTTCCCACCGAAGAGCTTTATGTACCGTACATGTCAAATGGATCACTCAGCATAGTATGCTATCATCCTTCCATTACTGGTGGTGCTTGGAAAATGGCAATCCCAATCCCTGCATCACAAGTCATTTAACATAGATCTGTCAGTGAGGACCTCAGGCCCTCATGTTTCAGCAGATCCCTGCTACGGCGGGAGGCAAGGGATGTGGAAGTGAGGACACTTACCTCAATCCCACGCACCCTTGTTTTCTCAGACCCTGCAGAAGTCTAGATTGGTTCAGTTTTGACAGGCTGGAATGGGTGGGGAAGAGGTAGGATGGGACCAGTAGCTCCCCATCAGTTCCTCCCATTCAAACCTGCAAATGATGCCACCACAAATAACCTCAGAGGCCACAGTCACTTGAGAGGCTTCCTTTTTATGGCTTGGGAACACAGCTGAGGTGGATTTCAAGAGAGACTAGGGGAAGGGAGATACCCTTTCCCTCCAGCAGATCCTACGAGAGCTGCAGGTTTGGGGCTGGAATCACTGGCTTCTTCAGTGGGAGGCAAGGGCAGGAGCTGGCAATTGTGCCCATCTGACAGAAGAATTCAAAGCAGATTACACAAGCTGAAACTCTGAATTTGACTCTGCTGTGTGGGTTATTCTCACATTAGGGGGGAATGGGCCAGAAGTGTGATGTGTATTTGTCAATTTGCTTAAAATAGAAAACTAATTTCACACCTGTGAGATGAAATACATACTCTGCCTGGTTTTAGAACACAGTTTGTCTTTTGCTATGATAACAGTGTTACATCTACATGCTGCTACATGCCATCTGGGGAATCAACATACAGTAAATCTCTGAGAGAATTATCTTAGAAGTGTAGGACTGGAAGGGATGTTGAGAGGTCATCTAGTCCAGTCCCCTGCACTCAAGGCAGAACTAAGTATGATCTAGATCATCCCTGACAGGTGTTTGTCTAAACTGCTCTTAAAAATACTCAATGATGGAGATTCCACAACCTCCCTAGGCAATTTATTCCAGTGCTTAATCACCCTGACAGTTAGGAAGTTTTTCCTAATGTCCAACCTAAACCTCCCTTGCTGCAGTTTAAGCCCATTGCTTCTTGTCCTGTCTGCAGAAATTAAGAACAACAATTTTTCTCCCTCCTCCTTGTAACAACCTTCTATGTACTTGAAAACTTATCATGTCCCCTCTCAGGCTTCTCTTTTCCAGACTAAACAAATCCAGTTTTTTCAATCTTCCCTCATAGGTCATGTTTGCTAGACCTTTAATAATTTTTGTTGCTCTTCTCTGGACTTTCTCCAGTTTGTCCACATCTTTCCTGAAATGAGGCGCTCAGAACTGGACACAATACTCCAGTTGAGGCCTAATCAGCGTGGAGTAGAGTGGAAGAATGACTTCTCGTGTCTTGCTTACAACTCTCTTGCTAATGGTGAAGCAGGACTCGATTACGCTATAGTCACTCATACAAGTGATTCTGGAAATCCAGTGGAGTTTGAAGTGGGGGGGTGGGAGAGAAGCAAGATGGCTATATTGTTAGTATCTATATTTTTAATATTTAGTTTAAATTTTTGTTAAGGGGCATGAAACACTATCCTTTAAACTAAACAAGATTGATCCTTAGGCTCTCTCATTAAGAATAATTTAGATCACAAAGTCCAAATTGGTGTCAAACTGTTCCCCCAACTGTCATTAATGTCATTCCCTTCCCTCATAGTCAATGGCGGATTAGCCACTGGGCCAACGGGGCCCATGCCCAGGGGCCCTGGCCAATTGGGGAACCCCAGAAAAATGGGTGTCCCCATGCCCCGATCCGCTCTGCCTGCCTGGCGCTCCAGCCAGGGAGTGGGATCGAAGCATGGAGGCTTTCCCTTCTCTGCCCACTCAGCACCCAGGGGGCAGGTGGGTGGGCAGAACAGAGCAAGCCCCCGTGCGCTGACTCCGCTCCCCAGCTGGAATGCTGGGCAGAATGGGGCAAGCCCCCAACCCTACTCCTGTGAACACCGTGAGAGGGGTGAGGGGGACTCCCAGGGGCCCTACAAAACGCTAATCCGCCTCTGCTCATAGTGAGAGTCCAGCTGTATTTTTTTTGTTGTATGTGATTTGCATCATGTTATCACAATGATGTCACATAGTATCAGAATTTCAGAAGAATTCCATCTTCAAAACTGTCGGAAAGCAAAGATGTATTGAGAAGAGAAAATACTGAAATTTTTCCATTGTATCTTATTTAGAAATCCCCATTAGATACAAAATAAGGGTTGTTACATCTCAGCCTCTTGAATACAGCAAGGATATTTGGAGCAAGCCTGAATTAAGACTCTAAGATTTAGTGCCACCTCCTGCCTTTCCGGTATTATTAAAAGAAAATGGTATACTTTCTCCCAGTGGGAAATAGAAAGGGTGACTAAAATCATTGCCATGTGATCAGAAAGTCACTTTATACATAGGAAATTTCTTTTTAAAGTTATAAATAGGGTTTCCACTTTCAAATTTAAATGCCACTCAGCAAAAATTTCAGAATAGATTTTGATGAAACATACACCAAAAATACCCCAAATCTTAAATTCGTGCATTGTTGAAAATTGTTTGCAGAGGGAGTCTGTGATGCTTACAGATCTACCATTCTCACTATGCCTTTGAACCCACAAACTCTTACACTTGTATGTAACTTTGCTCACACAAATTGACTTCAGTGGGATTGCTCATGTGCATAACATTACTCACGTGTTTAAGTATTTACAGGATCAGGGCCTAGAGGTTCAATTTCCAGAGTGGCCACTTTGATGTAATGTAAGGAATACCATTTTTATTCCAAAAATAATAAACCAGAACTTGCTTTAAAATAAACATGGAGGGTCAGGTCCTCAGGTGGTATAAATTCATGTAGCTCCATTAAAGTCAGTACATCTGTGCCAATTTACACCAGCTGATGAACTGACCCAGAAAATGTGGGTGGGGAAAAATGAACATGAACCAGAAACCCCTGCTATACAGTAAAAAGATTGAGAGTTGCACTAGGGTCATCTGGAAGGGGTCAATACAAAGAAACTGCTCTAGTGTACCTAAGCTAGAGTACTCTAGCGTACTGTAGCTACCTAAGTAGGCAGAATCTAGCAGTATGAAAAAGCTGAAAGATTGCATCTATCTTTGAATATTGTCACTTGCTCATCAATTTCACAATAGATTTTAAGAAAAAGATACCTTAGTATATCAGTGAAATACAGAGAAATAGGAGCAAAATCTTGGATGGATTTTGGTTGCTTATGTAGCTACTTACATAAAAATGTCACATTATTTATGTTCCTTAAATTTGATTTGCCCACAATATTACTGAGCACTGACATTTCCAAATATATTGTTTTAATAAGAGCATGAGTCAAAATTATCAGGTAAGTGTATATACTGTAGTAATGAAAAACACCACTCACTACGGTCAGCTTTGAAAATCCATTGTTAATTAACAGCATTCAATTCTTAATTGTTTTTAACAGTTCAGTTGAAATTGTTGACACAAAATACATTGTTAAACGGCTTAATCAATCATTGTAGAAAAATAGAGGTGTTTGATAGGGACATTCTAGTACAAAGTTTCTGTGAAGCTTCCCAGTTGAAAGCCTTGGAGACTTTTCATTTTTAAGCTTACGTTACAAAAATGAGATTTTTTGTAAACTTTACATTTCATACCACATGAATAGCAAAGACCATGAGAGACGGAGAGAGACCTTAAACTTTAAGTGCCCTAGTCACAAAAATATAACTTACCCATGCAGGTGCCCCACTAGCATAAAGTCTATTTTTTTGTACTAAAGGGCACAAAAAGGTTTAAAAACCGCTGTTTTATTGAACACGACAAGCTCTTCTTAAACTGCAGCGATGGATTATAGAATGGCCCAGTAAATTACAAGAGCAAAAAGCAGATTCATCCTAAGAGGAGTTTTTTGCTTTAAACTCATGTACTGCAGGCTGACACACACAGGCTGAGCCCCCCCCCCCCCGGCAGGCTGTGCTTCATTACATTTAGCAAGTACCTTTGCTACGGGGTTCTCCCTTATAAGATTACCTCTGATATGTGACTACTGTTCTCCAATGAAATTTCAGAGTGACTCTTCCCTTAAGACACCTTAAGAAGCACGCATACACCCTGCTCTACTGTGTGAATTCCTTGGCTCTCAAGAGCAGCCTTAAAGACAGGGTGTGCTGTATAAACCATAGTACTGAGCAGGTTCTGACACTGTGTCAGTAAACAAAGGATACCATTGTATTTTAAAAGGGTCTGTAGCAAAACCAGTTTTATTTCACCAAACTAAATGAAAATAAGCAACAAATCTGTAACTACCTGATGAAATCAGTCATCTTGGTGGAGGGGATGAAAATACAGCTTTTGAACAATTGCTTAAATTGTGGAATTGTATGAGTAGCTTCTTTGTGAAAACCTGGTAGGGAAAATTTTCAGAAATAAAGCAGACACAAGGCTTAGCTGTTTTGATTGGTGTGATCGAGGTGTGCAAAACCTCCGCCTGGAGGCAATCATAGCTGTAGGAGCCAAATCAACTCTTAACCACTCAATGAAAATAAAGGATGGGCAATTGTGTTGCAGTAAAAACAGCGTATAGATGTGAAATTAATGTGAAGGATATATCACAGTGCAAAATTTCCACCTGCCCACTAGGTTTCTCCTGAGGTTTTTTCTTCTATTTGAATTTAAAAGCTTCTGTACAAACAAAACCCAAAATAACTTTAACTTCTTTTCAGTGTATTTTTCCTTTCCAGACTAGGCAGGTACAAAAAGAAAATTAAGGCTGCAATTTGTTTTTCTCTTGACTGAGGGAAATAGTACTCTTTATGGGCCAGAGCCAAAGCCCACTGAAGTCAATGGCAGACTTTTATTTGAATTAATACGATTTTATGCACACAGGGCCTGATGCGACAATCCTTACATTGAGTAATACCATACACTGTGAGTCACCCCACACTGAGTGTATTTGAGAAGTTAGGTAGTACTCTATGGACCAGATGCTCAGCTGGTGTAAATCAGGCAAATCATCATAGTTCTGGTGCATCAAATCAAAATTATTTAAATCAGCCTGAGGATTTGGCCCAATATGAGTACGGGTGGGAGGGTCCACTCACCTGAAGAGAGTTGTCAGGAGTGGGCTTTTATATGAGAAACCCTGATGAAAATTACCTAGGGCCATAAAGCCTTTTGGGAATTTTCAGGACCAACAAAGTGCTAATGATGTTAACAAATGAATCTCATTGACTACAACTTCAGATGAAATTCAATTCTTTCTTCCCAGACCGAGTAGCTAAAAGTGTTCTCTACTTAGCCTATGAATAACATTCAGAATTTTTAATGGCTTATACTGTTTATATAGAAAACTACATAGTTTTAATCCAATGGTTTAGGGAAAAAAGTATAGCTTCCCACGGTAGTGCACTTACAGGCAGGGCTGGCTCCAGCATTTCTGCCCCCCCCCCCCCCCCCCAAAAACGCCGCAATCCCGATCGGCGGCAGCAATTGAAAAAAAGAAAAAAAAAAGTCGCGATCAGCGGTGGCAGTTCAGCGGCAGGTCCTTCGCTCCTAGAGCAGCCTTAAATTCGCCCCCGAATTGCCGCAGGTGCCACCCCTCTCCCTTGGCCGCCCCAAGCACCTGCTTGTTAAGCTGGTGCCTGGAGCTGGCCCTGCTTACAGGGTCCTAGCCCAACATGAACATGCTTTTTATATTAACCGTGTACTAGAGATTCTTGTGTTTTCCAAGAATCTGCCACAGTCTAATTCAGGCTGAACTGCCAAAAGTAGCCAGGAATGGTTTACCCTATAATATTACAAAAGATAGAATCATTTTTGTAAACAGTTTCACAGTATATCAGTAAGGTTTCAGTTTCTCCACCCTGCCCTCCCCCCAGATTTATGGCTTTTTAGAATCAGTAAAATGATTTGTTAGGGAAACAGTGAGGTCTTCTAAATAGCTGCCAGTCTGGTACACTGAAGAAAATGTTGTGCACTAAAAGGGCCAGATATATAGGGGAGAAACTAATATACTCCAAATATTAAAACAGAAATGCCTATTCAATTTTTTGCATCCCAATATTTCTAGAATTATGTATCTAAACCTACATTAATTACACATCTATGTACATTATTTAGAAGTTCTTTACTACAGTACTTTTGTACATGCTGGGTTTATTACTAAATTTAAAGAGAAAGTAATTACATAAGGCATATATACAGTATCCTGTTGAACTGCAGCTCTTTCTGCTCACCTCGGTCTTAAAGCTGCAATGCCCATTTTCATTGGAGGCATCACATCCTGTTTATGAAACTGTCTTGAAATATATAAAAATTAGAGCCAAGACCCATGGTATTAGCAAACATTAATCACAGTCTTTCCTTTTATTATCCCAGATACTGAGTCTTGCTCCCCCCCCCCTTTTTGGTTCCTTTTTAAACACACCTGTGGTCATAAACTTGTATTTATCCAGAGGAAATATGCAATTATTGGAAGGGCAGTGATCAGAGATTTCATCGTATATAAGGGATATTGCAGCTTTAACCCACGTCTTTGCTTATTTTATGAATCTCTTGATTTGTTTGGGCAGGTAGACATTTCAAACCTTAAATATTTCTTTTCTTGTCATCATAATAAAAAAAGGGAAGGATCAAAAAGAAAAAAGAGGTTGTGTGGTGAACCTCTGCTGGTTCAAACTTTGGATTCATTCTCTAAGTTTGCCACGTCACCATTCCTTTCAGTTTGGTCTTCATGGTTCTTTCCCCTCTCTTCAGTTTCCAGGTCAGCATGCTGGTTTAGTTTGCTGGACACAGACCAAGTCAGGGGCAGTTCTGCTCGGCTGGCCATCTCTGCCAGGTCTTTGGCACTGTAAGACGGTGTGTTGGTCTCATATGTTTCATGAAAGCTGTTGTAATCAACTTCATAAAATCCATCCTCCAGCGTGAGGACAGGTGTAAAACGATGACCCCACAGGATCTCGCTGGTTACGTAAGAACTTCGCGCTTGGCATGTCATTCCTGTAAAGACAGAGAAAAAAAATTGTAATACGGACCGAGTGCCTCAAAATGATTTTTGTTGTTGTAGTTTTACATAGCCTTTTGGTTGTACTTAGCACTGCATGATAGGAGTGATATGCCAGACAAGTCACAAGTTCACTGCCCCTCGACAATTAAAACTAAGCAAAAATTCACTGTGTGTCATTTGCCAAACTTTACCTTTATTTTTTGTGGGTATGGTCCACAAAATTCTCACATTTATTTTTTAGTTGGACGTAGTCTTGAATTTCATCAGCAAATAATTCTGAGTCTGCAGATGAATCACAATCAGTTTGCTGAGACTAGTAATCTTGTTTATTTTGTTCCTTGATGGAGGACTTGTGTAACTAACTCTGCCTAGATTAGCTGAAGAACTAATACAAAAACCTTTACTCTGGTTGAGCTGCCCACTGAGAGTCTGACCTAGGGACCAACTTTGTCTTGCCCAAAGGTTTGGGACACCCTTAAAGTTAAGTCACGCTGAACCTCAGACTGACAGTCTACTCAGAAATTTTAGCAAATGTCTCAAGCTTACATTGTGAAAATTTGTGGCATTGGATGAAAAGGACTGGGATAAAAGTCTGCCTTAACTTTTCTTCACCATAAGGCTTCCACTGGGACTTTTGCCCTTTGGAATGCTGGAAGGGGCATCAACTCTGAGGAATCCTATGGATCTTGTTAAGGAAGCTTGGGGAAAGCAGCCAAACCAAGTTCAAACTATAGTCCAGCATGTCCTCTAGATGAAGAAATGTCTGGCCACAGTGTAGAGATTTGCTCAGGAGAACCTACCTCAAATCAAACTGACCCGAGGAAGGCACTGTAATAAAGGATTAAGGGAAAGGAACATACTGGTTGTGGTAAGGGACAGGAAAAAGTGTAAGGAATGGGGGATTGAAGGTTACAAAAACATTTTCCCCAAAAAGTGGGATTATGAGGTGATGATGTAGTAGTTTCCCTTAATTTCCACATTATTTGCATAATTTTTGAATAACGGTGGCCATTCAACTAATATAATATGGCAAGAAAACATAATGAGTAGCAAGATCATGTAACTGAAGAACAAAAAGTGAAACTATTTAGGAGATAATCCTAGGCAATAAAAAAAAAAAGAATATTCAGTTTGGAGATAATAAAATGCAATCATTAGGATCTCACATTGCAACTCTGCAGGTGCTCCTGCCAGTCAAGTCACTCAGGGAGTTTCAGGAAGTACATAAGCTAGTGGCTGGGTATTTTGATTCTTTCCAGGGATATACAAATTGCCTTAGACAAAATAACATTGCCCCTACCTGGTTTGAGCCTTTTCTCCAAGCTCAAGCAGAATCATTGTTGAGGTCTGAAAACATTTAGTTGACCTCTGTACTTTATCATTACTTTTTATTTTCACTTATATTGGTTGCCAGTAAAAAGACATTTACCGACACTTGCCACACTGTGGTACTTCTGTAGCATTCCCCGTACTTAGAATTGCAAGTAGTTGCAGCATCTCTGCTGCTGCAGGGTGGTAACTGTTGGTGAAGGCTTTCTCGTGATGATTGCCGTACCTCTGTTACCCTTCCCTTTTTGTCAGGAGCAGCAACAGAGGTGCCGAAATATCACGAGAGTGTTTGCTACCCAACAACAAGAAGAGGGATCCTAGAAATCTTACAAGACATCCTGTTCTAGGGAGATTTCTACTGCAATTTCAGTCTAAAGAGGGTCTATTACTTTTTGATAATTTTGCGGTAAGCATCAAACCATTTGCTCATTTGAAATGAACCTCCAGGTATTTGAAGAGTCACCATCATTCATCTGCTCAAACTTCATGAAAACTTCTCTGTGAAATGAAGGGCAAAGTGTGGAGATATGTATTTTTCAATTTGTCTATTACCCAGTGAGTGAAACATAAACCTTCCCTGTTCACCCAAGTGAGGGAAAGAAAGAAAGATTTTTTTTTTTTTGGTCATGGGGTGGGATGTTCTTATGTTCTTATGGATGAAAATGAGGTTACTTCATCCAGGTTGCCTGAGACCTTCATAGAGAGTGAAGACCTGAAAACCAGAGACAGGATCAATGAGCAGGGAAACTGATAAACTGATATTCTTTAGGGTTTATCTGCTACTTTTCACTTCTGTCCCTGCAATTCGAGACTCAATCTCTTGAGTTTCTGGACTGTGTTTCTGGAGTATGAGCTCTCAGAGATTCTGGGTCAAATTTTGAAAGCAAACAATTAAAAGAAATTGCTTAAAAGAAAATGGCCAATTTTTATGAAAAAAAGAAAAGAAAGAAATGGAGTAGTTATACATGCAGATATCCCCTTTATATATGCAAATCTGAGTTTTTGCAGGCAAACACATGCATTTTTGTGGTCTACACAACTTTGAATAGGTGACCCTGTAGTAGGGTGACCATATTTTCCAAAGGGAAAATGGGACACCACACGGGGCTGGTTCGAGACACTCACCCAAGTCCTGCCTCCCGCCCCCAACAAGGCTGTTGCTGGTTGCTCCAGCCTGCCCCCCCTCCTCCCCCACGGCTGTTGCTGGTTGCTCCAACCCTGCCCCCCCTTCCTGTGCTGGGCTGGCATCCCCACTCTCTCCCCCCATGTTCCTCAGCACCACACTCCACATTTTTGACAACTGGCAAGAGCAATGGGACAAATGCCCATTTTTGCCAAAAAAAGGATGGTTGGGGCAGGGCTTAAAAAAGGGACTGTCCCGGCCAAAATAGGACATATGACTGCCCTACCCTGTAGCATGTAATGTATCTAAACTGATCTCTACTGGTAGCTGTATGTTTAAACTATGATATTTGACTGTTTACTGACATTTGTTTCAAATCATGAGATAGCAAGTGAGGCAGCAAGATTATGCCACTACTACTTCTGCTTCACAAACATTACCATCTTGGGCCCCGACCCTGCAATGAGCTCTGCACTGGCAGATCCCCAGTGCCTACATAGAGCCTCATTGATTTCCATTAGGCTCTGAACTGGAGGTTAAGCCTTGGTTTTTACACTGATAGCAACACAAGTTTCATCTGGAAATGATGCTCTGCACTTTCCAACCCTAAACTACTTTTAGTGTAAGTGGCTACCAGGGTCTGCCCCAATGACAGCTGTGCTTTTCAGTGGTAGGCAATTCCTGTATATGGTTTGCAGAATGTTTATGGGCCCTTTGGTGTGAAGGATGCAAGTTATTAATAGTAAAATGTATGGAGACTAACAGACTCTCTATTTGCGATAGGATACAGAAACAAGAGGGGTAAAGCATATGCACTTGGCTTCATCAGCCATGCAGATCAGATGAACCAGGCTGACTGTGATGAGTAATTCTGTTGTTCTGTTTACACATTGTGGAGTGACTGCCGAATTGGAAAGGTAACAAAGAACTAATATAAGGAATTGAAGTAAAATGAACAAATACAGTTGCATAACTGAAGAACCAGAATTTGCAGCTATCTACAGAAAACACTAATGGGCAAAGGTAGAGTTGAATGATTAAAGTGTCCTGCTCATAAAAGCATGTGGAACAAAAGTGGAGCTGATTGCAGGATGGCCATAGGAGGAGAGTTACTCTTGCTTTCCTTGGTATACAATGTATTTAACTGATCTGGTCCATGATAATTTTCCAGGTGCCATCTTCTATCTCAAACCACTGCTTAATGAGCTACATTATCATTCTCAGACTTTCTCTTGAATGCCCCCTCTTTCCCATTGTTTTCATCTTAGGGCAAGTCTACACTACAGCGCTACATTAGTGCAACTTCACCGGTGCTGCTGCGCCACTGTAACATGTCTGGTGAAGATGCGCTATGCCGATGGGAGAGAGTTCTCCCATTGGAATGATTACTCCACTTCAGTGAGAAGTGCTGGTGTGGAAAGGGTGAAACTTGTGTGTGTGTGTGTGTGTGTGTGTGTGTGTGTGTGTGTGTGTGCACATTTTCACACCTTTGAGCAACTTAAGTTAGATCAACTTAAGTGGTAGTGGAGATCTGCCTATAGTTAGTCTGATGTGTCCACTCACATTAGGTGTCTATGGATATGGGTTCAAAGCATAGCAATATTCTCATGTACAGCAAATGTCATTCTGGGATGTATTAGCAGGAGTGTTGTAAGCAAGACACAAGAAGTAATTTTTCCCCTCTACTCCTCACTGATAAGGCCTCAGCTGGAGTATTGTGTTCAGTTCTGGGTGCCACATTTCAAGAAAGATGTGGACAAATGGGAGAAAGTCCAGAGGAGAGCAACAAAAATAATGAAAGGTCTAGAAAACATGATCTATGAGGGAAGATTGAAAAAACTGAGTTTGTTTAGTCTGGAGAAGAGAAGACTGAGGGGGGACATGATATCAGTTGTCAAGTACATAAAAGGTTGTTACAAGGAGGGAGGTGAAAAATTGTTTTCCTTAACTTCTGAGGATAGGAGAAGAAGCAATGGGCTTAAATTGCAGCAAGGGCAGTTTAGGTTGAACATTAGGAAAAACTACCTGTCAGGGTAGTTAAGCACTGGAACAAATTGCCTAGGGAGGCTGTAGAATGTTTGTCATCAGAGGTTTTTACGAACAGGTTAGACAAACGCCTATCAGGGATGGTCTAGTTATTATGTAGTCCTGCCTTAAGTGCAGGAGACTGGACTAGATGACCTCTCGAGGTCCCTTCCAGTCCTATACTTCTATGATTCTATGAGTCAAGCAGTTGCAACTGGATCTGAAGAACTGAAGGGAAGAAAAACCTCCATCAAGAGTTAGAGACATTCTGTGTATTCTTAGTAGGAACTGGAACATAGGCAGTCTGGCCTAATGGGCAGAGAAGGTGTCAGGTCTAGTGGGCAGAGCAGGCATACAGGTTGGGGAATGGAAGAGGAGGTCAGAGCCAGAGTCACTGCCAAATACCGGAACCAAGGGGTTAAGTCAGACTCAGGACCAGGAATCGATGCTGAGGACTGGAGTCAGGATTAAATAAGAATGCCAGAGCGCAGGGTTGAGCCAGAATCAGAAGTCAGAGCTGGGGTCAGATACCAAGTGCCAGGGTCAAGGGTTGAGTCAGAGGTTCGGAGTCAGGATTGGTAGCTGATAGTCAGGAGCAAGGTGAAAGAGCAGGAACCGGAGAGAGACAAGGAGTCGGCGTGGAGAAGGAGCAAGGTACGAGCTAGGAGCGAGGAGCAGGAATCAGGAACGGGGCTGGATCATGATTGCAGGAGGTAGCCAAGAGTATGGTCTGATGTGGCAGCACAGGAAGTCTGCGCAATTGCTCAGACAGTCCGCCTGGGTCATTTCCAGGCTTAAGTAGCAGGTATGAGCCAATCAGCTAACTGCAGGCCTTGGGTGCTCCAATAGAACTTCATGTGGGACTTGACTTTTCAGGTTTAGCGAGATGCTGCTTCACCTATCTCCCCTGGTGGCAACGAGGGTGAATGAGAAATCCAGGTCCCCTACAGCCCCTGGCTCTAGCCCTGCCTGTACCCTCAATCTGTACAGTTCTTTCCCTTCTCTAGTTCTCTGTCCACATCTGGATTTTTTTCTGCTTCTCCTTCTCCCTTGGGTGAGATGACCATTGTCTACAAGGGGAGGGAATTTTCTTCTATGGGGAAGCAGCCAAGGGAAAATAGTTGTGATGTTTGGAGGATTTTTGCATTTTTTCCATCATAAGGATGGGGGTGGAGCTGTTGTAGAATCTGCAGCTGATGTATTCATCCTCCTCTGCTTGTAGCATTATTCTTCTTTCGCTGCACAGTGCTGTAGTCTTGGCCATCCAGTGATATGTCTGGAATAATATGGAGGCCCACATCCTCCGTCAAATGTGGCCAGTTGAGGGCAAATTTTCAAAGGGTAAAGGCCCATTCGTACTCAGCCAAAAATGCAAGACAACATTTATGAATGCAATTTTGCACACAGACCTATTCTTGAAGTATCCCAGAATAGCAGCGAGGAAACAGATGCCTTGTCAGCTACACACACACTCACTTTTATCATCCATTAGTTGCAATTTAGGAAACATGTAAATATTGCTGTCTTGGACAGGTCACTTCACCTCTCTGTGCCTAAAATGGAGAGAATCCTGATCCACCCCAGAAGGGTACTGAGACTTTTAATTAAATGTTTGTAATGCTCTGTAGTTGTCCCATTTATTTTGGAGGTGCAGCACCATGAACAAAGGCTCCTTTGCTCTGAAGGGCTGTGGCTGGCTCAGTGGAGCATCTGTGGCGTAGGGAAAGCACTCCTCTCTGACTCCCTCTCCTCTGATATCCTCCTACACTTGCCATGTTAAGAACCCAGGAAATTACATACCTCTCAAAAGAATTTTTGTTAATAAAGTTGGTTAAAATCCCTCACTACACAAACTCTTAGAATCAGGGAATGGCAGACCTTTGAACTGTACCTTAATGCCCCCACAGCCTGTGATAAACTCCACATCTTCACAGGGAACGTGCTGCTGCTTCAGACCAATAGAGAAACACACTATTCACCGCACATTAATCGCCCTCACAGTATGCCACAAAACTTTAATTGCGGTCTCATACTTGTGTCAGAAACACACAACACATGACACACTTGGTCAACACAGAATATCTGCTGATGTTGCTGAGACTGTGTTGTGTTATCCTGTTAGGGAGATTAATGTCATCACTCCTTGGGTTAATTTGCTTTCCTTTTTTTATTGTGCTCACTTGCTCCTTCAGCGTCCCATTTGCGTTCTTCACTGAAATTTGCCCAATCAAAAACCCCTGTATGCTCTGTGACAGACCCAGACTGGGTGGGTGCAGGAGTCTGGTAGAAGGAAAACGTACTGGACACTGGATGAATAGTTTTCTGTTCCCTGAGTGACCAGGGCAGGGGCTGCCCCAGAGCAGTCAGGAAGGTGCTAGAAGCAGTGAAGTCAGGCAGACTCCATAAGACACCTGGAACCAATTAAGAACTGATTAGAAGCAATCAAGGGAAACAGGCTAATCAGATCACCTGAAGCCCATTTAGAACCGGCTGGGACTAGTTTAAAAAGAAGCTCCTTCAGAGACGCTGGCTGGTAGGAGCTGGGAGAAAGAAGATGTGTTGTAGGAAGACTGGGAGAAAGAAGGTGCTCAGTGAAAGAGCTGGGAAGACAAGCATGGTCAGGTACCAAGGGGGGGTGGGGCTAGGAGGCTCCGTTTGGGGAAGTAGCCCAGGGAAGGGCTATAGCTCCGGTAGTATAGGAAAACTACCTGTTGCCGGTGCCATTAGGGTCCCTAGACTGGAACCCGGAGAAGATGGCTGGCCTGGGTTTCCCCCAACCCTCCCCACATCTCTACAAAAACACTCCTTGAGTAGGAAGACAGGGACTAAAGAGGGCTCTTACACCAAACCCATTGACTGGCTGATGATGAAGGAGGATCAGTAAGCTGTGACCCTTGCCTTTAGAAGGGGAGAGAGGGTCACAGCAAACCTCTGAGGCAAGCCCTAACTGCCTAGAAGTGCAGGACCCCCCTAGGCAAAGCCAGAGCTCTCCCACAGCTCATACAAAGTAAATAATATTCCCTCTAAAATACACTGAAGAAATACTATTGCATTTTAAGTACTCTCCATTTCCCCCTGCTCTTTCTTTATGGTTGTTTTTAATGCAAGTGCGATCTTTTGCCCCGGACACCAAGATCTGAACTAGCTAAAATGAATGTGACATTCACAGAAGCATGACATTCATCAGCAAACTAACAATCACAATACAGAAGAGCCGGTGTAAGCTGTTAGGAATATATTTTGAAAAGTTGTCTGAGACAGGCTGCTGTGATTGTATAATCTACATCTTTGTGGGTCATATGCTACTTTTGATTCGCAAACACAAAAGGGATTTGTGCATGTGGATTGAGGGCTTAGAAAGTGCTCCCAGTTGTCGTTCAGGTTAATGGTGAGTCCTCTGTGCACTAAAATACAAAGGCAGATTGCTGAACTATAATAGTTTGAGAATGTACTACCTCCCAAACCAAGCCAAGTGACAATGTTTTTATAAAGCTTTTCAATAAACATCAGTCTTATTAACAAATGAGAGATTATTTTGTGCCCGGTAGAAGTAACTTGTACATACTTAAACACGATAGACATATGGTTAGCACTTTACAATTTTTATTATTTGTAAAATTCATCAAAGTAACAGGGCTTATAAATCATGTTCTTCATTCAGCAAAGTAACTATATATTATGAATCAAGTTTTACTCTATCATACTGCAGTGCTACTATATAGCGTGTGTTTAATATTGTTACCCCTTTATCAAGCAAGAGCAGATTTTGGGGTTCTCCGGGTTGGCTTCTTGGAAGCAGAAATTGGTGACACGGAATCAGGGTACTTTCTTAATATAATTTCATTATTTATGAAATGTGCATGGGTCCTGTGTCCTTGAAGGGAGACAAATCCCTTTTTACAGACCCCTCTATAGAGTTAGAGCTGTCTTGGGCCTCTGTATTCCCTAGGGTCTCACAACTCTAAATTACTTCAAGTTTTCTCTTTCACCCTAAGTTTACACCTGGGAAGCTTCTCTACCTCAAAGCCTCTCATCTGGGACCACATGGTTAAAAATGAGTCTGGGTATTAACCCATCTTTTGAAAGTAGCTACCTTGCAGTATTAAAAAAAAACAAACAAACAAACAAAAAAAAACCCTGAGACCTTTAACTGCCAGACAAAGGAACGTGCTCTAACCCACATTGTTTGGATAATGTGTGGGTGGGTATTTATATCTTAATGACCCCTAATGGACAAGCCACTAGCACCTTTTGGAATATCAATATATCTGTATGTATGTGGGTATGTCTATAATGTAAACTGTAAAGTAAAAATCATGCTATGAATAAAATCTGTGGGTCTGGTTATTCAGAGGCTGAGCATCAGTAGCTCCTATTGACTTCAAATGGAATTGTGACTGTTCAGCAATCAGGCCCTGTATCTCTATCTGTATCCCTTCATATACAATTATTCTATGGTCATGGCTCCCCAGTTAAGTTCACAAGCCGGGATGCATTATGATCTATTTAGTAGAACTGGTCAGAAAAATTCCAATGAAACATATATATATATATATATATGTTTTAACTAGAATATATATGTATATGTTTATATTTTTGGTCAGAATCTGCTAATTTGTTGAAATCAAAACCTTCTGTGGAGATGTGCTGACAAAGTGCCCCGACCCTAGCTGGTTTCCTGGCAGCTTGCATGCCCACATCCAGGGTCCATTGCTGCAGGGCTGGGAACACCAGAGCTTCCAGGGTCTGCAGCTCTCGTGGAGTATGCCAGGAACGCTACCTTGGAGTTTGAGCTTCCAGTGTCCATGGCTCTGTCGCAGCCCCACCATGCTGACTGCCCCAGAGCCAGGACTTTACCTCCTTTTTAGGGCAAATTTCAAAGTTGCTGGTATTCGCTACAAATAGGAATGAAACCAAATGAAGAAATATCAAAGTCCTCTTCCTAGCTCAAATATTAAATGTTAATGTCTCTTCCCTTTCCCTATCTAGTTAAAACACCTTCAGATCTAGAATGTAGGCTATTTTTGAAGCAAATAAGTTGAAATAAAGCAAAGTTATTAACAATTGTTTTTATTGTGTGTGTGTGTGTGTGTGTGTGTGAGAGAGAGAGAGAGAGAGAGAGAGAGGGACAGACTTCTGAGTGCTCTCTAGTGACTAGTTACAGCTTTAAGAGACAAAAACAAAAAGTTACTTCTACTGCTGGCAGCAATTGATGGTTCTACTTTAGTTCAGGTGGGAGAGGCATTTTGAGACATAAGGAGCAGGGTTCTAGTCCTAGGAATTGTATGGCTTATTCAGCAGTGGTGTAATTTGTTGGTAGTAATGGAGTTGTTGAATGATGGCATTAAATATTATTGTGGTTTGAAATTTTGACGACTGTCCAATTTTAATGGGGTCCCTCTACGATGGGTGAGAACAGGGGTCCTGGAGGAATCTTTTTTGCTCAATATTAGATTTTTTTTTTAATAAATGAAGAAATCAAGAGACCAAAATAATTAACTTAAAGTTAATTGAAATTAAAATGATAGCTAAAATGTAAAAGGAATGTTTGGAATCCATAAAATTCCTGGGTTTAAAATGGCTGGACATGTCCAACGGAGAATTCCCCTTATGCAGAGGAACTTTCTGCCAGCACAAATCTGGTGGAGGCAGCTCTGTAGCCTCCTGCACCAGTTGTCCCTCTCTACCACTCTCTATCTCCTGGTATAGCAAGAGGAGAGGGGATGTACCAGAGTGTGGTACAATGGAGGAGAGCTCTACTTCGCCCAGTTCTCCAATGGTCAAATTAGAACTACTTCCCTGCAGCTCTCACTTATATTGGGGCCAAGTGACTTCAGACCAAGGACTTGCAACCACTCCCCTACATCTCCCCCAATTTAGTGAGTCTGAGCTCTGATCAGAAATGGGAGAATCTGCCTCATGGCCTTTAGAAGCTGTAGTACTTACGATATAAGCTTATCCCTGTTAGATGAGTTAATTGGGGCAGATCTTAAGCTAGCGTAAATTCTTGTAGCTCTGTTGGCTTCAGTGGAGCTAGGTCAATGTCATTACTGTGCCAAGGATGTTCCAGGCTTGGTTCAAAGACTCTGATCCAGCTCCCCCGCCCCCCCCCCCCGCTACAAAAAAAAAAAAAAAAACCAAAACCAGAAATGCCAGCATTATCACCACAAAATACTTTTACAAAGGGACTTTCCTAGCCTTCTTTGGAGCAATCTCATTAATTATCTCATCCCACGCTATCTGCCTTGCTTCCAAGTTCTTTATAGAACAGGGGTAGTCAATAGGCAGACCATGGGCCAAATCTGGACAGCCAGATGCTTTTGAATGGACCCCAAAATATTTTTATTTAGTTGTTATTATTTTATTATTTATTTTCTCTGGCGTTTGTACCTTGACTATACTTTGACCAAGAAATCTGGACCTTGACAAAAAAATTAATTGACTCCCTTGGCTGTAGAAATAACTGCCAGATCTCTTAACCTTTTCTGCCCTATGGACATTCTTAGATAGGTCTTGATTAATTTTAGCTTGCTGAAACTCCTTTCATTAGCAGTCATGGTTACAGGCAGACAACAAAAAATATGCAGTGCTGTTTCTGTGTAAGGGAAGTTTGCATCTAAAGACCTTTTGTGAATGTAGGTAAAGAGATCAGTGGACACCTTCATCCTTGAAGATTTGCTTCCAAAAATTGCTGAAGGGCTCAATCTCATTATCAAAATTCTCAGAGTTTAAATCCTCAGGATAGCTGGTTGCTAAATTTTGTCTCTCTCTCGTTAGGTCTTCGCTGCTGAGCTTCAGTTTCTTGCTTGCCAGAAAAACAAAGCTTCCTTCAACTCCATTGTACTTATGCATCCTGTCATCCAATATTGTGACTAAGATGGCGTTGGCAACCTTTAATTCAAAAACTTTGTCAGGATCTGATGAACTTTTGTCCTTTGCAAGTTCACCTGGCATTAATTTTATCCTTTGAGATCATTTGCCTTTGAACTGCGTGGATATTCCTAATGTTTCAGACTGTGATGCAGCAGCTTCCTTACGTGCAACGAATCCAGAAGACCATAATTCCGATAAAGCATCTCAAAGACCACCAAGTGAACTGCGAGCCATTTGAATGCCAAAATCCAGGCTCTGCAATTTTTTGGCTCACAACATTAAGGTTTGATAGGATACCACTCTCAGCCAAAACTAGAAATGAAAACTCTGAAATGTTCACTTGCAAGCTACCAGCTTCCAACTTAAGTTTTGGCGTAAGATTGTTTGAAATCTCAATCTTGTCTTAAAGCGTCAAGAACACACTTAATCTGATTTTTGTAGTGGATGGATTGCCTCAACCTCTGCTGACCATGTTGTCGTGCTGTGGCATTTTAATGTAAGGCTAATATGCTTTTTCAGCACATTCCAACAATCAACAGAAGTGGAAGAGAGGCTAGACAACATTTGAACAATTCCAAAAAATAGAACAACTTGGGGAACAGCTGTGGTGGCTGCTTCTCCAACAAGTTTCAGTGAGTTGGCAGCACCTGGGACAAAAGATGCATACTGATTTACCTGCTGAATTCAATTTTGAACACCTTTGTATGCTGCAGCCATATTAGCTCCATTGTCATAGCTTTGTCCCCTTCAATCAGCCATATTTAAACCGTCTTTTTTCCAGCTTCTCTAAAATAACCTCCTATTTTGGTGTGGATATCAATGAAACCTATGAAGCTCTGAACAACTTTTGCTCTGTTTTTCGACATAGCTTAACACCTGACACATTTGTCACATTTGCTTGCACTCCACACCTGTCCCAAACATAATAGAGAAGTATTTAGTTTTCCTAACTTTATCAAAAATAGTCTGCCATACTTTTCTTGCGATCCTACTGAACATTTTGAATTTGATTTGACAAGTGTCACCGTTGTGACACCAACCTTAATAGCTTCCACGTGATCTCCCAATACACTATCAAACCTTGCAAGCTCTTCAAGTAAATCCAAAAAATTACCATTATGAAGCCTGTCTAATTTCTCATCTGAGTCTTTCAAAGCTATACATCTCTCACCTAAGCCCAACAAAACATCCAAGAGATGATGCAAAATATTGTGTTTCTTGTATTGTATGCTTCTGTCAATTGTGCAACTCTCTTCCTACTGTTCTGCAAGTTCCATCCAGTGAGCAATTGTCTTCGTGTGTTCTGCCGAACATTCATGTTTGGCATATTTGATCACTATAGTTGAAAAAGCCAGTGAACCCAGTTTTATGGTTTGGAAAGGAAGATGAGGAATTTAGCTAGAAAAGCAAACAAATGAAACAGAAGGAGGAAAGAATCGAATTGTACATCTACCAAGATCGCTAGTGTAATTCTCCATTAGGAATTTTGACAAAGAACCATGATTTTAATAGTTGCCTTCTTTTGTATTTGCTAGGTGAAAAATCTTGTTTTAAATTAACAATGGGACTGTTTTCTACCAAAAAACAGCAAATACAATCCATCACTTGTGGCCAAGTAGCTGGATCTGCCTTGTCAGTGTCAAAATTCTGCCCCCATTTTCAGTAATCAAACTGCGTTCAGTATCCATGTTCAGAACAGTTGCAGTAGCAACCAATGGCCAACTTTCTGCCCTGGAATCAGAGACTCTAGGACCCAACAAGCCTGACAAACCCAAATCAAAATCTTCATTAGCAAAGGAAGGCCCAGTAGCGCAAGTTGCAGAAACAACTGTGGATTGTTCACCAGGAACATGGCTGAACTTTGCAAGTTTCAAGAAACTCTGTAGCCTACTCATACTTTTCTGGTCTTCTTTTTCATGGGCCTCCTGTAGATTGTACTGTTGAGCCCCACTCCTGTGTTTTATAGGTATTCTGGGGGAAATCAAGGTTGACCATAAGAATTCACCCACCAAGCTTGTCACAAATGAATTGCTAGGCTTGGAGTGACTGCAGGGTGGGTGAAAGATCTAATTCATAGCTCTGTGAAACTCTGATAGAAATCAGTTGAAAGGTCATAACGTTTCTGTGAAACTCAGAGCTATACCAGGTGAAGCTAACGAGCCAGAGCTCAGGAATGAGAATAAGGTCAATTGTGGTCAAGTGAAGGGAGCAGTTAGAGAAGGCTAGGGCTCCACGACAAAATAAAAGCATGACAAGTAAGTAAAAAAAACAGAAAAAAATGGGGCCCTTTATGGGCCCAGTTCCACCGGAACCTTTTGAATGCCCTTTAGCAAGGCCCTAGACAATGTACATCAGTTGAGAATCTGCCCCAATGCCTCTTGCTGGCAGGGAAGGAAGAGGGGGAGAGAGACCATTGTTGTAGTTATTATATAGTGGGACGCACTCCAATACTACGGCGATGTGCACCAGTGTAAGAACCTAAAAAGACACATGGATAGAACGTTGTTTTCAGTGTGCAACACAATACATATATTTATTGCTGAAGGTTTCCCTTCATGTTTGTTTCATTCTTTTACATGGTGAGCATTTTAAATTAATTGTGATGCTCCTTTGTATACGTTTTAATTTTAGGGAGCAACCTTAGTTTAAAGTTAATAAGATAGTTTGGTCTCTTTATTTTATATGCACACAGAGACCATGGAACCACGGCCAAACATTAAATAAGAAGTAGATGGCTGGGCCAATTACCTATAAAGTAAAATTAATTGCTGTGTTATTTCTTTGCAGTTTTAAAATGGTCTTTATAGTTCAGTTATAGCTCTATTGTTGTGTAAGCGGAGTAATAAAAGTTGCCAGTAATAAAAGTTCTGTCAGAGAACACACCATTTTGGATACATTCCCTATTGCCTTCCCTTTCCTGACTCATAAGTCAAAACATTGTGGAGAGAGTTGATGCTTTGAATCTTGGCCTTGGTTACTGTGGATAGCCCAATCAATATTTGTGCAAGGGGACCAGCCTTGCGTGAGCCAGCCAAGATGATTTGCAAAGGTGGTTATTTTTTTGGTTCAGATAGGCACACACAGCTTGCTTTGAAGTCACTGGGAACACTATGTATGTATCTAAAACCAATATTATTTAGTTATTGCACATATATGACCCCCAATGCCATACAATCAGAGGGCCTCACGATCTTTAATGTATTTGTCCTCTGACAGAGAGGGTAAGCAACAGAGAGATTAAGTGACTTGCCCATGATCACATGGGAAGTCTGTGGCAGAGCCAGGAATTGAACCCACCTCTCCCAAGTTCCAGGGTTAGCACCTGGTCCACCTGCCTCTCAATATATATAAATGTGTTTCTAAACGGTCTGAAAGATTAAAGGAAACAGTGTGACTGACTTTGCTCCCTCTGTCAGAATATTAAACAAGCACAGTGTTTCAGTAGATTGTTAGCACTTTGTCTCACAGCCAGCATTCAAGGTTTGATTAAGCTTAGCATGTACACAGTGCAGTCTACAGAAAATGACAACATGGGATATAATAGTTCCCTAGGGCCATTATTCACAATGTGGGCCAAGTTACAAACCAGCCCCTTGACTGATTAGGTTCAATAACAAAGCTGACATTGGGTCCAGATTCGTCAGTTGAAAAGTGGCACATGCGCAGTTAGTTTGGGATTACATTTTGTTTGCGCCGTCTATTGGTATTGAGGCTTTTGTCTCAGCACTGGTTTACAAGGCTGCAGATTTCAGTGTGGTGACCTACTGTGACTTGACATATTTCCTCACAGGAGGCCTAATGGAAGATTTCACACCTACGCACACAATAATGTGTTGTCATACTGCCCCACTGTATGTGAGTGCACTTTATGTGATGGGAGATGGCAAACGCAAAACCATAAGAGGTAGAAAAGGCTAGAAAAAAATTGTTACTGTGGAATCCTGGAACACAATAAACGTTGTGGCCAAGGTGCCACGAACTTCAGCACCAGTTCGATCTTTGTTTTCATGCGTTTTCATGGCCTTTTTACTGGGGACTGGTCTCTGTCTTTTTCATTTCAAATTTAGTGTCTGTGATAAAGCATATTCCACTAGGTGGCTGTTTCAAAATGAAATCAGGATGCCCTGATTTTATGAGTTCTGATTTCATGATATGAGTGCCATATACAGGGGCTGCCAGTTTCTTACTGCATCTTTTTGGTTGGCGGTGGTCACAAAGTCAAAAAGAGTGAGAGGCTGACTTTGATTGAGATACCCTGCGTCTGAATGAAACCACCTTCTTCGGTGTACAAAATTGCCAGGTCATTTCATGAGAATAGCTCCATTTAAACTGTCCCCTAGAAAGGTGGCTTTCCAATTTAAGTTGGCACCACATGTAGTGTGAGATTTTCACTTAATAATGTGGGGCCAGATTCTCTGTCAGTGTAATGGGTTTAGCTCCAGGGAATTCAGAAGTTTCACTCATTTATAGCAATACAGAATTTGGCTCAGAGTCCCTGATCACGTGCTGAGACTTTCCCACACACATGCATGCCCTGCCTGCTACACTCATATTAGTGCTAGTGTTTAGGAGCTTTTTGTTGTTGTTGCATCTCCTTATTACTCCAAAGTGCAGTTTCTAATACATCCTGCTTTCAGTCTGACCTGAAACACTAAGCACAAAATTCTTTGCATGTAGGGGATGCATCCTCCCTGTATCATGGCTATTTTGCATGGTGGAACCAAACTGTTTAGTTGCACTAAGGGCCCACCAGACCTGACGTGTGTGTGTGTTTGTATTGGGAGGGGAAAAGGGGCAGGACTACTTACCCCTGTAAGAATGGCTGGTTTTATAACATTGATTCTACCTCCAGACTCTGTCGTGTGAAAATGAAAAGCAATGAACTTTTTTACACTGAATATTTGGGACCACTACCCAGCTAACAATATTTAATCTTCATTGAACCCACAGATCCCAGCAAACTGAACAACCTGATGTATGAATTTTAATCATTTTGTGTGTTGTGCCTTTTCAAGACTAAATGGAATAAAATGAATGACGGTTGCCTTTTTTCTGCCAGCTAATCTGTGAAATCTAATCAGATCAAATAACTGAGTCCTGACCAGAGAGAAATGTGTGTTCCAGGGCTGGTACTCGGAGTCCTTGGAAGCAGTCAGCCCAATTCTGCGGAGTGGGAACATGAAGTACAGCACTAGGATGGTGTATCCTCCTCTGTGTTTGACTAGTCTGGTATATTTACAGTTTCATTGGTGTTTTGGATATTAAACCAACACCAAGCAGGAGATGGAGTTTATTGCTGTTTTTCTACTTCAGAACGGCTCTGAGAAGACAGGAGCACTCTAACGCTTGATTTAAAAAGCTGCAATAATGTGGCTATCTTCAGTGACTCCACTTTTAAAATATGAGGCTCAGATGAAATAAGACTCCTCTTGACCTTTTTAAATCCCTTAGAAAATGCATCCTGTTGATCAGTGGAATTCTTCCTTTAATTCTGGCCTGCAGATGGGTTTTTCTCCAATGATGCTGCAGTGTCACTGGTAGATCTGCTTGCAGTTTCCTGAGTAGCAGTAGGGAACAGGCAGCAAAAGGGTAGTGTTCCAGCTGAGCCTCCCGCTGCCGCTTCACCTGAATTAAATCTCTGTAAGATATTTTGCTGCTGTTGCTGCTGCAAGCAGGTCCACAGGGAAAGGCTACTGATAGAGGATGGGCCAGAGGGTTCAGTTATGGTGTTGGGCTGAGTGTGGGAGAGGAAAACTGCAAGTGTATCAAGATTTACAGTGCATCTTACATTTTTAGATCTGTCAAGTTTTCTTTTTGGCTAGGTTGTTTCCAAATTAAAGGGACTGGTCAACTAGAAAATCACATTTTGTGCTTGAGTTTCTTCTTTTCTTTCCATGTGACACCTAAGATCCCTATAACTGCAAATGTTAGCAAAGCAGAAATCCTTCCCCATGCTTTCCAGCTTGCTTATTTGAGCCTTGGATAATACTTTGAGCAGAGTCAGCTTTATTGTCCCTCTAGTAGTTGGTTTCTCCATTGCTGAAAAAGACCTTTATAAATATCAACGGGGGAAGGGAGGAGGGGAATGGGAGAACAGTCCTCTCAAGTGTACCCTGCTGCACAGTACATCCTGCATTACAGCTGAGTCTGTCTCCCTGTCCTGCTGCATCACATTTTCAGGTGGTGTCCCTCAGGACAGGGAGCAGCAACCACTGGCTGGTAGGGATGGGGGAACCTTGTTCTCCAGCAGCAGCCCCCTGGGCCTTTCTGCTCCTTGGAGAAAGAGAGGAAAAGAGTCTCCCAGGGAGGAGACTCTAGAGGCAACAGGGGTGTTTACTTGGATAGGGGAGGGGTGATGATGGGCCCGCTTGGGCTGCTACATTATCTAAACAGGGGAAAGTGGGGAGGAAGAACTAGAGCAGGCCCCAAGCTGCTGGGCTCTGCATAGGGTGGCAGGCAGTGCTCCCATCCTCTTGTGGCCCAGCCTGCTCACTCTGACTTGCCTCCATCCTAGGGAAAACCAGGTCCAGTCCTGGGCAGCTGGGGTCCCTCTCTGTGTTCCTTAAGTGGGGGGCAGGGGAGTGGAGCAGGGCCCAGAGCATCAGTGGCTGCAGTGGAGCCTTGCAGAGAGGTAGGGATGGGCCTATGTTAACTATTGAGGCTGGGCAGCGGCTAAATGATTTGTGCGGTCAGTGTTGCCTGCTCTTCTGATTTTCCCAGGAGTGATGGGACCTGGGCTGGACCCAGCCTGCCATGAGGCGCAAAGCTCTGTCTCACTACCAATTTAAAATCTGCCCTGAGGGAAAACATCCTTTGCTTGGCCGGCTGCTTGTCCCACTGCCCTGCCCATTCTGGGGCTGAGCAACCAATCAGGTGCTGCAGGCAGACCTCTCCTCCTCCTCCTCTGCTCTCAGCAGCCCAAAGCTGTTCTCACAGGAAGGGAGGAGGGAGCTAAAGAGCCCAGCATCTCAGAGCGACTCCCCTCCGGCCTGCCCCTACGCCTCCTGTCCTTTCCCAGGACAGTTCCTCTGCTCCTCCCCCTGACAGCACCTGCCTGGGAAAGGACAGAGGGAGGTAAAGAGCCGCTAGAGCTGCTCCCTCAGTAGTAAGGGGCAGAGGGGACCCTGCTGCAGGCCCCCCAGGCCTGGGAGGAGGGGGTAAAGAACTCCAGGAGGAGCAGAGCTGAAGCTGGGGTGGGGCATTGAACTGAATGGGGGCTGGGTGGGGACGGGCAGATGGGGGTGAGAGCTTGTGCAACAGAGGCCAAAATCCCCTTACCCAGGACCTTTGGGAGTGTGGGCGACACTATCTGTCACACCCACACAGGGGGTGAGCAGGGGGAGTTAAAAAAATAAAGACCAAACCCCACCAGTCTAGTCTTCCAAAAAAACCCAACTTCATGATTTTGGGGGGGTCTGATGCTCTCGCCAACCCCCTCCAAGCTGAAGCTGATTGGGCAGCGTCCTCTTCTGCCCATCTGTCAGCGATTACAAAGTGGATTTATTTTATTGACATACTGTGGAAACAGCCTTAAAATGAATGTCACACACATTGATGGGAGGTGTCACCCATTGAGAGGTTTGATGACTGAGAGATATGAGCAGGAAAATCGTGTGTGTCTGTCCAAAGATTTCACTTTCATGATATTACAGCAGAACCCCACTTTGGATAAGAAGGAGATTTTCATGTAAGCAATGTACATTCAGGGGCCATAGTTCAAATGGTGGTAACAGGAATTCTACTGTGTGTCTGACAGGTGGAATTTGCAGAAGGGCTCATCATTGATCTGTTACAGGTGACATAATGCACAGCATATACAGACCTCAGGGAGGGAGTGTGTATATATTGGGGAGGATATATCTAACATACAGTTATAATGGGGGAGAGTAAATAAAAGGTAACATGTTTGGGGAGTTACTATAATCGTGCATTTCAGGGGTTCAGGGGAAAGAAAAAATCTTCAGTTAGAATAGTGCTTGCTGGGTAAAGGGTATAGGCCATACTGGCTTCTTTATTTTTCTAGTTTAAATGCTCCATACTTGTCAGAACAGTGAGTTAAACATTTAATTAAATATAACTATGTGAAGCTATATCACATCTCCTTAGTTGGTCTAATCCAGGGGTAGGCAACCTATGGCACGTGTGCCGAAGGCGGCACACGAGCTGATTTTCAGTGGCACTCTCACTGCCTGGGTCCTGGCCACCCATCCGGGGGGGGGGTTCTGCATTTTAATTTAATTTTAAATGAAGCTTCTTAAACATTTTATAAATCTTATTTACTTTACATACAACAATCATTTAGTTATATATTATAGACTTATAGAAAGACCTTCTAAAAAACGTTAACATGTATTACTGGCATGCGAAACCTTAAATTAGAGTGAATAAATGAAGACTCGGCACATCACTTCTGAAGGGTTGCTGACCCCTGGTCTAATCAAATGCAAAGTTTGAATTTACACTTTAGGCGCTTCTGATCCAACATAATCTAAAATTTTATTTAACCCTCCCCTCAAAATAACCCCTTAAATCTGGAGCACACTAAGCCTCACTGATGTAGAGTTTTTTTAATAAAATGTCACATTTTACTACATCAAGGATGTGGCTGAAACAGGGATTAAAAATGAGCCTGTGTGAACCCATCTCGGCATGTCTTAAAATCCAAGCAGCTGCTACAGATCAATAGCTTTTGACATCACAATCCATGAATCACATCCAAAGTCCTCTAGTTACTATTTCTGTGTTCATGGTTAATGGCATTATTGTAGCTTTGCTTGGCTTTAGTGAAATCTGTGTGGCAAAGCGCTCAGCCAGGCAGGTGTTAACAAGACATGATGTCTGGAAATTAGTGTAAAGTGAAGATGTGCTGTTTTTCCCAAGATCATCTAAGTAGTTGGCAAGGAGAAAAATCTGTCATTTAGTATGGTCAGTCAAGCAATTTGATGTTAACAGTGCATCTTTTCAAGTGGGTAGGGAAAAAAATCTAGATAGGTGAGTTTTGCTTTTGGAAATAAAATTAATGGAGATATTCTATTGCCTAGAACTGGAAGAGAGCTTGAAAGGTTATCGAGTCCAGCCCGCTGCTCTCACTAGCAGGATCAAGTACTGATTTTTGCCCCAGATCCCTCAGTGGCCCCCTCAAGGATTGAACTCACAACCCTGGGTTTAGCAGGCCAATACTCAAACCACTGAGCTATCCCTCCCCTGTAAGGGATAGGAAGTAGTCTCTTTCTCCTCCCCCCCCCCCACACATATTGCCAGAGGTTAAATGTGTTATTTACATGGTGCTTTACATTCTGAAGAGTCCCAAAGGACATTACAGACTGTTGACTTTCATGAGAGTTTAGGGGCTCAGCACCTCCAAGGATCATGCCCTAAATTCATACAGCAGCACAGAAATGCTGCCACCTCTTAGAATGGAGGGTGGCACCCAACTGGCACATAGCACCCTGCAAAACAGAAGTAGAGGGAAAATTCTGGCAAAAGACATTGGAGCAAATACCTGATTTTACAAAAACTCTTCAATGTCTGTGCAGAGCACACAGGGCCACAAGTTTAAGTTCTTATGTGAAAGACCTATTGCATAGAACTAAATTATCTACTCTGGAAGGAGGAATGTCTGAATTAATCTTGTTAGGATTTGAAACTGTGGTTCCAGGTAGTTGACTTTAGCCCTTAAACATTTCAAACCTGAGGAGGTTTAGATGACTAAATACTTGTTTGTACCGTTCTCGAACGTGACTGAACAAAACTAATTTTTGATTTAAAGGATGTTGTCAAACTTGTTTATCTTAAAAATCGATCTGCCATAAAAAGTGCCCTCTCTTATTTTTGACTTTAAATTCCAGCTATGTATTTAAAAAAAACCCACTATTAGTGCATTTGGTATCATTTGAGAGTTGAAGCAAACAAGCAATTAAGTAAATACCAGACTTAATACAACTCAGAATACTGACAAACTCTTGCATACATGCCCCTATCTCCCCATCTAGAAAAGCATGTATGGAATTTTCTAACACATGCTTCATATATTGAAATAACAAGGGTTTGGTACAACTTGCATAGCATTTTTCCTACCAACTGCATCCCAAAATACTTCACAGTTTTACTAATAAAGAATTTCAGAGTGCGGGAGAAATGAAAGAGGCATTGGTATGTGGAAAAATGATGAGTTTTCAGCTGAGTCTTAATAGGAGGTGGACAGGCATGGGGAAGCGGTTTTAGGGGGCAAGAAGAGAAGACAATTGCACCTGAAATGGTGAGGTTGTGTGGCATGCCACACAGAAGTGGCATTTAAACAGCCTGTTGCATCAGAGTGTCATGATGCATGATGGAAATTCTGTGCCCTTAGGTTCCCTTTGGCATATGGGGCCTGGATCTACGGATATGCTATTAATTCTCCATTTGTTATGGAACCCTTAGCTTTAATTCTATGGGTCAGTTCACTCCCCCATACCAGTCATGAGATGACTTAACAATGTATATACAAAAAGAACAAGGAGTACTTGTGGCATCTTAGAGACTAACACATTTATTTGGGCATAAGCTAAGTGGGTTTTAAGCTTATGCCCAAATAAATTTGTTAGGCCTTGGCTACACTGGCGCTGTACAACGCTGCAACTTGCTGCACTCAGGGGTGTGAAAAGACACCCCCCTGAGCGCAGTGAGTACAGCACTGTAAAGCGCCAGTGTAATCAGAGCCTGCAGCGCTGCACACTCGCTCGCAGCACTGCAAGCTATTCCCCTCAGAGAGGTGGAGTACTTGCAGCGCTGGGAGAGCTCTCTTGCAGCGCTGGCGGTGCAACTACACTCGTGCTTCACAGCGCTGCTGCGGCAGTGCTGGGAAGTCCCAAGTGTAGCCAAGGCCTAAGTCTCTAAGGTGCCACAAGTACTCCTCGTCTTTTTGCTGATACAGACTTACACGGCTACCACTCTGAAATGTATATACAATTAACCCAACAAGAAAATTACACCTTGAATCTGTTGCTCATGCACTAGTGTGAAGGATACTTTAGAAATGGCTACACAGAAAGCTGGTCACAAGGATGATGGAATTTTTGTGGTGGATCACATTTGAATGTAGTATTTAATTAAGAAGGGAAAAAAAAAAACCTTTTTGGTTGAGTTTCTTTCTTTGAGCTTTTATGACAGCTGCCAGACCATTGCTAATTTGCAGTAGTTTGTTGATATGTACTTTGGGTGAGGTTACCTATTCTTCACAATGCTGATATCCTGTCACTTGGTGTATAAACTAGAACGAGTCCCAAATCTCAGAGGTAAAATGGGGGAAAAAATAAAAACAGTCTCTATTGACTAATGAGATCTGCCTTCAATGTTACATGTAAGTTATTTAAGCAGGGTTTTAAGTGATATGGGACTAAACTGTTGATATAAAATAAACATGCAAAGCCAAATACGGCTGTCAGTTAATAGCAGTGCAAATCTGGACTAACTCTTTTCACTTTTGTTGAATTGCTCAGGATATACACAGTAACTCCACTGAGGTATAAAACTGGTGAGATCAGAATCAGGCCCACAGCCTGGACTAGCTGGAGCTTGTGAGGTTTGTAATATAAAAGTGCTACATCAAGACAATTATAACAGCCCAGTCTAGATGTCACTGGAGCAGTATTTCTCAGCTGGTGAGTCATAAACCCTCAGGGGTGTGCGTGTGTCATGAAGCTTTGAAAATTTTATTACAATCTAAAACATAAAGGCCCCAAGAAAACCCCTACTCCAAGCACAGCTTTCTGTAATGAGAGAAGGAATAATAAGAGTAAAAGGCTCCATGCAGGCCACTAGAGACCTTGCTTTGCCAGTCTAATTAAACCTGGGATGTTCTCAGAAATTACATGATGGGCAGCAGATAGTCCCACTTTGCTTCCCCCACCTCAGCTGTGTCAAGGGGAAGTTTAGCCTAGCTGAGGATCTGGGCTGTGGTGTGGGAGGATGTTGGTTAACTTCCTGCGGTTAAATTTCTGAGTGGCTAATCCATGGTCCGCCCTGGCGTCAGTACATCCAAGAAAGAAGTAAGGGGGTTTTAATTACCCCCCCCCTTTTTTTAAGAGCAAATGTATTTGCCAATTCCCAGCATGCACGTAAGCACTGGAAGGTAATGTGTGAAATGCAGAAAGTCTGAGCTGTAGAGGGCTTAGATCTTTACTGGGTGTTAGGCATTATTTTAAAAGCCGCTACAGAACTCATTCATTAGGATCTATCTCTATTTGCTTTTGATATTTCATTTTTTTAATTGCATTTTATTTTGGTTTTACTGGAAATGGAAGTCAATGCAAATGTAATAACATGGGAGAATAATATGTTACGTCAGTATCTAGAGTCACAGTTTGTATCTCATAGAATCTGGAAACCCAGGTGGGAGGAAATTACTAGGGCCCAGGGTAGATAGTAATAATAATGACCTCTGATTTAGTACTCTTTATCTGTAGCTCTCAAAATGCTTTACAAACCAAGGCAAGCGGTATTATTCTCATATCAAAGAGAGAAAGTGAGGCTCAGTGAGGTGACTTGCCCAAGGTCTCTCAGTAGGTCCGTTGCAGAGCCAAGAAAAAATGCTCCTAGTTTATCGCTATATAACTCTGGCATTCATTTGGGAGAGTGAAGGTTATATTTAACCCTTTGCAGTCTGCCATCTGAACTTTTTTGACAATAGCACTGATGCCATTTTCATGGATTGTCAACATTTGGAAATGCTGATGGCCAAACTTCCATTAATGGCCAGGCTTACATAACATAATTTTGAGCTACCATTTCTACCCTGTCTAGTGGTGCTTCAGAGTGGTGAAATAGATATTTTTGCTGTATTGGTGCTGTATCTCTGCAGGTTTTTCTCTCTCTCTCTCTGCATTTTTGAATGCCCTCTTATTCTAATAATTATTTTAATTCTACCACCATTGACTTAATGGGAGTCTTCCCTGTGTAAGGACTGCAGCATCAGACGCTGTAAGGCCAGTCAAATACACAGACAGCCATGATTTTGATTTTGTGATTCAGGTGTTCCAAAAATAACAACTCCAGCATTCTTTAAAGTATGCCAGGGAGGTCCCTCAATCCCTTCAAATAGTTAAAAAGGTTGGTTGATCATCATCAAATGAAAATTATCTCTGTCATATGTGGGGAGGAGAAGGGAATTTAACTGTCAGCAGTGAGAAGACAATTAGCAGACTTCAGAGAGGCACTAGGACAGTTAAGACATTGTTACAAGAAAATAAGTGGGAAATGATGGATAGCTCAGGCTATTATAAGCATATGGTGAAATTGAACAACAAATTACCACAAGATAGTGAAATGTGATGCACTGAGATGAAATCAGCCAACAGTTAAAATTGTTTAGCACCCAAACAGAAGGGAAATGTTTAGGTTTCATATCTTGGAAATATTTGCATTGTAACTTGAAAATGTCTGAAAAGTCCTTGCAATACAGAAAATGACTGAAATTTCTAATTTTGCAAAAAGTTGCAGGAAAATGTTCAATAGTTCAGTGAAATGTAGTGATAATCTGTGAAATTTTGGTTGAGAAAAGCCTTAATAAATTATGGGTCTTGAGCTTATAGAGTCCAACTTCTTCAGTCTTGCAAATGTTCCCATAAGTATTGAGAAGTTAAATAATTTTGGAGGTATAGTTTAACCACCTATTAATCCTACATGAAAGATTTTGCCCTGCTCAGCAAGGTGAAATAAATGTGATCCACTTGGATGCAAATACAGGGATAATTGCGCAACTAATCGTATGCTACTCCCATGACTAAACATTGGCTCAAAGCCAAGTAGTGCTACAAGCATTCCTCAAAAAGTTTTGATAAATACTGTACATTTCATGTAATAAAACCCTTCATGAGAGAAATTTTGGCCAGCTTGTTTTGTTTTGTTTTTTATGTTTTTCTTTATGCTTCTAACCAATAATTAATGAGACATTTATTATTCCCCCTAGCAAATCTACTGCTCTTGTCATGTCACACACCTTCTGGGCAAGCGCTAGACCCATTCTCCACAAACTGTCACACAGCCACAAATGAGGTGTTCAAAGCCAATTGAAATGTTAAAAGCCTGATCAGAAGTCCACTGAAATCATGGGGAGTCTCCTATTGACTTCAGTGGCTTTTGGATCAGGCTTTAAGGGAGAGATTTTCAAAAGCTCCTAAGGGAAAGGGACTTGTGGTCCTAAATCCTTTATTTAAGTGTGTTTGAAAATCTCTGCATTGGCCTCACTTGGCTACTGAATCTCTCAAGGAGGCTCTCCGAGTCAGGCTGTGTGTGTGTGTGTGTGTGTGTGTGTGTGACAGACATACTGAGGTGTAGGCAGTGCGACCTAGTGGTCAGAGCAGAATCAGTTGTGGTCAGGAGACAAGCCAGGAGTTGGGAGCCTGAACAAAGCCAAAAGGCAGATCTGGAATTGTGGTGAGCAGACAAACCAGTGGTGGGAGCCAGGAGTCAGAACGGAGCCAGAGCCATGGAGGGAAACAAGCCAATGATCAGAACCAAAGGGCACAGCCAGAGTCATGTCCGAAGACAAGCAAGTAGAGCCAGGAGTTAAATGTCAGCAGTTCAAAGGCAGGCAGGAACTAAGGCTGGAGTGGAGTAGGCAAGGGTAGAGCGAGGGATGGACAGGAAGCAGGTCTGGCGCACTTGCAGGTGTGGAATGCACTGAGCAGTCACTATACTACATTGAATCTATTTCCCCATGTTAAGTATCCTCACACCTTCTTGTCAAACTTTCTGAAATGGGCCATCTTGATTATCACTACAAAATTTTTTTTCCCTTGCTGATAATTGCTCATCTTAATTAATTAGCCTCTTACAGTTGGTAGGGCAACTCCCACCTTTTCATGCTCTCTGTATGTGTATATAGCTTCTTACTATACGTTCCATTCTATGCATCTGATGAAGTGGGCTATAACCCACGAAAGCTTATGCTCAAATAAATTTGTTAGTCTCTAAGGTGCCACAAGTACTCCTGTTGTTTTTGCGGATACAGACTAACACGGCTGCTACTCTGAAACCGGATTTAAATAGTGACCCGTTGGCTCTTCTGACTAACCAGGGAGCACAGTCACTTATTGAGGGTTTATTGGGCCCAGCTGAGCTCATTGGGTTGCTAGGCAGCTGAGTTCCAGACAGTATGTACACACCAGTGCTTAGGTTGTAATGAAAGAAGTGCTGGGGCTCAAGCAATTAGATGCTGGGGCTCAAGCAATTTTTACTTTCATAACTGAGGTGGCAAGCCCAGAGGTGCCAGGGCTATGAACTGCTGAGCCTAGAGATGCCCCGCGGGGCTCAGCCCTAGCAAGCCCTGGCACAAATTAAGCACTGGTATACACGTGAATCCCTGTGCAGGCATTGCACTAGTATATATTGCACCACAACTTCCAATTATCACTAGCAAACTATCTGCTCAGCTCTAGTGATGCAGCAAAACACAGGACATTAGTTGTAGCCATTTTACCTCCTGGATTATGGGAGTGAGACCTCCATTTTACAATGAGGTAGAGTAGAAGCTTTACTAGGTCCTACAAAGTGAATATTCTCATAAGGTGGGCATAGGCAAATTCACTTGTCTTATACAAAGAAAAGCCTGGGTTAGAAGCTAGTGTTGTGTGCTATAGATGTAGTCACCTATCTAAGTCTGGTAATGTAGCCAGCAGTCTGGTCCATGACTGCATGGTCCAAGCTAGGATTTATGAACACTCTTTACGATGACACTAGGAACTGCAGGTTGTATTTGTATTAACGAGAACTGCTGAGATGTTGGTTGAGCACTTAGCAAGCTAAGAGTGCCTTTTTGAATTCACACCAATGTGGTCTTGTCATTTTGGGGAGAATACAGATCCAAGGTATACGAATAAGATAAAAGGGAAGTCTGGAAGTGGAAAACTTAGCAGTTACAAATGGAAAATAAAATCTCTCAGTGCTAGATTTTGATACCCTTCTATTGGGGTGGTTTCAGCTTAATGCAGCCAATTGTGTCACAATACACAGTAGCAGACTGGCTCTGTATTGATCCATTCCAACCCAACTGTTTCCATGAGAGAAATTACTGAAGTCATTAATGGATTTTAACTGGAGGGACCTAATTATTCAGTTGAAATGAATCCATAACTAGAATCTTAAACAGTTTATTCTGGCTGAGTCAATAGCTGTAACTGACAATTCTTCCCTCTTTTAGAAAGGTGTGGAATTGGCTAAGATCAGATACAGTGACACCTGTATAAGAGAATGCCCTAGTTAGGTAACCTCCAGGCTGCAGAGTGTGGTGTAGAGGAATAGGATAGTATCCTTTTAAATAGTTGTCAGCCCTTTAGTGGTGCACTCTGTGTTCTCTGTTTAGCGAAGCAGCATAGTGTATGTTTAGTGAGGTTTTGTGTGTAGTGTATAGTATCAGAGGGGTAGCCGGGTTAGTCTGAATCTGTAAAAAGCAACAGAGGGTCCTGGGGCACCTTTAAGACTAACAGAAGTATTGGAGCATAAGCTTTTGTGGGTGAATGCCCACTTCATCAGACGCAAGTGTAGTGTATAGTTAGTGAACATAGGATTGTGTGGACCCCATGTGCCTATGTGGTTCTTTCATTTTATGTTTGCTGTGTAAAGATCAAAAGACACAATAAAGAGGTTGCTTAAAATATATTGGATAAAATTTTTGTCCATCTTGTGATGCTGGCAGACCAGGTTGCAGCTCCTGCCAAAGTCTGTAGGCCTCATTGAACACTGAAAAAATGCACAGCTGGAAACCAATCTGGCTCACCTGTGTGTTAGCATTGTTAAATATATATGTTAAGTTGATAAGAATGTGTTTAATGACTAGACTTGATGAAATGCTTGTAGGATGCTGCATGTATTGATCTCACTTATAACATCTGTAGTCCAGGATATATAAAGTTATGTTAAGTGTTTGCATTGTAAACCTCTGTAATTGTGTAACAAGCCAAACAGGAAAGAAGCATTCATTAGTGTAAAGTGCTGGTCCTGCACACAAGAAAGCCCATTGAAACCACATGAGCCATTGTGACACATCACAGGACAAAGACTTTGTTGACTGCTCCCCCCCACACCCATGAAGATGGGACCTGAGCATGAACCTATCCCATCAGCTTGAACTCTGGGGGAAGGGAATAAAAGTGTCTGACAAGGAGGAACTGTATCACTGTGCTGCTTGGAGTTCGGAGAGGGCAATATTTCTAGGCATTAGCAAGGGATCCCCAAGCTGCTTAGTTTGGGTTGGCCCTAAAGGTCACAGAGTGCTTGCATATATAGCAGCTGCTGTCCCCTTTTGGAACCTAAGATTGTGACTCATTTGTGTGTATATGTTTATCTGTTTTAACCTTGTAAATAACTCGCTTATTTCTTTTCTTAGTTAATAAATCTTTAGTTAGTTTTTTACAGGATTGGCTACAGTTATTGTCATTGGTGAGAGATCTGGGGTACAATTAACTTGGGGTAAGTAACTGGTCTTTTGGGACTGGGAGTAACCTGAAAATTGTTGTGATTTTTGATGTAAGGGACCATAGAACACAAAGCCAAACTTGCCTAAGTGGCAAGAGAGACCAGAGTACCTAAAGAGGCTGTGACCCCATGGTAAGGCTGTTCTAGTGCTTCAGAAATTCATGCTTGATACTTGTTTGGTGAAATCTAAGGCTAGAACTTACAACCAGTCTTCCCTGAGGTTGGCACTCATGATTGTGAGCCACTCTAGATAGCTTGACACACCTGGATTAAGCAACCCATTTTTCTTGGTCCTTTGAGGTAGTTTTGAACACTGCACTGGTTCTGAGGTGCATGTGCATCCCGGTGTGCCTGTTCTAAGGCTGTCTTTTTAAGGGAGTTACTCCCAGATGAGGAGAATGAGATTTGTGGGATTGGCAGCGAAGTGATGCGCCACAGTAAATTAGGAAAGTCAGTAGCTCAGTTTGTAGCCATGGCACAGTCTCCCTTGGTTAAAGATATACACTCACAATTAGTCAATTCAGTCTAGTTTAGGAGTACTTCTGGACTTCTTGCTGACACTAAGGTCTCAAATGGCAGCATCCACAAATAACTCTTTCTACCATTTCTGATTGGCTAGGAGACTGCATTTCCTCCTGGTGGATGATAATCTGGCATTGGTTATACAACCTTCATTGCCTCTTGTCTGGATCACAGCAAGGAAATGTACCTTGGAATGAAGCCATCAAGCCTCAGGAAACTCCTACTAGCACAGAGCATACTAGGACTACTGTGAACAAATCAAACCTGCCCTCTACCCACTACACTGGCTTCCCATAGAATATAGAGCCACATTCAAGTCTCGGCGCTTTTGGCCTGGGACCAGCATATCTAAAAGATCACCGACAGTTCTGGGATGAAGATGCTGGTCAACAGCTCTGCTCTTTAGGCAGAATGGAACTTTCTACCAGATGGGTAAAGTTCATCTGTGCAGGAGACCGAGCTTTCTCGGCGCCCCGTCCAAGACACTGGAACAAACCCCCACAGGACCATCACAGACCTCACCACTTTCTGTGACAAGTGCAAGGTGCACACCTTTGACCTGATCTTCTCTACATAAACACAGAGCAGTGGGTACATTTAAATAAACAAAACTGTAACCAGGTAGCTTGCCATCTGGGCTAGAGAGCTTGGAGCTACGCCAACCTGATTCCAGAATGGGGCCCACCCAGGAGGGATAGGGCAATTCCCCATAAAGGTGGCTAGAGTAGAGAGAGGAAGAGCCAAGCGTAAGTGATGAGAGCCAGCTGGAGGGAGAGCCAGGCAGGAAGTGCAGCACAGTGAGGAAAGGTCTCCAGGCAGGGAGGCCTGGAAGAGACCCTGACTAGAGCTGGGAAGAGGTGGAAAGAGGAAAACTCCAGTGAGGGAGGAAGGATTTTGTTTGTGTTTAAAGACATTTGGGGACTTTTAAGTGTGGACAGCTGTGACTGTGAACTTAAGATGGTGACTTGGTGTAGTGCCAAGTTATGGGAAGAGATGACATCACAGCACTGGAACAACTGTTGGTAAGGGGCGCTAGAGAAGTAAGAGAGCTGCTATCCCACACCTGGCCATGAAGGGTTGCCTAGCGGTGAGTGACTTTATTTACAAACACCCTATCAGAACATGCAATTCTCCCATAGGCTGAAGAGGACAGACCCTCAGAAGAAGGGTCATGCCCTGCCAAGAGGCTGGAGTTGAAGACTGTTTGTGTTGGTTTAAGACTTTATTCGATATGCTGGAAGGGGTGAACTCAATGGGCTAATTGGGGGCTAAGTCAATGCACTGCAATGCACTGAAGACTCCTGCATAAAAGCACCATGGAGGCCAACCAATGTGGGACACAGATGTTATGTGAGGGGAAACTGAAGTGGTGGATGACCCAGCACTACCGTAGATAAGCCCCTACTTATATGGCTGAGGCTTCATTATACTTATTTCTTGAGGTTTTGTAAATTTATTTATTGCTTGGTTGCAGAGTTTCATTGGCAACTCAATGCTATTTTTATTCCCCAAATGTTGATATTAAAATGCAGCACTACGGAAGGACAATTGGAGACATAACTTTCAGCATGCACGTAGGCCTGTCAGCAACAGAGCACAGCTTCAAAAAATGAATATAAGCTCTGAGGATATTTGAATGGTGCACTATCACATCAGCTATGGGAACAGAGCAATATCACAAGCCCAGTCAAGATGGATATCCATTATCAATGTCCTGAGCCATTCTCTTCCCTGCATAGATAACATGTTCTATAACCTGTCGCATGATTCAGCATTTTTTAAGGTGATCAAGCTATGAAAATAACACCAGGCCTATGTGGGGTGGATGTAAATCTGGGGATAAATATGGACTAGCCAACCTGTCTTAAGGAGAGATGGAGGAGAGGTATGAGCATTGTTTATTTTTCTTTTTCTTTCTCTCTCAGTATTAGATGATGACAGATGCTTACAAGTCAAACTGACACACCATCATGCTTTATCTGGAATTGAATACAGGATTGTAATTTGATTAAGGGGATCTGACAGTTTAGGAACAGCAACATCGTTTTAAAACAGAACTATAGCTGGAGGGATTCATTCATTAATGTATGCCCCATTTAAACAGATTTTTCCTAAACTTTACTCCCACCCCACCCTGCCATAAAAGCATGTGGGGAGTCCGGTTGAAGCCAATGGGACTGTATATGTGCTGAAGTACCTTGTTGAACAGAGCGTCTATGAAGCTGAACTTCAGTGAGGTCAGATCTGACAGATATAGGGTTGCACTGATTTGCCAGTTATTACAAGAGCTGTGGGGAAATGCATGCAACAAAACCTGAAATTCTCTCAAAAGCCTCCTGGTTTGGGATTTAATTTCAAATTCTAAATTTAGAACAGCGCCAGCAAGTAGTTTGTAAATCTAGGCTGATTGGTGGTCCTGTGAAATCCATCATTTCATATGGGGTTAGCATAAAAGCAAGTCAAACTTAAATTTCAATTTGAATGTTGTGGTGCCTTCAGATTCAAAGCTCAAGGTGAAATTATGTAGGTCAGAATTGAAGGAATTATTCACACAAGCCCTTCTAGAAATTATTTCAAACATTCTTTTCTGTGTCACATGTAAGAATCTCTGTAGGTGACTGGCATCAGGCTTGTTGTAGGTTACTTCTGTAACAGTATCTCACTGAGCAGATTCACATGCATTGGTGTCATTGGTTTGGACAGCTTCCATTCAGACAGTGGAGTGGCCTGATAGAATCTTCATGGTAGCAATGGGTTTGCTCATGGCCCAGACTCTGTATCCTGTGTGGCTTGGGCCAGAAATCTTTGCACATAGACAAAACTAAGGGATAGTTTTGATACTGCAAAAGTCTCAAGGTTTGAGATTTTATTTTATTTTGTTAAATGAAAAGCGAGGGTGGTTCAGATCTGAGTCCCACCTCATCTGACAGCACAAAGTGTAGCTGAGGAGTGTTCAGAGAAATGGGTTTTTGTTTATTTCTAGCTAGGATCAGGATTAATCAGTGGGATACAGGTTTGTGTACATATTTCTTTAGCTAACACTTGTCTTGATTTATGCAGGTCCATGAGTGAACAAGCAGCTGGCCCTGATGTGGAGGAAAGGAGAGATCTTGTTTCACTACCATGTGCCTATCTCAGTAACACCCACACACTGTTCCATGTATTTGGAAATTAGTAACTTTTTTTGAAAATCATGTATTTTCAGTTATAGTGGAAATATTCCTTTTAAGTAAGTAGAGGAGACTGAGTCATTGAAGTCGAGTCGGTTACAAGGGTCTGGGATTATTAAGATAGATATGATGTAGGAGGGAAAAATGCTATCACTTTTAAAAATATTGTATTTCCAATATGTTTAATGTTCTCTTCCAGAAATGCTGGGCTGATGTTATTAAAGTCACCATCAACAATAGATTTAGAACCTGATTTTCTGTTGCCTTTTGCTCTCTGTACTTATTGACCTGTGCAAAGTGATTGCAAAATGGATATAAAATGCTATTAAATCAGAAGAGCAGCAGTTTACACCAACTTTTACATGTATTTTGCAGAGATATAAATGAGTACACAGTGTGAGGCAGTGGAAAATCAGGCCCATGATATCTGGAGGATTATTTAATTAAGTGCATGTGTCAGTATATCTTCTGTTAGCCTGAGCACTGTATTAGCAGTTATGTCTACACTACAAGTTACTTCAGTATAACTTAGGTTACTAATGGGTGTGAATAATCCACACCTCTCGACATAAATTAAACCTCTCTAAGTGCTGGTGTGGACAACCGAGGAGTTGCTTCTCCCATTGTCAGACCATCTCACAGAGGCAGGAGCTAAGTCGATGGCAGAGCTCTCTCCTGTTGACTTAGAGCATCTTCACCAGAAGCGTTACCGTGGTACAGCTGCATTGCTGTAGTGTAGACATAGCCTCAGTCACACCACTGAATGAAATAGGCAGATGTTATACCCGTCTCTTCCAGATCAAGCTATGTCTGTCTTTTCTGAAATGATACAGAGGTTTATTTTCTGGACCATTTGTAAATTTCACCTCAATTTTTTTTTTTTAAAAGTCACCTTGCTTAGCCTGATTTGAGCAAAACTGTATCATCCCAGTCCCAGACTCCACTGCTTTATTGTATTCCCCTGGGAGTATTTCTTTATCCCCCTCAGAAAGTGCTTTTTCTCCTTTTAGAATTTCTAGGTTTTAAAACTAACTTTGAGGGCTAGATTTTTAAAATTGGCCGCTAAAGCCCCAATCCAGCAAAGCAATTAAGAATGTGTCTCATGTTAAGCGTGTGAGTAGACCCATTTATTGGAGTATACGTATACTGCAATTCAAGGTGTGATTGCAGCTCAGGTAGACATACCTGTGCTAGCATTGCTAAAAATAGCAGTGTACATGCGGCTGGGCAGGCCGTAGAAGCTCACCAGGAACCCTGGATACATACTTACGTTGCTGAAGCCTGCACTGCTGCCCCTACCCTGCTATTTTTAGCAATGTTAGCATGTGTAAAGCTAGCGTGGGTATGTCTACCTGAGCTGCAATCCCACCTTGGATTGCAATATAGATATACCCTCAGTTCCATGTATTGACTTCAGTGGGGTTACTCCTAGGCTCTGTTTGGTATGTGCTTAAGTACTTTGCTCTATCAGGGCCTAAATTTGCATAGTTTGCTTTCATGCAAACTGCTTTTGGGTACAAAATAGAATATCTAATTTGTGGGTGTAAATAACATTTACCTCTGCAAGTCAGGGAGCTGGACATCAAGGGCCTGATCCAAAGCCTATTGAAGTCAAAGGGCTTTGGATTGGGCCCTTCCATTTCATTTATGCCTCACCCAAAATTGTCGTTGCAAATGTGCAAAATTGCAGGTTCAAATTTAGCAGCTGGGTTTGAGGCACTTTTCCTAGTGTGGCCATCATTGGGTTTTTCTAATTTAATGCTTTGCATTGAATGACTTTTTCAGGAAAAAAAAATAGTAAAAATGAAATGTATACTGAAACGGAGACAGTGTTTGTTGCCTCTTTTGGATTGAGTGAGATCTCGTATAATTATGGGTAGGGAAGTGGAGTTGTTGTGGAAAATATAGTTATGACCTGATCCAAAACGCTTTCTACTGACTTCAGTGGGCTCTGGCTCAATCCCTTATTGCACATTCTTGGTAACTACATCTCTACCCCGATACAACGCTGTCCTCAGGAGCCAAAAAATCTTACCGCGTTATAGGTGAAACCGCGTTATATCGAACTTGCTTTGATCCACTGGAGTGCGCAGCCCCTCCCCCCCCCCCCCCGGAGCACTGCTTTACCCCGTTATATCCGAATTCGTGTTGTATCGGGTCGCGTTATATCGGGCTAGAGGTGTACGTCTTAAATCTCAGAAATCCATTTTCATTTAACCAAGTGCCCACTGGGAAGTAGCCTACAGTGTGAATCAGTGCCCTTGAAAATTTCACGTTTCATCTTCAGGATGTTTTTGTTCTGTAAAAAATACAAGAAAATATCTGTACAACAAAACTCCTTCCTCCCGATGGCTGAACTTAGACAACATTTCAGTAGATAAACCAATTTTAAAGAAATAAAATAAAGTCTGATCCCTCACGGAAATACCTTTTTCCAGGTTTTGGGATGCAGACACTTTTTATAACAGTGTTGTCAATTTCTGAGTTTGCAATGGCAAATCAGAGCACTAGCCATGTTACTACTATATAACGTAGACCCAGGTCCTGCAACATGTTCTGCATGAATGGGCTGCTGGGGCACGTGTGGAGCCATTTCTAAAGACACAAGAGTCTGGCAGCTAGAATGATCTGGGCCACACTGGATTTCTTTCATCCACAGATGGATTTCATGTTGTAATAAATGACAATCTCCACAAAGATGTATGTATGCGTTCGCTAGTGAAATGTAGATGGTTTGAAGTGGGATGAAATTTATCATGCCTGGTTCCAGAGACCAGAGAAGGAATTACTCTTCATAAAATGTTGAAATAAACAGTTTGATCTCTTTTAAGACCTGAAAATACAAAACCCTAACTGTGAATTGTTGCTTTTGAGCTCCCGTTTGGCCAGAAATAATTTGCTCAATACAGAAGTGCTCCATGTGTGGAACTCCTATCACAGTCCATGGGGGTTCCACATGCAGGGCACGTAGGGGATGGGACCCAGTGAACTGTACTAGTACTTGCTGGGCACCGATGTATGCTCAGCATTGTACAGAACATAAGACGCATACAATCGATGCCCCAAGGAATTTATAATGCAAGACTCAATCCTGCTACTTGATGCACATGGATGAACCCTTAATCCTGTGAAGAGTCTCACTGAAGAAAATGGGGCTATACATGGATGTCAGGGTCCACCTGTATGGATCAAATTGCAGCAAGAAGGCCTTAAATTTTTTAAATGAAAATATTACAATTACAATTTAAAACCGTACATTTAATTATTTTAAATAGCTGAGTGAAATATTATGTGAAGAAATGGGGCTGTTGTTCCAGAACAAAGTTGTGGGTTTTTCTCCCTTTAAAATACTCTAGACTAACATTTCCACGAGCTTTTAAGAGAAGGACTTTTAATGATAGGCCACGTTTGCTGCTATAATTTGTCATGTCTGTAGTTCACAAAGTTTCCAAGCACAGATATGTATATGCATAAGTGTATGATAACTATTCTGATCCACATCTATTTCTCTCTCTCTCTCCCTTCCACATATGTGAAAATGAAATCCATGCCATCATCTAGAGAACCATGTGATAACTGTATTACATTGCTCTGAACTAAATTTATCAAGCACTTTAACTGCCCTCTGCCTGCTAATCCCTTCCCCTGGGATTGATGGTAACAATCTCAACTGCTCACTGGCTTCAGATAGCCAGTTTTACAAATTAGAAAAGAAAACCATCCTGATGGAGAGAGGTTCTTACATTTCTCTCTGCATGTGAGGTGTTCTCTGCACATGCTCACACATAAATACTGGTATATTACTTTTGGTTACAGCACAGGATAGGCAAGATTCAATCCTACACCTGTGACAACTTTCCACAAATAAAAATCATTTATTTAAAGTATTTTGCACTCCTCCAGGACTAGAAACAGAAGCTTTAAACCACAGGGAAGGGGAAATTCTCAGCTTCCCAATGGGGGACAGCACTCACTCCTGGACCTGTGGTGCCATTTTTAGGTAGAGAAGATTTATTTTAAGTCCTAGTTGTTTTTATGGTTCCCTCTAACCCTGTACATTTGGATTCATGATAACTAAGGTACCTGATTTTACAGGTAAAAGAATATAAAAAACTGTCCCAGTAACATTATTTTACTTTATAAAGCATTCCTAAAATGACTTCAATGTAATTACACATAGTGTATAGAAAATACATAGTGCTGCTGCATGGTACAAAGATTTTATCACCACTTGTTTGGGAAATCATGCCTAACTCACCCATGACTTCACCATTGATTAGTAATGGGCCCTTTCAAACTCATGTGATAAATCCTTTTTACCACATTGTCATGTATTCAGTATATACTATGTATATGGTGGTGGTATTCATTGGGATCTATGTTATAAATTGCATTTTTTGCTGCATCTTTGGCCGTCTCACCTGTACTCTGCCCACCAGGGACATCTTCTAACATTCGGAAAACCACTGAGCCATTTTTTCTTCTAATTTTTTTTAAACCTGCAAAAATATTTTCTTCTTTCCCACCAAATAAGTAATTGCCTTCATAAATTACACTGATCTGAGGTACTGGGTTAATGGAAATTGGTCCTTGACAGTGGGCTAATATCTTGTGAGCAAGTTGGGTGAGAAATGGTTGTCTTATGCTATTGGGAAAAGGAGAGTGTTGCATTTCCAATGGGAGAAAACACTTGTTTCTAACCCAGGTCCTATACTGTGAGACATTGGACATTTTGACATTATGATTTATAAAAAGTGAGAATTTTGTATAATGTTTCTAATGTCTGATGATTAGTTTTCCTCTTTACTCCCTGTAGAGTTGAAGTCATGTTCATATATCACTCTGCTTTCTAAGCAGAAGGATAGGAAAAATATTAAAAGTAAAACTTTTCAAAGCTCTCAAACCTTTCTAAAATATCTATTTGTAAAATATGTGGCATATGCAGATTATATGGTGGCATCGTGTGGCATAAAGGTTTCATCATCATGAATTTGGATGTAGCTCCAGAACACGCCTATGGCATCGCAACTCATAAGTAATAATGTAGCTGTGTAAAAATGAATGCCAATAAAATCTTTTGAACATACCACACTAGCAAGTATTCCATAGTATGGTGGTTCTAGTTGTGACTCATTCTGAAGTTTGTGTTGAAAATTCAGCTAAACTGGGGACGTATTTCATTTTTCTTCTAAAGCCAATGGAGTATTCCTTTCCCATACTCTCTCTGTTTGAATTTTTGTGAATATTTTAAGAGATGCCATCAAATAAGTTAAAAGTTAGAACCATTAAAATGTGACCCATTTTTGAAAAACATCAAATATTTTAATAATGGCCCTTTAGCTCCCTCTATTTTTAACATTGTTAGATCTAGGGGGCCAGATTCTAAACTGGTATAAATGGGGAAAGCTCCATTGAGGTCAATGGTCCTGTGCCCATTTACTCCAGCTGAAAATTTGGCTCATACTTACCAAATTTATAGTTATTGATAATGTCCCTAACTCTCGGATTTGGCAAAGCTGTGCTTAGCACAGGACCCAGTGGGGAAAGGTGGCAGCTTCCTAATTCTGGGGCCTAAAATAAAGCCACTTCAGGACTGCGCCATGACCTATGCCCATCTGCCAATGGTCCCAAAGAGCCATACCAGCCTAGGGTGACTAGATAGCAAGTGTGAAAAATCGGGACCAGGGTAGGGGGGTAATAGGATCCTATATAAGAAAAAGACCCAAAAATCGGGACTATCCCTATAAAATCGGGAGTTCTGGACACCCTATAACAGCCTGGAATAGTCAGAGTGCTGCAGCATTGTAACCATACTCCCTTCCCTCTGCCATGCCCTTCTGCTGCTGTTTGCAAGAGCAGGTGGTTTAGAGACACTGTGCTGGCTCTTCACCACCCAGGAAATCCCCTGCACTAGAGGAATGCCCAGGTGACCAGTTCTGCTGGCTTTATGGCTCCTCTGGACCAGCAAAATGACACACAGGGAGCATCACGGAAAATCTGGCCAATCTCCATTTGTATTGAATTTATGACCGAGACGAGCCTTAACAGTAAGGCTGGGCTTGAGGGAACCAGTGGCTTCCAATATTGTCTTTGCCTTTAGTATTGTACCAAGATAGCTGTGTTTCTGCCTCATTCTACTTTCAAAACTCTCTCCCCCAACTCCCAAGTTCTTCACCTTTTTGAACCCAGATTGTATCAAGCGAGTGGAACTCTCACACGACAGAGTCACTGAAGTCAGTGCACGGGTGCCCTGTGTCATGTCTATGGCAGACATATTTTTCATACACATTCGTTCTCTAAGCCACAAGATGTATCTAGCCCGAGGTGCATTGGCAATTTATTTATGGTCTTTTTAGCATTATCTTTTCCCTTGTCTCCATATTTCTGAAGCTTAACTGGAATGGTTCTGAGGCACACTTACCCTAAGTTAAAGTATTGAGTTCTGTGGAAGCAACAGCACATGCTACAAACCAAATGAGCTCTTACACTTACCTAATTTGTGAAATTTAAAGGTACATACTACAACTTTTTAACTACTTTTGTTCAGGTTTGGTTTAATTTTTAATAAAATATACAGTGGGTGTACCTTTACCCATATTAATGGGATATATGTTGCTATTGAATAGTAAATAACTGATGACACTGATAAACTATGCTAAATCTCCCATCAGCACGCTATGCAATACCCCTCCAGTCTGTCAAAACTCCTCTAACCTCACACCAATTTCACTTCAACCACACAAATCTATTTTCAGATCTACATACAGCTTTGCAACTGGTACTCCTAGGGCCAAAAAATGACATCCTGATATTGCATCATGACATCTTTTAATAGATTTTAAGGCCAGACGGGACCATTGTGATCCTCTAGTCTGACCTCCATAAATCATGATATATCAGAGCATATGCAGCCAAAAATTGGGACTGGCCCAAGAAACTGGGCCCACACATAAATCACCCTCTGACTCTGACATTGAAATATTTGGGTGGAAGATGCAACCTGAGTGCAAGGTAGTATGAATTAGTATTTATGACTTGCTATGTATTCTTTTATGTCCACATAATACACATCTCTCTGAAACAGCTGTCTTTTTAGCAGTGCACCGATTGCACTGGTGTGGTCCAGGAATGGCACCATTCCTCAGAATGCTTAAAATCAACATCTTTGTATTGAAATTTTCAGGTTAATTGGCCCATTCATTCCTCTGGGGGGAAAGGCAGGGCAAGGAAGAGTGGGAATGAAGGAGAAGAGCTTGCCCTGGAGGGAACAGCAATGGCCTGTGTCCTATTCCCAGAACCGTGTGCATCTCAGGATATCCACAGGTTTTGGTGGACCAACCTCTTTCAGTTCCCCACTGTGGAAGAAGCAAGGTGGAAAAACCTCAGCTCTGATGGAAATATTTCAAGGAAACTCCTTGAGATTCTCCTATTGAACTCCTATACTGCTGTTAATTTTTCCTGCAGATTTTCCTGATTGGCTTAAAGTTACACAAATACTGTGATGATGGGTGACCTTAGAAAAACCTAGTTAGGTTGATTTTGGCCTTAGTTACAAAAAATTAGGAGGAGCAGCCCTGAGAGCTGTGTGTGTTTACAGGAGTCCATAGGTCTCTTCCACAGTTTTTTCATCTTTTTAATTATTTCATTAACAAAAAATTGTAATGAATGCACCATAGTTCTGTTCAGGTGAGGTATACCCAGAATGAATTTGGCTCTTTCTTTTTTCTTACAGATTAAACACTAAACAACAACATGCAATAGATGGAAAGCTTGGTAGATCATGGGGCATGACAGTATATAAAGAAGAGGACTAGGGTGAGGATTATTTCTGCAGTCTGATCAAGTAATTACATAGCGGTATTTGTATATACCATGAACACATGTTCATGTGATGAAATATTAAAGCTTTGTTTTGGTACAACTCTGCACTGGGTGTTTTTACATCTACATGTGTAAAGAAGGGTATCTACACAATAGGAGAGACCCCAGGGAATGGTTTCCTGCATAGAGGATTGACACCTCAATAGAGATTGACCCTTTTTTTTTTTAATGGCATAAAGTCCTTTTTTCTTAAACAAAGCTTCCAGTATCAGTCCCCTGACTTCCTTGTAAATCTTTTACCTGCTTTTAATCTGTCTTAATTAATTAGTATTTTAATTAGTGTCTTAATTGCTTGTTTTGTGAGGTGACTGGAAAACTGACACGCACCATGCAAATTACTTTTATTATTTTAGGACTATTATAAAAGTCCTTTGAAGTGAATGAGAGTCTTTCCATTGGCTTCAAGGGGTTTTGAATTAAGCCCATAATGTACATTAAGGTTGTGATGCAAACTCAGTGTTCAGGCAGACATTCGGGGCCTGATTTTCCATTGCCTCACCCTCGGTGGGGAGTCATTTATTATCTGTGAAAACTGGGAGTGATATGCTACCAGCATTTTACACCCATTTTGCATAGGTGTAAAAGACAAAACAAGCAGCAAGGCTGAACTGGGCTTAAGCCTACTCCATCACAAGGTTTTAAATGACATAACAGAGTTTGAATCCACATGATTTAAAAACTGTTACAATCAGTATTTGAACCTTACAGAATAGTCTCCAAGTACAGTTTTTAGAACACAGTCTGGAGTGCATAAGATGGTCGCCCCAGGCATCTCTTAATGCACAGCATGATAACAACAAGGTAAAAGTTTAGTGTCTGTTTCCAGACCAAGAATTTCAGTATGATTGAAAGTTTAAATACAATTGCTTTCATTTGAGTGCATGCTATTCTCAGTTATCAGTGCCCATCAGAATGGCTATCTGAATATAACTTTAAGATCAATGAATTTAGCTGTACTTGAATTTTGTTGTTGTTATCCAATATTTTTGTTTGAAGTATTACTCTTTCTTCTAAATCTTAAACAGAGAATTGAACACTTCAGTGCACTTATGAACCCCACATTATAAATATCTAGACAGACAGAATGTCCAGTATCACAGACCTGTGTTAACTGTTAATTTGCATATGCATGCAGTGCTTGCTAGGGGTTGTCAAATACTCTTTGATCAGACAAAGACAGTTAATTGAAAAATATACACAGGTTACTATTTTTTCATTTACTTTGCTTGAATGTCCAAAGTAACAGAGAACTACTTTAAACTTTGGGGGCCCAGCTAATATGTAAGTTAATCGGCAAAGATGTGTGGCAAGAGGGTCTTGTGTGTACAGAACAAGGCCATGAATCAGGTGAGGGCTGGGTTCTATTCTAGCTCTGCCACAGACTTCCTATGTGAGCTTGGGCAAGTCACTTAACCTCTCCATGCCTTAGTTTCCCCCTCTGTAAAATATGGAATTTTCTGTATTTTTTCCCCTCTTTGATTTATTTTGTGTAAACTGCTCTCTCTGATCCTTTGAAGAGAATGAGATCCTCCCTTTTATTTTGATTATATCCTCACACACAAAAAAAGCTGCCTATGTAAAATCCTAGTGGAGGACAAGGCACGGGTAGTTTTGGTCATGACTAACTTAATCAAGGATAACCCCAGGGTTTTTTTTTGCAGGGGGGGGCGGGGGTACAAAACTGACCTCCACTAGCTACATTAAGGCAGTAACTACCTATGCCTTGTCTCCACTAGTATTTTACATCAAGGTAATGGTTGTGATGTAAAAAAGCCCCCCACAGTTGTTTGTAATGAAGACATAGCTCCAGAAATAGGTAGAAGTGGTATGAGTGACAACCTCATTCTGGTTATGGACTGTAAGAGAGGCTATAGTCTCTGCTCTTAAGCAGTGTCACGGAAAAGCCTGAGGGTAAAGTGAGGGCAGCATAGACAAAGAAAGAAAACCTAAAGGAGATATGTACCGTCACAATCCTCCCAGGATACACAACTGGAGCCTGATTCTCAGCCCCTTTACACTGCGCTGGCAGTTTAATTTGAATCTGTGATCATTTAGATGTGCTTCAGTGCTTTGCCAAACTGGGGCCTTAAATGGATGGGTATTGAAATATTAAAAGCTGACTTCTACCTTCTGATTCACAAATTCAATTAGACTTTTTTTTAATTGAACCAGTATTTTTGGGTAAAATGTGGTCATTTTTCATGAATAAACATTTCCACAAAAGCAGCTTGATTTTTCTCAACATTTTCCATAATTTAATGAATACCCTGGGAAAATTTTGAGATTTAAAAAAAAAATTTTTTTTATACCAGCTCTAGAGATTGATGAATCACTTGGAAAACGAGGGGAGAAAGTTTTCTTAGGCCGTGTCTGTATTCAGAATTGCATCATTTTAAGTAAAAAAAAAAAAAAAAAAAAATTAAATTAATTAAACTATTGCAAAACACAATAAAGTATAAATTTTTAATGTGACTTGATCTTGTTATATATTGATTTATCTTAAATCTGTTGGTTACCAAGCTAAACTAAATCAATAGAAACCAGATTTAAATTGAATTGAATAGCCACACTGTTTTGCACCAGTTTAACCAAATCTGTTCAGCATTACATGTTTCGTTAAACTAGTGCAGCTATATAGACAAGCACACACTGAGGGCTAAGGTGCAGATTCTCTCCTAAATTTGGGAATGGTAGACCGGAGCAGCCAGCATATAGGCTTCTTGGGACTTCCTGTAAGCAAACAGAACACCCATAGACTCTCAGAAAACTAGACCTGACTGAATTAAGTGGGCCCTGAGGTTGCCTCTTACAGCACGAATGTCAAAGTGGAAGATAACAAGGAGTCTGGTGGCACCTTAAAGACTAACAGATTTATTTGGGCATAAGCTTTCGTGAGGTTTTTACTCACGAAAGCTTATGCCCAAATAAATCTGTTAGTCTTTAAGGTGCCACCAGACTCCTTGTTGTTTTTGTAGATACAGACTAACACGGCTACCCCCTGATACTTGAAAGTGGAAGATACATTGCCTAGTCTCTCCCAGAAGAGACAGACCCTCCTGCCCACCCTTGCAACAAGAAAACACATCAGGATGGGGAAAGCAGCAGTTGTGTAAAAGTGGTGGTCTCTCTTCCTGAGGAAAAATTAGATTTGTGTTGCTTAGCAGCCAGACAGCCTGACCACTCAGGAAATGGCTTTTCCAGCTGAAAAATGGCCCTTTTAAACTAAGCCATAAACTTTTCTGAAGATGTTCAGATTAATTTACTTGGGCTTTAACATCAAACAGTAAATGACCTACTTAATTAGCCTGATTGTTTCATGATGATTTAGGAAACCCTAATTTGGATTACGGCTATACCCCCAAAATAGTCTCACATTGAAGCTCTTGATCGTCCTCTTCATTCAGAAAGAAGGAACTTGTTTAACTATTTTGTAGACCTATAGTTTGGAAGATGTCTATAAATTTACCGCAAACCACAATCCATGTGAGTGAACTCCTATGAATGTTGTAGGAATTGCAGACCTGGATCCCGAGCAGTGTATAACTCACAGAATGTAAACAACTCCATTCATGTACCATGAAAACAAAACTAATACCTGTTAAAGTCTCAGGTCCAGATTAATTTTGGCTTTTTCTTGCCTTTTTGCACCTTTCTGGTGATGCAAAGCAGCTGTAAACGCATTGTGACCAGCCCGTTAAGGTGGGTTTATGGCTGCTTTTTGTTATCAGAGTGGCGCAAAGCAGCCAGACTATACTGGTGAATCTGATCCTCAGTTTGCTTCTGTGTGTTTTAAATGCCATAGGATAATTTTTGAGTCTATGAGGGTCATTGTAATTCTGAAGTTTTTCTTTGCTCTAACCTCCGGAGAACTCTTGTGTGGTGACCTCACGAAACCCAGAAGCAATGCCATAAAGGGAGTTTCTAGTGCTGGTAGCTGCCCCTTTGGATATGAAAAGGACACACACAAAAGCTGGGCCCTTTTAACATATTTCAGATGCCCTGTGGGATTAACTGCCGTCCATAGCCTTGTCCTTTTTAGTCTGCCAAATTCTTATCTTGAATTTACAGTATGCCTGACAGCTGTATTTGCTGTTTCTTTTATATTTTCTGTCACTTCTGCCCTCCTAGCAGAATTCTGTTAAATTCTGAATGAAAACTTTTTGCTGAGGTTGAATGTGAAGAACAACATACTAACAACATGCACTAATGCAATTACCTGTGATTTTAGAGAGAACCTAACGCTATTAGAAAAGTTTGTTGTAACTGATGCTGACAGACTAGGGGCCAGCTCATGCCAGAGCCCCAGGCCAATTCACTTGTGTATTAGTATAGCTCAAAGTGATTGTTAAATGTATACAAGTGTACTTGGTGTTTAAACTTCATGAAAACGAGTGGGATGTTACTAGCATTGTTTTCAATTATCTGTATCCCATTATAGTGTAATAGCAAACATTTACATTGTGTATACCCTGTAACTAAATAATCCATCAAAGGAGAAAGAAACCTTGTGAAATGCAAATGAAGAACTTTAACAGAAAAGTGCTAATTTCTGAGCAAGTGGTCATTGTGTGTGATGATCGGAGGTCAAAGACTCAAAATGCATTCCTCACTCTCTGTCATCAAAGGAAAAGCCCACGTGGCTAGTGACCCAGTCAGCTTGTTTTCTGTGAGAAGAAGCTATACATATGGATTCAGGGAAAGATCCTGGATCTCTGCACTGTTTGGACTCTTATAGGGAAGTGTACCAGATACAAAGCCGAGATCCCCACCGAGAATATGGGTAAAATTAAAAGACTTTTGGGAAACTGGCAGTTTATTACTTCACTGCCGCCATTTGTAATTACAAACTGTGACTCACCTGTGCATATGTTTTACCTGCTTTAACCTCTCAATAACTCTTATTTCCTTTTCTTAGCTAATAAACCTTTAGTTAGTTTACTATAGAATTGGCTACCAGCGTTGTCTTTGATGTAAGATCTAGAGTACCAATTGATCTGGGGTAAGTGACTGGTCTCTTGGGACTGGGAGCAACCTGATGTGGTGTGATTTTAGTTTTAAGTGACCTTTTATCACAAAAAGTCCAGCTTTCTGGATGGCAAGGTAGACTGGAGAGTCTAAGCGGGCTTTCTATGACTCCATGGTAAGACTGATACAGTAATCCAGGAGTTCACATTTGTCACTGGTGTGGTGAAATCTAATTATACAACACACCACCAGCTTGGGGTGTCTGCCTTGTTTTCCAACAATAGACACTCACAGTTGTGAGCCTCTCCAGACAGCATGACAGTAACATGGTTATCCTTCAATGCAGTTTAATAAGATGGTATATCCGAAAAGAAATATTAAAACTTAAGACAACTGAGGACCAAAGGGAAAAGTAAAAGAAGCTCATCTGTCCACCAGAGCTGCCTTTGCCAGCAAGATTTTTCCGAGTCTTGCATAGGAGGGTATTTAAGTATGTTTGACATCTGAACATCTATTGAACGAGCTAATTAATCTAAAAGATCAAGTTCATTTAAATAAAAACTCTGGGGGGGTGTATTCCGGCCCCAATTGAAGTCAATAGGACCATGATTTCATCCCAGTTGTTCATAAAAGCCACATTCTCCAAAGGGAAAAACTTAAAGTAACAGAAAGCAAAAGATCAAAATGAGACTGAATGAACAGAACAATCATTTCCAAAATCAGCTGTTCCAATTCAGACTCTCCATTTTAATTGGTCAAAGATCAAAGACACAAGGATAATAAATTTATATACTAGTAGATAAATATAAAGGTCCTGGGAATTCAAAAGGGGCTTGATTCTTCAGCACTGCTTCTCAGGAGGACTCAGAACTGCTGTCTCTGATCTACAGGCAAAAATGTTCACCGATTAACTTATTCCCAAGGAGTTAGGAGTGAAGAAGCCCTTGACCTGTGTGATGCACGTGTACGCTTTGGCACAGATCATCCCTTCCGCTTTTGAAAGCGGAGATGACTGAGATCTCGCGAATCTCTTCTGAGGGACAGGGAAAGCAGCTCAGTGCCATCATCCAATCCTTCCCTGGCCCCTGCAGAAGTCCCTTTGTTGAAGTTCCATGGTGTGTTGAGATGGGGCTGGAGGTGAATCTGAGGATCCAAGATCTCTCTGGAACATCATCCTCAGTGGACCCCTTGGATTTCCCTTAAGAAATGGAAATGTCGCTGCTTAAGTGAGATTAACTCCTGCTGGGTCCACTCAGTGTCTGATACTGAGCAGTGGTAGGAGAACCCAGCCAATGGTGGCATTGACCCATGCTATCCAGGGTGAGGGAGCCAGCAGAGCCATGCAGAGGGCTCAGCTACTTTTCTTGTATCTGTGGATGTGGAGATGCCCATTCTGCAACTCCCCAAAGCTCTTCCAGCTGAGGAGGGGTGGGGTCAGTTTCTTGAAAACTGTGAAGTACTTTCAGTCCCCAATGGCCCTTTCCCATGTGTTTCTCCATGAGAGAAGGTGATATAACCCTTTGTTAGGTAACACTTTTTAACTGTGACAGTTAAAGGTAAATTGCAAACTGGAATTTTGGGCTCCCTAAACAGACTGTAGCGATGCACTGTGCGCCTGTGATCCCGCCATTAACATGAAGCATGATTATGGGCCTGGCCTAGTGACATGGAGACAGAAGCAAAATCAGCCAGAGACCCCCACGTTTTAGAACAACTTTGTGATCCTCATTTACTCTGCTTGTGGGTATCATGTGGATCATGGAGGTGACATATTTGGTCTCAGAATGATAGGGCACAGAAGAGCAGACTGTTTGAGTTGCTCTGCTTCATGCTATGTGCTCTAAAGTGCCAGCCATGGAGCAGCATTGACAGCAGATTAGGGCCAGTGGAAAGCAGTCCTTGTTGCTTTTGTACAGGTTTTGAAATCCCAGTATTGTTTTAGTTATGAGCTCAAATCTACCAATAAAGGTCTCTCGGCCAAATGAAACAAAAAGAGAAGCTTCTCTACTGAAAATATGTTGTTGCTAGGGCTGTCAATTAATCACGGTTAACTCATGTAATTAACTAAAAAAAATAAATCGCAATTAAAAAAATTAATTGGGATTAATCACAGTTTTAATCACATTGTTAAACAACAATGGAATATCAATTGAAATGTAGTAAATATTTTTGGATGTTTTTCTACATTTTCAAATATATTTCAATTACAACACAGAGTACAAAGTGTACAGTGCTCACTTTATATTATTTTTATTACACATATTTGCACTGTAAAAATGATAAAAGAAATAGTATTTTTCAATTCGCCTCATACAAGGACTGTAGAGCAATCTCTTTATCATGAAAGTGCAATTTACAACTGTAGATTTTTTTGTTACATAATTGCACTCAAAAAGAAAGCAATATAAAACTTTAGAGCCTACAAGTCCACTCAGTCCTACTTCTTGTTCAGCTAATCGCTCAAACAAGTTTGTTTACAATTACAGGACATAATGCTGTCTGCTTCTTATTTATAATGTCACCTGAATGTGAGAACAGGACATGCTTCTATGCTGACGACCCTTGTTAAAAAAATAATGCGTTAATTAAATTTGTGACTGAACTCCTTGGGGGAGAATTGTATGTCTCCTGCTCTGTGTTTTACCCACATTCTGCCATATATTTTATGTTATAGCAGTCTCGGATGATGACCCAGCACATGTTCATTTTAAGAACACTTTCACTGCAGATTTGCCAAAACGCAAAGAAGATACCAATGTGAGATTTCTAAAGATAGCTATAGCAATTGACCCAAAGTTTAAGAATCTGAAGTGCCTTCCAAAATCTGAGAGAGATGAGGTGTGGAACATGCTTTCAGAAGTCTTAAAAGAGCAACACTCTGATGTGGCAACTACAGAACCTGAATTACCAGAAAAGAAAATCCACCTTCTGCTGGTGGCATCTGACTCAGATGTTGAAAATTAACATGTGTCGGTCCGCATTGTTTTGGATTGTTATCGAGCAGAACCTGTCATCATCATGGACGCATGTCCACTGGAATGGTGGTTGAAGCATGAAGGGACATATGAATCTTTAGCGCATCTGGCACGTAAATATCTTGCGATGCTGGCTACAACATTGCCATGTGAATGCCCGTTCTCACTTTCAAGTGACATTGTCAACAAGAAACAGGCAGCATTATCTCCTGCAAATACAAACAAACTTGATTGTCTGAGTGATTAGTTGAACAAGAAGTAGGACTGAGTGGACTTGCAGGCTCTAAAGTTTTACATTGTTTTATTTTTGAGTGACGTTATTGTTTGTATATAATTCTACAACTGTAAGTTCAACTTTTATGATAAAGAGATTGCACTACAGTACTTGTAATGGGGGAATTGAAATACTATTTCTTTGTTTTTTACAATGCAAATATTGTAATACAAATAAATATAAAGTGAGCACTGTACACTTTTGTATTCTGTGTTGTAATTGAAATTGATATATTTGAAAATGCCGGCAACATCCAACAATATTTAAATAAATGGTATTTCTTTTTTGTTTAATAGCGTGATTAATCGTGATTAATTTTTTTAACCATGTGATTAATTGTGATTATTTTTTTTAATTGCTTGACAGCCTTAGCTGTTGCTTTGTTTTGAATATTATTAAATAACAGCCATGTGACAGACTGGCCATATCATGTAATATCCTGAACAAACCTTATGGAATTAAGACAAACGTTATTGAATTAGGGTTAATACCTTTAGGGTGCATTGTATTAAAAATGCCGTTGTGTATGTGTTGTGGCATTGTATGTACCTTCTCTAGTAGGAAGGGAGGATGCTATCAGCCTTTGAAGCCACCCCTGGGGAGATATATGTATACTAGTGTTATGTAGGGCCAGGGAAGGTTAAACAATGACCTGTAAACAACCCTTAAGGACATATCAGAAAGGTATTACAATGGCAAACAGGGCCATTCTTGTTGTAGATAGTTATCAAAGCCTTGTTAAATAGACTAGACTCTAACCCATTTGCTGGTATTTTTAGAGAATCAAAGAATAAGTGCTAAATGTGTCTCTGTTTACTTGCCTAGAACTCTAACAATGTGATCTAATTAGCTTGTAGATGCTAAATCCTGTTTCTATCTTATAATACTTCATTACTGTATTCTATTGACTGGGAGATCAAAAGTGGATATTATCATTTAGATGGGATGGGTGGTGTAATATTGTTGTCCTAATCTCCCCTCAAAGCTTGTAATTCCACATAGTAAACCACCTGTGAACTATCCTGATAGTTTGAATGGCTATTGCTAAAGGTATTGTCTGAGAAAGAACTCATTGAACAGAGATCACGAACTGTTGGCTCGCTTTAATCAAAGCCCACCTGGCTTGTCATCGCCCAGCCTGCTTCAACTATAAAGGAAGTCTGAGTTTTCATCTCACGTCTGCTTAAATTTTAATGGGGAAGGTCTAAGCCATAGGACCAAGGTCGCCAGGCAGTTGCCTGGATTATCCTGGAACTCTCATGGAAAAACTCTAACAAACTCTACACCTGAAATGCCTATTGGACTATAACCTATCGAATTGATTCCAGAGAGACTTTTACAAGCCAGCAGCTATAACATCACTGCTATGATCTTGATCTATGACCATTGAAAGTCATTTGTATGTATATTGATCCTGTAACCATTTATAACTCTCTTCTTTCTTTTTCCTTTTATTACTAAAGCTTAAATTTAGTTATCAAGGACTGTCTGTAAGCATGTATTTGAGTAAGATCTGAAATATTCATTGACCTGTGGAGTAATGTGTCTGATCCTTTGGGATTGAAAGAACTTGGTTTATGGTGAATAGGGTTTTTAATAACCTCTTACTATACATGATCAGTTGTCCAGATGGAAACCAAAGGCTGGGCTGTCTAAAGGGGGCTATGGTTTTGGCTTCTTGTTAACCACATGGTAAGGCAGTTTTGATACTGGTTGCTGAATCTAATTATAGTGTAATCTGCCAGTTTTGGGAATATCTGCTCCATTTCTCACAGCCTGCCCTGAGTGTGGCATTCTTAGTGTGGCCCACCCAGGCATAATGGTCACTAGTTCAAACTGGATTCTCCAGAGGCCAAGATACAAAGAAAAGACTTTTGGATAAAAGCCTGGATTTTAAGATGACTCATGTCCTTCCTAATCCAGTAAATGGACAGGACCCCTGGTCCACAGAGGGCTGCTGTCCTTAGGGGAGGATTGGAAGGACTGGGCTTACTAAGGCCTCATAAAACAAAGTGATTGTTCTGAGCTGAAGCTCCGATGAACTTGTAACCGCAAAGAACCCCATAGTCTGGACTGATGCCAGGTAAACTCATTAGCCTGCATGTACATTCTTTTATTGTTTCTAACATTTTCTTTGTAATGCTTTTTACCTTAAGAATAAAGTATGCTTGGCTAGAAATAGCTGTGTGGGTAACTTGTATCTATAACAATCACTCTGCTATCAGTCTCTGAGGAGAAAGCAAGTGGGTCTGTTTAGGGCAGGCAGACTGTCTTTGCTGGGAAATACCAGTGAAGGGTGGGAACTGTGCAGCCTGGACATATCCTGGTCTGAAGAGAGTGAGACGTGGGTCTCCACCCAAGAGAGGCAACAGCTTGGGAGCTAGAAGCCTGAGAGTGGTTGCCCTGACTGGACCACTGAGAGGACATACAGGTGTAGTTGTCTGAACTGTGACAATCCAATCTACTATAAAGAATGTACTAGCTCATTTGAAGTAGAAAGTTGGTTTTCCACAAATTTAGTCTGCAGAAGTCTAGTTCTTTTGCCTGGCTGTCTTTGACACATGAGTAGCTGTTTAAGTCTGAACATTATAATTGCACTGATAGCTTGATGAGAGCCTTCCATGGATTGCTGGATTACTGGGAGAGAGGAGTTGTTGCTGGATTACTGGGAGAGAGGAGTTGTTGCAGTTGTTAGAATCGGGTGGCTAACTGGTGGCTAATAGGTGTTTCCAATTAAAGAAATGGATAATCGCCCAGAATTGAACAAGAGAAGGGAAAATGTTTGAATAGTACAAATAATATTTAGAGGATGCAGCTATTAAATAAAATGCAGTTCCTGCTTTACTCCAGTGAGGGTAATTTAGACTTACTCCGTAAAATTTTGTCTGATATTTTCATAAGCAGCGTATAAGTTTCAAATGAACCTTTTGTCTTCTTTTCTAACCATTTTGGATGTTACTTGATTAGAAAACTTTGGTTACTCTGGTAGTGTGTTCATTTAAGTGTCCATTTAAATCTAATAGTCTCCTAAGCCAAACAGACTAGTTCTTTCCACCTGCTAAGGAAGCTCCTTAAAAGAAACATCTCTTGAAATGAGAATGAGTGTGGACCTTGCAGCATTCAGAATCCAATGCAACTCCTCCTATCCCCCAAACACAGGCTGACCCACTCCACCACACACCAACATTCCTCATTCTCTGTATTTAATAATTGCCCCAAACAAACAAAAATGCCAGCAAGGAAAGTTAAAGATACTGTTGTCATTTGTACTCTTGGCAGGGGCTCAGCTACTATAGTGAAGGGGGCATAAGGTGATAGAACACGAACACCAGGCAAGACTATAAAAATGATAGCTCAGAATTGAAACGGAAGAAATACCAAAGACTGTACATCTTTTGTATTCCATCCCTTCTTGAGAGGCTGGTGAGCCAACCCAGAATTGAAACTAGTTCAGTCCTAATTCTATTTGGAATGTATTTCAAGTAAATAAACTTTGGTCACACCATGGAGGCACTACAGTATAATCTATTTCCACCTATTTCCATAATCTATTTCTATTTCCTTTGGAGAGGCTTGGCTGTAAGCAATTCTGATTCCTTTCCCCTCTGTCACCTCCATCCCCTTAAGAAGTAATTTAAGAACATAAACATCGCTTCTTTGAAGAGCAATAAGAAAATTTGGCCAAAAACCTGTAAACCAGGCAAGGCTTATTTGAAAAGAGAAGAGTCTGAGAGATGCTGTGAGGGCTAGAATTGCTAATATCCATATCAAACGGAGGCATTTGTTAGGATAGGGCAATCATAAGGGGGGAAGTATGGCAACCGATTAGCGTGGAAGCAAAAAGACAATAAATCATTCAATGAACAGGGCTGTAGTTAAGAGCAGATACAGCTTTCTACCATGTGTGCTTAGCCAATAGCCTCATTTGCTATATAAAGAACATTTTATGTGCACATTTGACTGCTTTTCACACACATTTTCTACAGCTAGTGAGCATGTTTGTTTATATATCTATAAACCCTTCTGCAAATATTGGTCTCAAGCTGTCCATGTGTCAGAAATATAAATGAGTTCTATTACAAATATATTTGTATCATTCTCCATATGAACCCAAAGATGTTTATATAACTTTGCCATGCAATTTCCTGTGTTGCCTTTTATTTTTAACACACAAAAAATGTTTATAATAGCTACTGTCTCGCTTTTCATTTTCACGAGGGGGGAATTGCCATTGTGTTTTCTAGTGCCCCCTTCTGCCCCGTCTCCGTGGTCACATAATAATGCATGTAGGTTATTAGTGTTGGTGCCCATGTTTTGTGTCTCACTAAATAGTTGCCTTCACCAGAAGGCAAAGGGTTTAAACCTTCAAAAGCATTTGGGGGGCTTGTAAAAAGAAGAACAGCCACAGTAAAGTTTTAAAACTTTGTTTAAATATAATCCCTGTCCCCACCGACCCACTTAAGCAGCCCAGTATTACCTTTTAGACATGCTCCTCTAGCAGATAGATTTGAGGCTCTTTGGATCTAAAAAATCTACCCAGGTCCTACGTGGAAAACAGACACTCCAAATAGGAGTTCTGGTTCATATTCAGTCACAGTAAAAATGTTCATAGCGTTAAAAAAAAAAAAAGTCTCTAATTCTTCTGTAAAATAATATACAATCAATGGTGACATTTTAATATAAACCAGACTTATGACCTGTTGGCTAATATTAATCAGTGATAACCCAAATTGTCTGCATCATGCAAGTTGTGTTCCTACCGGATGGCTTGTCTATGCCAGAGACAGGAAGGAAAATAGAGTGTGTATTCCCCCTTCAAAGTGGAGCTCTCCTTTAAGGCACTTGGGAACATTACATTCTGCTTCCCAGGACTGTACAAACATGGGCCAGATCCTCCGTAGTGGAGTAGCCACAGTGTACCATGCCACCAGTGTAATCTGGGATCCTAAAAGTGGTTTAACTGGCGCAGAAAGGATCACCTCCCTAATCTTGTAGTGATATGGAATTGACATAGGCACTCTTATGCCTCACCCATCCCCACTTGCTCTCAGCACTGGAGTGAAAATAGAACATAACCTGTGCAAAGAGGGTATGGCTTGGATGTCACTCGAGTATGCCAGTTCTTGGATGAATGTGTGGCTCCCTGTAACTGCTGGAGCTCATCACAAGTTGAAGCAAGTCTCAGACTGCTTCAAAAAGGCACAAAGGGACCAGCACTACATAGCACTGCATCAGGAGAGTGCAGAGTTGAACTTTAAACTAGCTTTGCACACCACTCCCCTGGATAGGGCTCCATCCAGGGATCCGGCCCGTACTCTCAACTGCAGTATTTGTGCCTGGCTAGAATGGGACATCTTAGGCATTTCTGAATACCCTTCTGGGCAGGGTAGATTATATTGAGCGTTTCTTTTTTGGTCTGAGCAAATTTCTGTTGTGTTTTACTCAGTGCTTGGAAACACATGCCAACGAGTGACACTTTTGCAGAAAGATAGCGCTCCATTTCATGTGCATTTGCATTGATTGAGATTTTAGGGTATTTGTTAATTTCAAAATACCAAGGCTCCTGTAAAATATTTGTTTTAAACTCCCAAAAGCATTTCTGTTGCTAGTCGTCCTACTGCCATTCTGTCCTGTCCTCTATCTGCATTTTGAGTGGAACACTTAATTATGACAAACTAGGGATGAATTTGCTTAGATATGCTGACATACTCGTGAATCTCTGAAAGGCCTCCTTGTTTTGGGATCTGTTTGTACAATTGCCATCTTTCTACGCTCTGATCAAAATCTTTTGTTACTCAGGCTGTGTCATGTGTAACTAATCTCATTCTCCCTGATCAGCATTTTTCCTGTTCCTTTTTTCTCTCTCGCTGCAAACTATAACAGTCTCTCATTGTGGTGTGCTTCATTTTGCCTCAAATCAGCAGATAATGAACAGTCATATCCTTCAAGTATAAATTCTGAAAGATCTGGGATTCTCAAAGACCCAGTATGGCCGTTCTTATGTAATACTTTGGTACTGAGACACAGCAGGAGACAAGTCACTTTAACATAGATCTACTAAAAGGGAAATGGAAACTGCAGAGCTTTGCACTTTCTGTACTTTGGATTGGCTCAAACCCTTGCATTGGCCCAAACCCTTGCATCCAACACTGAACACACTTCTGCATTATGAAATCTGACATGGTCTTCTCAGCTGTTCTCCTGAGGCAGTGCTGCTGTTTGGTGCCTGTATTCAAATCCTTTGGTTCTATACAAATCCTTAACTAGTTTGGTTTTACTACAATGACTATACTAGTATCAGAGGGGTAGCCGTGTTAGTCTGGATCTGTAAAAGCAGCAAAGAGTCCTGTGGCACTTTATAGACTAACAGACGTATTGTAGCATGAGCTTTTGTGGGTGAATACCCACTTCTTCGGATGCATGTCATGCATCCGAAGAAGTGGGTATTCACCCACGAGAGCTCATGCTACAATACGTCTGTTAGTCTATAAAGTGCCACAGGACTCTTTGCTGCAATGACTATACTGTTAATCTAGGCCTTAAAAGTTAGGTCAACATACTTGTGGTGCTCAGTAGGAATGTGATGTGTAGACATGGCCTTAGTCAGTGGTATTTGTATTTGCTCAATAACATCTAATTTTACCACCTGCTTGAGTTCGGCTTTTACTTTCCATCAGTCTAGTGTGATTTTGCTTGATGCATATATTTTTGACAGCACAAGGGGAGCCATATCAATAGGATGTATTAAAGTCCATTTATCAAGTCATCAAATTATTTAAGAATACCTTTTTGCATCCTGCTCCGTAGACAAGTTATACACTCATTTGATCATCTACCTTTTCATCTTCAGCTCAAGCATCTATGGATCTTTCTGTTTCATCATTTCAAATTCTACCAAGAAGTATTTGTTCTTCTCTATACATGCCTGTGTGGCATTGCCACATGGGCTCATTTTATTTCTATTAAATGAAACAAGTTTTGTTTGCAGTTTGAACATGCATCAGTCACTAATTGTTTTGTGTGAGCTTGCTGTGATTACTTTGCATTTAGCCCCACTATCTATTTTGAGATTTGCTTTCTGTTCATTTATTTCCAGTCTCACAGACCAGTTTGCTGTAGGACCTTGCTTTGTAAATGTATTAAGAGACCCAACAAATAATTCTTTGTGTTGTCATTATCAGAGATTTGAGCTCCAGTTGTTTATCCATAATGGATTTTATTTTTATATTTCCTTGCAAAAGGTGCTGAGCAACATAAGTGAATGAAGCCGTTACTAGCAGGGTCCCTCAGGGTTCGGTTCTTGGTCCAATACTATTCAATATTTTTATCAGTGATATAGATGATGAGATGAAAACTTTTGCTGGTTAAATTTGCAGGTGACATGAAGATTGATGGAGTAGTAAATAAGGAGGAGGACAGGTTACTGTTACATAGTGATCTGAATTGTCTGCTTAAATTATCACAATCCTACAAAATGTGTTTCAATACAGATGAATGCAAGGTAATACATATAGGAAGAAAGAAATCAGTCTATGCCTACAGGACAGGAGACTGTCTTGGAAAGCAGAGACTCAGAAAAGGACTTTGGGGGTGTCATTATAGAACAGGGGTCGGCAACCTTTCAGAAGTGGTGTTCCAAATCTTCATTTATTCATTCTAATTTAAGGTTTCACGTGCCAGTAACACATTTTAACATTTTTAGAAGGTCTCTCTCTATAAGTCTATAATATATAACTAAACTATTGTTGTATATAAAGTAAATATGTTTTTAAAAATGTTTAAGAAGCTTCATTTAAAATTAAATTAAAATGCAAAGCCCCCTGGACCAGTGGCCAGGACCCGGGCAGTGTGAGTGCCACTGAAAATCAGCTCGCGTGCTGCCTTTGGCATGCATGCCATAGGTTGCCTACCCCTGTTGTAGAACAAACTCAACATAAGCCTTCCATGCTATGCTGTGACTAAAAGGGCTAATGCAATCCTTGGATGAAGAAAAAAGAAAATATCAAGTAGAAGTAGGCAAGTGATCTTGCCTCTGTGTGCAGCAGTACACAGCACTGATGAGACTGTTACTAGAGTACTGTGACCAGTTCCAGAATACAGTGCCACACTCCAAGAAGGATATGGAAATACTCGAGAGAGTTCAAAGGAGGTCCACAAAAATGACCCAGTGGCTGGAAAACAAGCCTTTTGATGAGAGGCTTAAGGAGCTCGGTCTATTCAGTTTGTGACAGAGAAGGTTGAGAGGTGACTTGATCATTGCGCATGGTTATTATTTACACATGCAACAGATATCTGACAGTGAGGGGCTTTTCAGTCTTTCAGACAAAGGCATAACAAGATCCAGTGGCTGTAAGTTGAATTTAGATTAATTCAACCTTGAAATAAGATGGAATTTCTAGCAGTGAGAGTAATTAAACATTGGAATAGCTTACCAGGGGAGGCGGTGGACTCTCAGTCTCTTGGGGTCTTTAAAACAAGTTTAGATATCTTCCCAAAAGATATGCCTTTATCCAGTTTCTGGTAACAATTCCATGGCCTGTGTATACAGGATGATGATAGTGGCCCCTTTTGTCCTTAGAGTCTTTAAATCTACGAATCTATTGCTTTTATTGAATATGTGACACTGCTCCCCTCATCCTGTATGCCTTTCCATTGTTTATATGCCATGTTGTTGTAGCCATGTTGGTTCCAGGATATTAGAGAGACAAGGTGGGTGAGGTAATAACTTTTATTGGACTAACTTCTGTGGGTGAGAGAGACAAGCTTTCAAGCTACACGGAGCTCTTCTTCAGGTCTGGAAAAGGTACTAAAAATGTCTTGGCTAAATGCAAAATTGAACAGATAGTTTAGCTTTAGCTGTATACACCTATTTTAAGGCTCCTGTACACTGCCAGAAAGGTAGAAAGGGGCCTTAGCATAAATGAGAATCAAGTCCTTGATATTTTGAATCTAAAGTAAAACCACCTAAAAGTTAAAACAAAACAAATGTTAAAAAATAAAGTGTTAAGTTGAACATATTATCATTTCATAGTCGATGCAAACATCTTTTGGGAATTCCAAGGTAGAAGTTTGCACATACCAGGCAGTTCTTTTTGCATTACCCATGAATAATTGGGAACAGCAGGTTCTACGGTATTTGCACATTATGTCTAATCAGGGATTCAGATTAGATTTTTACAAAGCATTGTAAAGCAGTTTATCACACTAGGTTCTACAGGCTTGATTTACGCTTGTGATAGAATGATAAATAATGGGATGACATGCTCTGGAAAATTTAGACAGTAATAAATGTTATATCATTTTCAAACCAGATCAGAAACAAATGTAATTTCATTGGGCAGGGTTGAGCACACAATTAAACAGAGCATGCTTTTAATTTTAAACCCAACCGTACTGCTGATGCCTTTTGCAAATGTAATGTCTGCTTCCATTGTTGAAGTAATTCTTTTAAAGTGAGGTGAAAACAAAGGTTTTCTGTGGCACAAGAGGCACCAAATGGAGTATAACGACCAGCCCAATTCAGATTTACTGTATTTTCCCTGCTGAATACAGTTTGTATCTGAAATCAATTTATTTAAAATTAAAATGTATACTTTACACAAAGTATAAGAAACATTACCTGTTGCCTCCACCATGCCTTCTAGAATTACAACAATTTCTAGTTCCTCTTTGGGCAATTGGTCTTTGGAAATCTCCCAGAAAGGACTCTGCTGGTTAATTTCATGGCTGATGATCAGTGGTGAAACCAAAAAGAGACGATCATCCCCTGTGTAATAACCTACGTTGATATCTGTCTGGTTGAGTGGTATAAATTCCCCCTCCTTTGTCTGTTTAGATTTGATCAACTTGGCTCGTATTGATGCCTCCACAATGTGTGAATTCCTAAGGTCCCCTACTCGGAACATCAGGCATAGCTTCCCATCCCGCATGGAAATGACTGCGTTGGTAGAAAAGACCAGGGTTTCTGCCCTCTTCTTGGGCTGGGATATTTTCACAAACATGCAACCAACCATGAAAGCATTGACAATAGAACCTAAAACAGACTGAACTAAAAGCAGAATAATTCCCTCGGGACATTTGTCCGTGATGACCCGATAACCATACCCGATGGTGGTTTCTGTCTCTATTGAGAATAAAAAGGCTGAGACAAACCCATTGAGGTTACTGACACATGGGGTCCATGTACTGTCTCCTATATGTTCCATATCACCTCGGATGTAAGCAATTAGCCACCAGATCATTCCAAAGAAGAGCCACGTCACAGTGTAAACCATGACAAAAATCAAAAGGTTGAACCTCCATTTGAGGTCGACTAAGGTAGTGAAGATATCACTCAGATAACGATAAGTCTCTCTCACGTTCCCATGGTGTACGTTGCATTTCCCATCTTTCCTAACATACCTCTGAATTTTTCTCTTGGTACATACTTTGCTTATGTGTTTTGGAAGATCCTCTCTAGCTTGTTTGGGCAACTTTGGCTGCTGAATCGTGACAGGGCTCTCCACGTCCTGCTCCATTGAGTCTTCTTCAAGTACGCTAGCTGCCATTAAAAAAAAGACGTTAATATTTATGTGTATACAGACAATTGAATAAACACACAACTTCCTTCTGTATTAGCAGTAGGAAACAAGAATTAATTCATTACTAATAGAAATAACTTTGAAAGGAAACTTTTTCTTCTGTCATGGGCTTCCTATCTATTATTTCAGAGATTTGATCCTGTCTACACCAGTGGTTAAATTCTGCAACACATATTCAAACAAATGTTCTACCCCCTTTTAAAATGTAATACATTTGTACTGCTTATAAGCCAAGAATGATCTTCTGGGAGATTATATAAATGAAGAAACAGATCTGCTTTGGGGCTTAAGTCACTAATATGAGCAGAGAAAATGAGCAATTGTTAGACTTTTTTTTTTTTAACATTGATGCTATTATTAAGGGGAAAAGAATTAAATACATGTAAGTGGTTTTAAAAAACGCTTTATTTTCAAAGGAGCCAATTCTGCTCTCATTGACCTCAACAGAAGAAAGATCGGGCCTTAGCATAATATACACCAACAGCAATTCTAACCAATTTCTATACAAAATAGATGTGGTTATACTTAGCCTGGGCAGTCTATGTCCTCCTCTCACTAATGTAAAACACACAGTACTTCAGAAGTTGGTGCCATGGTAGTTCACTTGGGTGAGCACCCAAGAATGAGGCTATTAATCGTAGTGCACCTTACTTTCTATGGATGTGAGCCCCTAGCCACCCGGGTATCTGAGTGCCTCCCAAATATTTAACAACAGTAACAGTCTCTTTCTTTCTCCCCACTTCCTTCCCACCCTTTTGAGAGAAATAGCTTGATTAGTTTATAGGTTTTTGTTTGTGTGAGAGAATGTGTGGGTGTTGTGTGTGAAAAACTTACTGAGGGAAAGCTAAGTCAAATACATGAGTTTTGCACTTCATTCAGAGCACAGGGAGACCTGTGGTTATTCTTATCTCTTGTAGGAAAGTGTTTCTCACTCTTGTGTGAGTTACAGCTCCTGCTCTCCCAAACCTCACCCTATTGGCTGAGTTTTGTTGTTCCAATAGAATGTAGTGGTCATGGTTGTGGACGGAGAAGCAGTCTCTCAAGCAGCTAGGAGCAATGCCTTAGAAGGTTTTGAATATCAAAACAGAGGCCTTGAACTATGAGAGATGCTCTAGTTCAAAAGGAATTATTTGGGGGCTTGGAAATCTGTGAACTAGGCTCTCTATTCAGCGGGGACAGTGCAGACTGCAGAACACTTAGGTTGCTAAAAACAAATCACCTATGTTGCTAAGCAGATGATTTGCTGAGTTTTGAATCACTTGGAGCTTTTTGGGGTGTGTGTGGCTTCATCCCTCTGGAGCAGAGTCAAAGGCTCTCTGTAAAATTCTAGGTGCAGGTAAAATACACATGAAAAGAAGGTGCTGTAAAACTTCAACTGTCTCTCTACCCCATCTAGCTGTCAGCCATTCCCCTGTCTACCCAATAGCCACGAAGGTTGGCAATAGCATTGAAACCTGCTAGCATTTTTGTGTGTTCATGTTATGGACTCCAATGACTTCTGTGTCATTTTCTAATCTTGTTACTATTTCTTTAAAATAATTTTATTCCAGCTGATTTCAGGGGCAGCATTTACAGCAATGTTCCAACCAGTCAGTTCTGGATGAACTTATCGCAATTGGTGACAGTGCTGCCTTCTTGAATTACCACTAATGCAGTATAATGAAATAAACACACAAAAAGCGCATTCAAGTAACCTTTTGGGGATGACTTAAACTAAAGCCAGGAAATTTGGCGTTAAGGCTTTATACTCTATGCTTAACTCACAATTGTGTCTAAGGGAATTTCAGTCCCTGGAATCCATAAAATCACTGCAGTAGCAGCCCCCTGAAATAGCCAGGAATGGGTTATGAAGCCTCTGGCTTAGAGTTTTAAAGTAATGTTAGTTACACTTGTAATGTCCGTGTAATGGGACTCTGTCAGATGTAAAGAGACACTGTGTAAGCTTTGACAATGCATTTCAGTCCTTGCAGACAGTCTCTGCTGAGTTTTGTTATTCAAGCAAACTTTGTTGCACAACTCCAGTTCTGAGCCTTTCTTGAGCAAAGACTGCAAATGGCACCAAATAACATAGTGGAACTAGGACAGGGATAGGCATACTATGGCCTGGGGGCCGCATCCGGCCCTTCGGACATTTTAATCCAGCCCTCGAGCTCACGCCAGGGGGTAGGATCCAGGGCTTGCCCTACTCCGGCGCTCCAGTCGGGGAGCGGGGTCGGGGGCTTGCCCGTGCCGTGGCTCCATGCAGAGCCTGCATTCCTGACCCCTTCCCTCACCCCAACCATCTGCCCTAGCCCTGATCCCCCTCCTGCCTTCTGAACCCCTTGGTCCCAGCCTGGCACACCCTCCTGCACCCCAAACCCTCATCCCTAGAGCCCGCACCCCCAGCCAGAGCCCTCCCTACCCCGAATCCCAAACACCTGCCCCAGCCCGCACACTGAACTCATTTCTGGACCCACCACAGAGCCTGCACCCCCAGCCAGAGCCCTCACCCCCTCCTGCACCCCAACCCACAATTTTGTGAGCATTCGTGGCCCGCCATACAATTTCCATACCCAGATGTGGCCCTTGGGCCAAAAAGTTTGCCCACCCCTGAACTAGGAGGAGACAAAGACATTAATTTCACTTGTGATTTAAGAATAAATTTGAAATGATGTCTCCAGAGGTGGAACTTCCCAACAACCAGGTACTGCACTCTCTAGCCTGCTTCGTAGGTTTATTTTTGCTTTTGAAGCACTTATTACTACTACTACTATTATATTTAATTTCAGGCTCACAAAGTGCTTTATGTTAAGTAAGACCCTCCACACTGAGTGATCTGAAGCACAAAGAAGGTTTAGGTCCAGAATTTCCAAGGTGGCCACTAATTTTTTAGTAGGAATGAGCAGTGCTTATGCACCCCAGAGCTCAGGGAATGCAGAGATTGCTAGTGCGAGTGGCCCGCGGAGACCTCTCTCTGCAGGGTGCAGGGAAGCCTCTCTCTCACCCATAAGGCTGTGCAAGGGCCGCTCACATTCTGGTTTTTTGCATACAAAAAACAACCACTACAAACTCACTTTTATTAACCAAAGACAATCACTAACTTTAATATAAAACTGTTTCAATAGAACATCTTACAAACAGGTGCTCACAGACACTTAGATTACGCTGGAGGCATCTGCCTGGATCTTCAGCCAGTTTCCAATGCCAACCTCTCTAGACCGTCAGGCAGTCTCCGAAAAAAGTTAAACTCAATACTCCAACCTTTTCCCAGTTATTCAAGATACCCAATTAATCCTATTACTCTTTCCACCACCCAAGCAATTCATAACCAAACACCTCCGCCTTGTGACTGTCAGCTCTGAATTCCACCAGTCAGAGTCTCAGCAACTAGACACACTCTCAGTCTGGATTCTAGCTCCAAAGGGAAACACAAGAGCAGCAAGTCCCTAAATAAATGATGTCTGGAATGCACGTCTGTGTGTTGACAGAGATGCCAGGCAAACATCTTTTAAGCCCCTGGCAGGATCCCTTGCACATCCCCATGGCCAGTGAAAAGTCGCACATGGATGGTGCTGTAGCCACAAGACATTTAGTCTAATGATATTTTTACTTGGTATCAAGCCAATTAGCTTATGCTGTTTATCTCATTTCATTCGCTCTGCAGTTATATAATGATTGTCATAATTCCAGGGACACGGGAGTGAATGGCTGCTATCTTACTTGAAAGCTATTTTTATTCTTAGTGGTTTTCTTCATGGCAAATGTATATAAATAATTAACCCATATGCTGAATAAGTATTTTCTACCTTGTACTGTTTATGGACCAGTCTATATTAAACTTGTGTGAACACGATGGCACAGGTAGCAATACCCTGGCTATTTAGCATATTCTGTTCAATGTAATACTCCATGGGGCATCCCTTAGACAGTTAAATATCATGCCTAAGTGCCTGCAGGGTGCTCATTTCACATTCTGTCCAATTACATGATTATGTAAATATAAATAAGTCCCCTTACTGGTTCAGTCGTATTTAATCATAGCAGTACCTAGCAATGCTCATTTGTTCTTGCCTCTATTACTGTGAACTCAAAAAGGAATCATCTAATGTCTACACAAACGAAGTGGTCTGTATATTCCTGGATAACAGGAATATGATACTACTGATGAACTATTAGTTGTATAGGAGGGGTTTCAAAGTCCCGGCCCGCAGGCCATCTGCGGTCCGAGAACCTCCCCACTGTGGCCCGCAGAGGAGTGAGGCACGCAGACACACTGCTGACAATGTCTGCTGCAGGCGCCGCCGCCCGCAGCGCCCATTGGCTGGGGGAGAGGGAAAGAGATACTATCACTAGTCACCGGGCAGAGTCAGCCATGGAGGCAGCATCACTTTTTTCCATAATGAATATAAACAAGTCAAAATACTGAACAAAACTATCTGATGCACACCTTGCTGCAAGCCTGAAGATTTCAACTGCTCAGTCACTGAGGCCAAACATCAACAAACTGACAGAACTGAAGTGTTGCCAGGTGTCTGGCAAACACTAAAAACTCTCTGGTAGGTGAAGAATTGTATAAAGTTGTATGACAGTTTTATTATTTCTAAGAAATTCGAAATAAAAAATACAATGTAAGTGTTTCCTTTTCTGAACACCATCTTCAGTGACATTATTGGCCTGCTGGGAGGATTTGAGGACTGACACTGACCCTAAGGTAAATTGAGTTTGAGACCCCTGTTGTATAGGAAACCAAAAATATAGCTATATCATTAGCTTCAGGGCTGCAGGTGAAAAAAAAATAATAACAATACCTAAAGTGGTGGTGTTAGTGGTGGCAATAGTACTTATTTGTATTGTGGTAGCGCCTGGAAGCCCCAGTCATGGACCAGAACTCCATTGTGCTAGGGGCTGTCCAAACAGAAGAAAAGGACAGTCTTTGCTCCATAGGGCTTACATCTCTCTAAATGAAATGCTCATATCAATGTGACTATAGATCAGTGTGAATGTACATTACTTTGGAGGTGACAATATACAAAATTATTACGTGGTTTTGCTAAGGTCAGTATGAATTATAACTAAGGCTACGATTTTATCATGGAGGTCATGAAATCTGTGACTTCCAGTGACCTTTGTGACTTCAGCCCGCGGCAGCCAGGAACTGCATGTCCCCCCATGGTGGCCGGGAGCTACGGGGAGCTCCAAGCTACAATGGGCGCTGGGGGTAACCTGCAGCTCCTGGCTGCCACGGGTGGCAGGGCCCCACAGAGCTCTGAGCCGTGGGTGGCTGGGGTCCCTCACAGCTCCAGGCCGTGGGTGGTGGGGGATCCCGAGCTCCGAGCAGGGACCCTGCAGCTGCCCAGCCACTGTGGGCGGTGTGGGGATCCCGCAGCTGAGCTCCCCATTTTGTCATGGATATTTTTAGTAAAAGTCACGGACAGGTCCCTGGGTTCCATGAATTTTTCTTTGTTGCCTGTGACCTGTTTGTGACTTTTAGTAGAAATATCCATGACAAAATCTTAGCCTTAATTACAACCTTTACCATTTGCAACAGAACTCTGGTATAAATAGAGCCACATGAATGTTCCCTAGTGAATAACTTATGAGATGAATTAAACCTCTTTATGGGTCTGTGAATTGTTTGTGTACAGTTTACTATCTCCTCCAATGTATTAGTAATTGAAAGTTATTCACCTAGTTTCAAAGAAGATTATCCTCAAGTAGTTCATTGCAGGTATTTAAAATTCACGCAGCATTAGTTAGTTTTGATTATAGTTTGACTTAGTTTCCGTGGTATTCTTCTCCTTTCCTGGTTGGATGTGTGTAATCTTTAGAATTAAGTTTATGGTGCAGATGCTTGCATTATACATTGCAATTATGCTTTCTGTTAAATTCTTTAATATTCACTTTAACTTTGCTGTTTTCATCATTGTTCCTGCCAATAAACTCATTTACTCGAAAATCTGTGGAAGTGGAACACAAAAGTGATGTGAAAACAAACAAAATAACTTTTTGATTTGCGCGCTCTGGGATTTCCCGGAAGCTTTTTTTTTTTTTTTTTTTTTTTTTTAAGTGGGGGGAGTATTCAGTCATACCTATTTATAAGGATAGATTTGGGCAATATGATATTTAAGCCTCCTACCTGAATAATCACTATAGTCCAGTGGTGCCCAAACTTTTCCTGTTGTGCTCCCCGTGACCAGTTATGGAATCTGTCTGTGCCCCTTCTCCCTTGCTGCACAGTTAGCTCAGCAGAGGAGCTTGGGATGAAGGCAGAGCTGTGGGCAGAACTGGGGATGGGGGAGGAGCTGGGGCTAAAGGTGGAGCTGGGCTGGGGCGGTGTGGAAATGAGGCTGGGCTCAGAGCTGGCCTGCAGGCAGAGCAGGGCTGGGTGGTGCTCCCTCCCCGCCCCCCATGGGGGCTGGCCTGGGCCCTGCTGCACGCATCCCAAACGCTCCTCCGTGCCCCCCGGTTTCTGGACTACTGCTATAGCCAAACTAGTGAATGAGGTGGACATCAGTTACTTAATATGCCACTCCAATTTGTTTCCAATAACATAATTTATTACATTATTTCTGATGCCTTCTCCCTGTGAATTTGTTTAAGCAAATGTTATATCTGGATTTCCAGGAGTCCAGCTCAGGTAGGGTTGTGTGAAACCTCTCTTCCCCATTGCTGTGGTAAGACTGTTGGCCATCTAGATCAGGAGGGAGCTGTTCAGCTGCATAGTACAAACAAATGCCTGCCACATCAAAGTTACTGCTCTACTGAGTCTTTGTCATTCCTTCTCTACTTGTGATCCAGACCCAGGTTAGACAGCGACTCACACAAAGCATTTTCTTTGTTTTTGATGAGGACAGTCACAGGGGATTTGAAATGCCTTGCCAGATTTCCCTGGCTTGCTTTAGGCGCTGTTTCAGCTCTGTAAAATCTCAGCTTTGCTGAGCACTGGGCACACACTAGCAGATACTTTCAGAATGGGGAGAGATTTGCTTGCATGGCGAACTAGACTTTTATTACTTTCTAACTGTGAGGCCAGGTAATCTTTATAAAAGAAGGATGTGTATTATAACCAAAGCCACATATGTGGGTTTCAGCTTCCTGGAATTGATCTTTATATAACCAACTAATCATTGTAAGCAGTGATCATTATTAAAGCCACATTTTTCTCTGCAAAGTGCTTTTCAGGTCTGATGCTGCACCATTGATGTCAATGGGAGCTTTGCCATTCACTTTAATGAGAGCAGGATCTGGGGCTTTCATCTTCAAAATGCTTAACAAACATTAGTTTATCAAATTTCTTATTCATGTATCAGGTTTCTTACTGGCTTCTTTAGAGTGCTAACCAGAGATCCAGGGGGCATTTGTGTTTGTGACTTGTATTGGAAATTAGTAGCACAGAAAAAAATTGTAAATTAAAGTGTGCTTAGAGTCAGAAAAGTGACGTCTTGTTTTCCACATTAGCTGCTCCGTTTCCTGGGCCTTAGCTGGCAAAAATAACTTTGTATTGTTTTCACTAGTTTAAAATCAATATAGCTGCAGAAGGGCAGGGTTCTGCCTTTAAGTTCTAGAAAAACCTGTCACTAAATTTGGTATTTTATTATTGAGGATGGCGAGTGATGATTAGGTATGGATTAGAAAGAACACAAACTGATTTTCTGGTACTCAATGGAATTGCAGATTTTGAACTTGCCAAAGTTTAGAGATGTTTGGAGCTGAGGTTTAGCTTCAGCGCATTACAGAAATAAAGGCCATCTACAAAACTGAGTTCTGAATCTTGGATCAGATTCTTAAACTCCCTTATTCCACCTCCACTAAAGCTTGGCGTGTTTTGAGCCATGGCGTTGATTCAGATCCAGCTCTAGTACAAATGTACAGCGGTGAAAACAGGGCTGAGGAATATGTACAGGAAGTCGAAAGGAAACAGAACAGAGCTGAAGAGAACAGTGTACGGTCCTACTGTCAGAGCCTCCCAAAATTCAGTACTTAACGGTCTTCTTTCCTCCCCACCATTAGTTATTACACATCACCATCTGTGCCGTTTGCCAGACTTTTGGCAAAATGTTATAACCAGTTCTACTTGTGATGGGCAAACCTCTAAAGAGTCAGTTCAGAGAAGAAAACCCTCCCCTCAAATTTGTATGTTCACACACATTATTCTAACATCTTAGCTAAGGATTAGTGCCTCAATTCAGCTGGGTAGCTAAGCACATGCCTAACTTTAAGCACATGAGTAGTCCCATTGAAATCCATGGCACTACTCACATGCTTAAAGATAGTCATGTACATAAATACCATGCTGAATCAGAGACCAGGGCAGGATGGCTCTTGGTAGACAGGGTTGATTGTTATTGTTCCTCTGAGCAAGATCAATAGGCACACCTATCTCCAACTACCTAGCCCTGGCTATTGCTGGCAGCACACATGCTCTCTGGCTTGTGGGGTATCCTCATTCCCTATACAATAGACACTTCCTAGACAAGCGCACATGCATTCCCTGTCACATTTTACCCATTCTGCTGCCAGTGCCTTCTACTGAGTCGTCCATGGTAGGACATTCATTTCCCTCATATCAAACGCAAAACCTTCCTGCATCCTGTTCCAACTTGTCCACGAGGCAGGATGCGGGTCTTAGTTCCTTGCTATTGTCAGAGAGGAAAGAGCGAGGGCAGAACTGTCACCTTGTGCAGGTGATGGCTTGAGAATGACAAGTCCCTACAGCTAGAAAAGGCAGACAATAGACACATCTGTCTTATGTTGTTTCATAGTGGCTGACAATGAAGAATGAGTAACGGGTTACTGATGATGCACGGAAGTGGACTGCAGCTCTGCAGCTGATAGTTTACAAATGGTGGTCCCTAGTGGAAATCTACAAAAGAGATGCGTGATTAAGAGTGTTGGCCAGCATTAAAATCAGAGGGACAGGGAAGTGCATGGTTGTTCACAGTAGTACACAGAGATGCAGGAACAATGCCTGACCATGTCCAAGAGAATTAAATCCTTTGTGCATGAAAAGGAGGGGTTCCAGCCACCCCTTTTCCTGCTGGAAGATATAAGTGGCAAGTTTAACACAGAAGGAGGCAGAGATCAGCTGCAGGGTGGGTCGGAACAGCATCAGATCAGACCAGCTACACACTCATTCTAAGTACCACTGTACAGAAAAAGAGAGAGAACTAAAAGAGGAGAAAATAGTCTCCTTCCACCCAGCTGTTCTGAGAAGTAGTGGGCCAACCTCAGACGCAGAATGAGTTGGTACAGGCTCCTTTGACTTTAAGGGACCTGTACCCATGTATCCCAGGTCTGAGTTTGGCTCAATAAATACAAATTCATTGATTTGATTTCTCTACACCCTAATGAGAAACAAACCTTGCCGCACTATGATTGCTTACAAACAGGTAACATACAGTCTGATCTGTGGGTACCTGGGTAGGGGTAAGTCTGGGACAAGTATGTACTATCTCTGTGCAGAGAGGCCCATATGTATGTGTGCTTGTTAGACCCAAGTACAGTTCTCGGGGCAGTTATATAGCTCTTCCTGCTCTGTGACAGAGAGGCTAACGTCCATACTGATGGGACAGATTAACTTTCAGAAAAGTTTTCCTATGTTTTCTATCATCAGTCCAATTCCATTGTAACTGACCATCATATCCTCCCCAGATCTAGCAGTCTTTCTGAGAAGGCAGCCAAGACACAGAGGATGCATTTTTAGACTAGAGAAATGAGTCCCTATATTGCAGCAGCTCCCAGCAATGGTGCAGCTACACCAGTGCTAAGCCACTAGTGTAGAAACAGCTCAGGTGCCTACCACAAAAAACACCTCAGAGTCCCTCTCTATACCAGAGCTTGTGTCTTCTCTCCCCCTTGTGAAGCTGCACCATTGCTGGCAATTGCTGTAATGTTTCACAATGCAGACAATGCCGTAGTAGCAATAGCTGCAAATGTTGGCCAAATGCTTTACTTCTGATACTTTAATGTCAAGCATTTTTCTCCCAGCGTAGCTGAAGAGCGGCAGCATTGCTCACATGGCCTGTGCAATTTCCTTTGTAGTTCTCTGACTCCTGATATTTTTCTCAGAGGATCTTTGTTTATTCTCAGTTTCCACTGGCCTGTCGGTAAGGGTCGGTTAATATTGCATAAGATGTACTAGTAGGTGGTGTGCTGGGCTCTGCTGACTTGCTGTGGGGTGTAGTTGGAAAAGGAGAAAGTCAGCGTACAAGAAATACCCATGTCTGAACATCATCAATTAAAAACTGCTTATGGTTATATGCCTCATTTTGTGGCGCTGTTTACTATTAGCCCAGAAACGATAGTTCTTGAAGTGAGAGACTAACAGTGTAGCTGTCTTGATTTTCTCAGCAGCTGCTAGTTTTCTGTCAGTGGTCAAATGGCCAAGCAGGGTTATGACATACAGCAGGGCCTGGCTGAGTTCTGGGTTTTCCACTCATTTTCTCATTTAGTTTTTAACAGATGGAGGAATGGAAAAACTTGGCATAGGAATGCTTTCTGAGTTCTCTGGTGCCAGTCATAAAGGGCTTGAAGACCCATAAGAACTACTTCAGCAATGGAGAACAGTGTATGATATTGGCCTGATGTCACTGTGCAAGAGGGGTAGAATGATTGCTATTGTCTCATCAATGATGCAAGAATGAATGTCATGTAATAGGAAGAATTTGGTGCAGGTTTTGAAAATAGTTGATTTTTGCAATTTGAGGTATTTGGATTGGACGCAAATCATCCAGTATGTGTCTGTTCTCTGATTGGAATTGGAAGTCTGATGTGAATACTGACAACAATGAATTTGAAACTTGGATATTCTGCAACATTGGCTGTTTTGGTGAAGCTTTCTGCCCATAAAATCATACACTAGAACATTCACGGAAAGTTAATGCCAAAGGCACATGGATGCAGTTGAAGTGAATTTGTTTAAAATGAAAATGAAAATCAGTGAATAACTTTTTTTCAGTATTTGCCAACTCTAGTTATTACAATTTTCTGTAATAAAGAGCTGCATATAAGACACTATTCAGTAATCCAGCTATTTCAGATGCTCAGTGGTTTGAGCATTGGCTTGCTAAACCCAGGGTTGTGAGTTCAATCCTTGAGGGGGCCACTTAGGGATTTGAGGCAAAAATCAGTACTTGGTCCTGCTAGTGAAGGCAGGGGGCTGGACTCGATGACCCTTCGGGGTCTCTTCCAGCTCTATGAGATAGGTATATCTCCATAATTTATTTATTTACAATTTATTTAGTATTGTATAGAGATGTGTCACTAGCAGTTCTGAAAAGTAAAACTAATTCCATATCGACCTGAAATTTTTTCAAAATGTTCAGCAAATCAAAAAAAAAAAAAAATGTTTTGGGTTGAACAAAACATTTTTTCACCCCAAATGAAATGTTTCATTTTGAGCTTTTTCTTAATTTTTGTTTTAAATTAAATAAAATTGAAGGACATTTTGAAACGTAAAAGTTGTTTTAAACCAAAAAATCAAAATGTTTCATTTAGAAAATGTCAAAATGAAACATTTTGATTTTTTTCAGATTTTTTATTTTTACCAATGCAATTTGGCAAAATGGACATGAAATCATTAAATGTTTTGGCTGACACACATCTGCAATTTTGGGTGAGAAAATGTCCAAAATTTTTTACCCAGCTCTAGTATTGCATGTGCTACTTCTAGTGCCTTGGCTTAGTAGCATTGGTAACGACCACAGAGTGCTGCTATCAGGTTCTGAAAGAGGATTGTACATAAGAACTTCTACTCTCTCAGATTAAAACAATTATTTGGAGGCATGTACATAGATCAGTAGTAAAATGTATGAGCTTTCCCTTTGCTTCTGGAAATGTGCTGTTTTGATCAATAAATATAAGGCATGGAAATAGGGGAGAAGAATGTTCACCTTAGGAAGGAATAGCTTGGCTCAATCCATATGCTATACCAGCCCTTTGAAGCTAATATCTTATACAATGGAATGTACCTGCAGATGAAGGACAAGAATTTCTATTACTTTCCAACAGAGATGGGCTGGAGATATAAAATATAGATCTAGATTTGAGCTCCTCAGTTGTGGGATGATGAATTTGGGAAGACTTTGTGAACGTTTAACTTTCTTCTGAAAAGTAAATAGCTATGATCTATGCAGAATGGACTTACCCTAGTCTATTCAAGCTTCTTCTCAACGGAATGGCAGGTGTCTGTGACCTAATCATAATAGCACTCTGTATTTGATGTCAGTGGCATGTGAGGAGGAGCAGCTGCTGTGGACCTGTGAGGAGTATGGTGCAAAGCAAAGAGAATGCCTTCCTGCCTACATGCCTCCTTTTCAGTACAAACTATGCAGTGCTGCTAGTCATCAATAGGTATAGTGCCGCATATACCTTCTAAAGAAGCAGAGCTTTGTGAGTATAATTTGATGTCAATGGTGAAGATTGTTCATTTCCTCTGTAGTGCCCAAACTGTCAGTTTTTAATTCTGAACTTGTATGCCTTTTAAGGGAATGCAGATGACAATGAACGAGTCTGATTAAAGTGCCTTAAAGTACAACTGGACAAAACTTTTTTTCAAATTTTCAAAGTTTTAAAGAAAAATGTAAATGTTTGCTTTTTCAAAATTGGGACATTGCTACCATTTTTTGACCAGCTCTATGTCGAGTGTTTCATTTGAGGTGAGGACAGAGATGCATGTTTTGATTCTGAGAACACAGATGATGGTCTTGTTGATATAGAGAGAATTTAAGGCAAGTTCAAGTTGTTTGTACAAGTTAAAGGAGTTTTTAGAGTCAGATATTTTGAATCACTGTTGTAGTTGTTGCCTTTTCCTTTTGCTCAGGGATGTGCTGACGTAGGCATATTCCTACAATCCTCATCCTCGGTATTGCCAACTTTTATGATTTAGTGCGAGTTTTGTGGTTTTGCTGTTTTTCTTGAAGCCCCAGCTCCTGGAGTCAGTGAATTACATGGGAATCTCAGATTTCAGTTTTTTAAAGTAAGTTTCTAGTGCTCATGGTTGCAGAGAAAACCTTGAAAATGTGAACCTTATAGGCTCAAAAAAAAAAAAAAAAAAAAAAAAAAGACAAAAAAAAAGTAGACCAATGTTGTTTTTTAAAAATCTCTTGTTTGGCAATACCGCATCCTCATTGTCCAGAGGGTGTCTCACACTAGTCTCTTCTTCTTCTTCATCACTGTAACTAATGGTATGGCTACACTATGGAGACTGTACCGCTTAGCACGCTATACCAGCATAACCCCATAGTATAGATGCAACATACACTGACAGGCCGGGTTTTCCTGTCAGTGTAGGAACACCACCTCTGAGAATGAAGTTAGCTGCATCAACAGAAAAATGCTTCCATTGACACAGCTCCATCTACACTGGTGTCAGCACAGCCATCTCTGTCGGGGGGTGTTATTTTCACACACCTGACCAATGTAGCTATGTCGACTAACTTTCACCTGAAGACCCAGCCTAAGTTTGTTGGGCTTTTCCTTTTGCCTATACTGCTGCAGAATATATGTGAAATTGCAGAAGGATCCACTACTCTCTCAGTTAGGGGGTGAGAGAAGAAAAAAAAGGCGCAACACAGCCAGAGCTTTTGTTTTTAACTGATCCTGTTACATTTCTTGTCCGATAACTTCTTCCCAATCTACTACAGATTGCAATGGTTTATGCTCCTAGACTGCAGGTTTTACAGGTGGCAAGAAACTTCTGCCTTTCACTCTCCTCAGTGGAGACCAAGGGAGATTTTCATTTAGTGTTCTTGTTCTCTTGAGAATGAAAATCACTAGAATCTGACAGTGACATCTTCCTAGACTGGGAGGAATAAGAGTTTGTGAATTCTGCTGTTGAATCACGTGATGATGATTTACCAGTGCAGATGTATTTACCAATATTATCTAACTAGCTTATGTGAGAGTCTTTCCTTTGATTTGCCTCAAAGTTCACTGGCTTTGCTCAGAAAAATAAAGCTAACAAGCCACAATGAGCTGTGATTTATAGTTTGTTGTTATTATTATAGTAGTAGAACCAAGGGGCCTCAATCAGGATTAGAGCCTGCTTATGCTAGGAGCTACAAACCTATGTAAGAACTTAAGGTCCAACTGATTGTTGCCCTGCACCTTGGAAAGTGGTTGCAAAATGTTACCGCTCTGATTGAGTAGTGTTTTACATCCATTTTGCATTCATCTTGCACTAGTGTAAATGACTGTCTATGGTGCCGACAAAGACTGATCCAAATAGACAGGACAGACAAAGTGTGAGGGACAGGAATGCAACGGATAAGCAGAATGACCAGACTGGGGGGTGGTTAGTAAATGTCATGCTAGTTACATTTTTTTTTTGTGGGGACAAAGTGGGTTTGACGCTAGCAGACCCGGTGCCAGTTCATGCCAAGGCCCCAGGCCTCACTGAACACTGACAAATGCACAGCTGGAAAACAGTCTGTCTCACCTGTATGTTAGTATTGCTAAGATTGATATTAGAGTTGTAAGAATGTGTTTGGTGTTTAGACCTTAGGAGTAGCTTGTAGGATGCTGCATGTATTAGTCTCACTTATCAGTAGCCCATGTTATAAAACAATAGCAAATGTTTTCATTTAATTGTCACTATGTAACTCATCAAACAGGAAAGAAGCTTTCTATAATGCAAATGCTGGCTTCCTACAGAAGACGTTAGGTACTGCCCAAAGAGACGGCCTTTGAAATCAAATGAGCCACTGTGAGACATCGAGGGAATATCTACACGGCAATGTAAGCCCAGGGTTAGTGGGACATGAATCAGCTGACCTGTGTTAAGGAACCCTGGGCTTGAGCATCTACGTTGTATTTTAACCCTATGTTAAGACTTTTCTAGCCCTTGCTTGAACCTAGGGCTCTGGTGTCTATTGCAGACCCTAGTCAAAGTAACCATATCTCAGAGTTCCTAGTGCCCCCCAACCCCCGGCGAAATATGGCCACTCTAGCCTTAGGACCATGGTGCGCTGTGGGGAAATTTTACTGCCCATCCTGCATGTTACCAGGAAGCAGCTCACTTTGCAAAAGGCTTGATCGGTTTGCTCTCCATTGCAAACCCAGGAGGCTCTCAGACAGTGTGCTTGCAATTCGGTGATCAGAAGTTAATGGGTTAATGCTGACCTGAGCTGCTACCATTTGCAAAATGGGGGGTGGCTTCCATTTTCAATAGAGTAGATTACAGATTGTTGGGATAGAGAGGACTAAGGAAATTATCCCATGGAATTGCGGGATACTTCTGGCTGACTTCCGGGACCTGAGTCAAGCAGGGCTATGTCTACATTGCAGAGCAATAGGACTTGGACTCTGGGTCCTGACGTAACTCGAGCTCAGACTTTCCAGACCAGCAGGGTCCTGGGACTGAGGGTCCGAGCCCTGGGTTGGCACAATTGCAGTGTAGATGCAAGGGGGGTTAGGCTTCAGTCCAGGTTTAAGCACAGGCTTATGTTGCAGTGTAGACATACCCCAGAAGAACAAAGACTTTGTTAATTGCACTCTTCATCCCTTCCAGGAAGAGGAAACCTGCACATGAACTCATTCCTCAGCTTGGGTTCTGGGGGAGAAGGGGATAAATATCCCTGACAAGGAGAAACTTGATTCTTTTTGCTGCTTGGACTCTGAAGGGGCAAGAATCACCAAGGATAAGCACTCCCCCCCCCAGCTGTTTTGCCTGGGTTAGCCCTAAAGACATATGGAGTTTGCTTATTATAGAAGTTTCTATCCTCTTTGGGAACCTAAGAGTGTAACCCATTTGTGTGTGTTTATCTGCTTTAATCTTATAAATAACTCTTTTATTTCTTTTTCCTACTTAATAAAGCTTTAGTTAGTTTGTTACAGCAGTGGATCTCAAGCTTTCCAGACTACTGTACCCCTTTGAGGAGGCTGATTTGCCTTGCGTACCCCCAAGTTTCACCTCACTTAAAAACTACTTGCTTACAAAAATCAGACATAACATACAAAAGTGTCACAGCACACGATTACTGAGAAAATTGCTTACTTTCTCCTTTTTGCCATATAATTATAAAATAAATCAATTGGAATATAAATGCTGTACTTACATTTAAGTGTATACTATATAGAGCAGTATAAACAAATCATTGTCTGTATGAAATTTTAGTTTGTATTGACTTCTCTAGTGCTTTTTATGTAGCCTGTTGTAAAACAAGGTAAAATCTAGATGAGTTGATGTGCCCCCTGGAATACCTCTGTGTACCCCTGGTTGAAAACCACTGTGTTACAGGATTGGCTACAAGTGTTGCCTTTGGTTTCAAATCTGAGTACAATTGATCTGAGGTAAGTGATGGGTCCTTTGGGACTGGGAGTAACCTGAATATTATTGTGATTACTGATACAAGGGACCATATATCACATAGGCAGGCTTACCTGTACTGGTAAGATAGACTGGAGTACCCAAGGGGATTTGTTACTTGGTTAGCGAAATCTAATTATAGAATATATAACCAATTTGGGGTTTGCCCCCTATTTCCTGACAGGCTGCCCTCACTTTGGCAGCCACATTCATGAGCCACCCAGGACAGCATGGCCAGGGGTGTTTCATGTTTTTAGTTATGTCATATAAGATCCTCTATGTGCACCTGGCAGTATGCGTGCCCCCAAGAGAACTGGGTGAAATTTTTCAGACTGAACTTTTTTTTTGCTGAAAAATGCAGATGTGAGTTGACCAAAATATTTTTTGAATTTGCAGAATAGCTTCAATAGAAAAGCTCCCTCTAATATGCTGGAAAAATGAAATAATATTTTTTGACATTTTTGAAACACATTTCAGTTTTTTCAATCTGAAATAACTTTTCAGTGAGAATTTTACCTCAATACCATTTAAAAAAAAACATTCTTCTAAAACAAAATGTTTAGTTTTTGGTGGAATGAATGTTTTATTTGACACAAAACCAATTTTTTTCAACTTTTTTGGTTAATTAAAAATTAATTTTCATTCTGGGTTGACCCTGAAGAAACCAAAAAATCAATTATTTGCACTTTTCTGAAAGTGAGCAGCAGCTCTGTGTGACTTTCAACACTGCAGCTGTTGGATTTCTCTGGTTCCCTAATAGAATACAAAAAAGGCCAATGCATTTTGCTGGTTAGCTGGGAAGGGAAAAAAGGCAGTTGCACCATATCTGTGTGAGACCGTAAGTGACAGCTTGTTTAACACTGTCACTGACACCAAAATTGTTAACCACCTGCCTCAGAACATTACAGCACAAATAACACTGGTTGTCTTGGGGAGCCGCTGTGATGTTTTTCACTTCTGTTGGCTTCTGCCCCTTATGGAAGCTGTTCGGACAGACTAATCTCTCAGGGGTGAAAGAGAATTTTGAACAAAATCCTGTTTGTAATTGGGGCTGTGTTTGCTCTTTTTTAGGCTAAATAATTAGACCATCAGTAACCCCATCTCCTTTCCTCTCCCAAAAAACATTTAATCACAAAGACCAGCTCCTGGCTCCCAACCTCCCTTTTCCATTCCCAGCAATTTACAGGTTGCAAAGAAAACATAAATGAAAATGATGCTTGAAATGAGGGTCACAGGGTTTTAAGCACCTCATTATTTTGGCTGAGTTGCTATTTTGTTTTGAACTGTGCTATTTTGGTGTCCTGATGTCAGGAAGTGCAGAAATGCTCAACATTAAAAAATATGACTTAGCTCTTACATAGCACGTTTCATTATCCAAGAGCTTTTCAGACATTAACTAATTATTCCCCCTACTGTCCCTGTGAGGTAGGTAGATAAAAGTTACCATGATGATTATTGGGCCCCACTTTATAGATAGGGAAGTGGAGGCAGAAAGTGAGGGCCTATTCCAACACAATGCTGTGGACCATAGACGCCGACTCTGTGAGTGCTCCAGGGCTGGAGAACCCCTGGGGAAGAAAATAGTGGGTGCTCAGCACCCACTGGCAGCCTTGCTGATCAGCTCCCCCCCCCAGCACCTCCTACTCGCCAGTGGGCCCTGCCTATCAGCTCCCCCTCCTCCCTGCCAATGCCTCCTGCCTGCCACGATCAGCTGTGCAGCGGCATGCAGGAGGCACTGGGGGGAGGGGGAAGAGCAGGGGCAAGAAGAGGTGGGGCAGGGGTGAAGGAAGGGCAGGAAGAGGCAGAGCGGGGGTGGGGGCAGGGCCTGGGATAGAGCGGGGCTCTAGCAATCCCTGGGGAAATCCCAAAGTCAGCGCCTCTGCTGTGCACTCTCAATTCCTGGCATGAAGCAACATTCTGGTTACGCTTTAAGGGTATGTGTACCCAATAAAGAAAAACCCATGGCTGGCCTGTGCTGACTGACTATGCTCTGGGACCCTCCCACCTCGCAGGATCCTAGAGCCGAGGCCCCAGACGAAGCTTGAAAGTCTACAAAGAAATGGACTACACAGTCTACACAGCATCAGCCCAGCAGAGGGAGGGCATGTCTACACAGCAAAGAAAAACCCATGGCTGGCCTGTGCCAGCCAATGTGGACTCACAGGGCTGGCACAGGCCAGCGGTGAGTGTAGACATGCCTTCTGCAGGTCTTGCATCAGGACTTTAGAGTTTGTTTAGACTACAGTTTGTGGCCTTGTCTACATAAGAAAGTTGCACTCTAAAGGTATGAGTTTTTTAAACTGATTAAGTTAAACTAGTCCAAAAGGCTATATAGACAAGCCATTTAATCCAGGCTCTTTTTTTTTTTTTAGTTCAGTTTAAAAAGGATTAGAAATCAATTTAAACTAAACCACTGTTACTGAAATAAGAGTCTCCACAAAAGAGTTTGTACTTGGCTGTCTAAACTGGTTTAAAAACAGTTTTAAACCAGTACAAATTTCTCATGTAGAGATTGAAAACGCTGGTGGAGACACAAACTACTAATCTCTCTGTCCTGGAACAAACACTGTGGTGTGTCTAGACTAGCATTTAATCAACCCTGAGCTCAAATCACTAGACCATGGTTTTCGTCTTTAAAACAAAACATACACGAAGAGATAACTGAATTTTCCTGAATGGGCAAAAAGACTTGATCGTGAAGAGTTTTTATTTCATCCCAGCTGGTCTAATGGTAACATTCTGTTCTCACAAATCTGTCAAGTAATCTCATGGTATTTGATTCTGGACTGCTGAATTTAAAGCCTAGTATAAACATAAAATCCTACTATGGTTTTCAATTTTTCTCTCCGTTAGGTGGATGTTACCAGAACATGCTTTTTAAGTAATTCACATTTTAGATGGCACATGAGCCTTCAGCCAGCATAACCCATACATCTTCACAGAGCTGAGAAAGCTCAGCATGAGAACAAATAATTCAAAGCTTTCACAGCCTTTAGAACTCTTGAGCGAAAAGAGTCGTTCTACTTTTTAACATAAATCCCTTGACTTTTATAGAGGGAAGATGTACCTGCAATATGTGTGGGTGCTGTATTTTAGGGATTTATTCACAGGGCTCAGAGAAACAGGTTGCTTTTGTTAGAGACACTAGATGAAGGAGTACAAGGAAATAAAAGAGGAATTCTGTGTCTTTTGTAGGCAGGTACAGAGAGTGGTACCCATTTAAAGGAGTGTCTAATAAAGGAACTGACCTGTTAGTTGGAAAGATTTCCTGTGAAGTACATGAGAATGTACAGCCCTTTGAAGTGAGTTCCTGATAAAGGAATAGACTTGTTCTAAGAACAGACTTGTGCATCCAAAAATAAATAAATTAAATAAAAAATGGAAAATTGAGTTGATAAAAATATAGCTCACTATGTGCTTAACACGTTTTTATTGTTCCTTTATTAAAATGGAGCTCATTAGAGAAGACGAGGTCCATGATAGAGGGGTAGCACTTTGTCTGGAGTGACACAGACATTCAGTTACTGGTTGTGGTCTCTGACTTCCTAGGCCAGCAGGGGTTGGGATAGCTCTGAAGGTAGAAGTATTCAATGGAAGTGGTGGGAAGAAGTGAAGGTGGATTGATTCTTAGTGCAATGACAAAAACTTAGAGGACCCTCTTGGGAAAATAAAATACCTTAAGGCCAAATTCTGCCTGCTGGAGTGTGTGTATGCATGTGTGCACTGCACAGCTCCCACTGAGTTGCACACTGTATGTTATCCAAGTGGGGGGAGGCCAAAACCAAAGAGAAAAAAAAGGAAGTCCTCTGCAAACAGACCCCAGCCAGCAGAGTTCCTAGTTCTCTTATTGTTCTAAGAGGCAGGTCGGCCTTATCTCTTTCCCTTAGGCAGCAAATTATGGAAGGAGCAATTTAGCCAAGTTTATAAGGCTCTTATCTCAGAGCCTTGAGTCACACCATATAAACGTATATTCAGAAAATAAAGTCTTTAAGGCCCAAATCAGGTTAATGTCCTGGGGCCTACAACTCATAGCAGTCAACAGTCCCTTCTCTCCCTTTTTTAAGCTTCCTTTTCCTGTTTCTATATCCCAGCCCTAAGGGTGGGATGCTCCTTGACTATATCCAGGCTGTCTTGGCTGGGAGCTCCAGATTGTCCCTTAAAAGGGTAGAATACACATCTGAGGGCTGTATATAATTTGCACTGAACTAGCATTCTGACTTACTTCGATATTAGTGTTTTAAGCAGATGAATGCCACTGAATAGCCACAATACCCTGAGGGTTTCTACTGTCCAGTTAAATTTCATTGATTACTACAATTCCTTCATCAATGAAAAAGAACAACTTGTAAATATGGGTAAAATTCTAAGTAAGGATCCCTTGGAAGTTAAAAGAAGTGACCTGGCCAATATGCCTACGTTATCTCTGTGATTAGTCAGATACATTTACAATGGCCAGTTTGGTATTTTTGGTTAATATAAATTATAATATTATCAATAATCAAATGCTTATTTTCCCCTCATATGCGGTGTTGTAGCCATGTTGGTTCCAGGATATCAGAGGGACAAGGTGGGTGAGGTAATATCTTCTATTGAACCAACTTCTGCTGGTGAGAGAGACAAGCTTTCAAGCTTACACAGAGCTCTTCTTCAGGTTCTGTATAAGCTAGAAAGCTTGTCTCTCTCATCAACAGGAGTCAGTCCGATAAAAGATATTACCTCACCCTCCCTGTCTCCCTATTTCCCCCCCTCTTCATTTTGGTCCCTTCATAAGGTGTACACAGGCTCTGCAAAGGTGGTGGTGTTTATATAGGCTCCCTTAACTGAGGGAGCGCTTAGCAATTGCCATTCAGGTTTGCAATGACAGTTCCCCAGCTGGTGCTGGATGTTCAGATAGCAGCTGTGGTCACCTTTTTGCCATCTGGGCTTAGCAAGTAGTCTTAAATTCAAGAGGTGCTTACTCAGTGCATGCCAAGTTTTCAGAACTTGATGTAGCAGTCAATGAGATTTACCCTTAAAACTTTGTAAGCATGAGGATTTTCCTTTTCTTCTTTGGAGTTTTCAGGGGGATCAAAATTAGCCTGTGATTATGAAGAAACTACCACATCCCTATGACGAAAACCACTGAGACTTGCAGAGCTAGGGTTAGAACCTTAGCATTGGTTGCCAACTTTTGGCAATTTTTATAACAAATCTTGTGATATCTTGGGGATGGGAGTTGGATCTCATCAGTTTCTGACTTACGGCTTCAGTCATGTGAACTTCTGCTCAACCTAAAATGACTTCCGTCTCCTGTCACCTCAATGGCACTGGAGCTATAAGCTGTCCTCAGCAAGATGGCCAGTGTATTTTTTGACATTTTCATGTGAACGTGAGGCTGCCCCCATCAGAGGTGGCTGCCTCCCGTTGTTTCCAGTGGGGCTGAAGCCAGGCTGCACTTGGAGAGGATGATGTTTGATGTCCTCTTACTCATGGGTGAGGGCCTGGGAAGAAGCAGGAGAATCTGGAGGTGCTGGGAATGATACTGAGGTGGTGGCATCAGGGAATGGAAACAGGTGAGGAAACTATGGAGAGTCAGGGAAATGTGTGTGTGGGGCGAACGGGAGGCAGACTGAGTGGGATGTGTGTTCAGGGGAATGTGGGGGAGCAGGAGGGAGATTTGGGACAAAGGAGGACACTGGGGTACAGATTCTGGAGGGGGATCACTATAGAGCAGGAGAAGCAGGAGGCAGCAAAAGTAAGTGGTTTTGGAAGGTTGGGAGAAAAGTTGTTTGTTGTGTTAAAACTTCAGTGGGTTTGTGCATAATCGGAATGATGCTGTGGTGCTACAGATGAATGTCTGTATCTCCTTCCCCCCAACTTTTTGGGAAAAATTACTCCACCGTTGCACTAGTTCTCTAACTTTTTACTAAGGTGACCCACCACCTGCATTTTGTCTCTTTTTTGCAACCCACCATTACATATATACTGCATACCTTCTCCTCCTCTGCTGCTGCTTTCTTCTTGTCCTGCTATGGGGGCACTGACCAACCGCAGCACCACCCTCTGCCCCGGCACTGCAACCTTCATCCTGGCCTGGTGCAGACGGGAGGCCCCTGGGAGGGGAAAGTACTGGAGAGCAGTACCCCACATTCACCCTGCAGCAGAGGCTCCTGTCCCAAGGGGCTGAGCCCACCTCCCTGCTCCAGGCATTGTGACAGGCACATGGGTTCACAATGCCACTCAGGTTTGGCTCAGCTGTCTCTCTGTTATGATGGACAGGTGGCTGGGCCAAATTTGAGTGAGTGGCTTTGCCCAGGTTCACAGTGCTTCAAGGGTTTAGCCTGGCTGCCCTTCCATGATAACAGAGGGCTGGTTAGGCCAAATCTGAATGATGCTGCTACCCCATGCGCCATGTTGCAATATTCAGAGTGGGGTGCTGGGCCCAGTCCCTAGGACAGCCCTGCACTCAGCCTGCAGTGGCAGCTCCTGACTTCACTTTCCATGTCTCCCCTCTCACTCCAGGCCTCCTCTCACACGGGGCCCACAACCCATCTAGAAGCTTCCCGTGTCCCACTGTTTGGGAGACACTGAGCTATTGGAAGGACCCTGATGCTCTTTCTAAGCAAAGGAGGGCAACATACTCTCACAAACACAGAAAGGCTGATCCTAGTCTCCCTGAAGTCAGTGACACAAAACAACAACTGCTGAGATCACTGGGAGCAGCATCGGGCCTACAAAAGTTGGGTAGCAAGGGAGGAGATTGTTTCCATTTTAAAATATTTAGGTAGCACTCAGATACTATAGCCTTGTGGGTCATGTAAGTACTTTGCAAGACTGAAATCAAAGAGAAGAGAATTGGGCCCTAATCTATCCAGGACAAAAATCACTAATACGTTTAATTACAACCTGTTTTCTTCAAATGTAGCTAGGTTTCCAAGGACATTTAATAATATGGAAAGCCTGAAGGGGCAAGAACAAGCCATTGGTGAGCTAACGACAAACAAACGAGCAAAAGTCAAAATTTCAATTTTTGTAATGGCCTACAACTCACATCAAATTGTTTTTTATTTCCTTTAGACTTGGCAGAAACATTCTCCTTTGCATTCAGAGTAAATCTCATAATTTTCATCCTAAACCAGTTTTTCCAAGACAAATGTATGAGGGTGCTAAGATAGGGATTTAAAATGGAAGCTGTTTGCAGTCTTAATTTTGGAAAAGCCAGGGTCTTTTTGTAACTAACCGAATGCAATCTGTTGGGAGTATTTAAAGGAATAAATAAACAGTTTATTCAGAACCAAACCTGTCCTGAACCATGCAGTTTTATCTTAGGTATTGAATATATACAGTATGGCCCAAGTGGTAATTGTTACTTTTGAGGAATTGTTGCATGAGTATAATGAGTTTCACGGGACTCAGATTGATGTTATGAGCTTGACATTGACCCTCTATACCCAGAAAATGTGATATACATTTTATTAGCACTGTGTACTGAGTGTGAGCTAAATGCAGTCTGTGGAATGGCAGATATGGAACATAAAACAATGTATACATATTTTTGTGTTGGTGGGTGCCAACCCCATCCCAGATAGTTCATAACATGAATTCTTTCATCAGATCCTTGGTCTTGAAATGGTGACTTGTCTAGCCCAATGGTTCTCAATCAGGGGTACATGTACCCCTGGGGGAACACAGAAGTATTCCAGAGGGTACATCAACTCATCTAGGTATTTGCCTAGTTTTACAACAGGCTACATAAAAAGCACTAACCAAGTCAGTGCCAATTAAAATGACTTGTATATACTGCTCTATATTCTATACACTGAAACGCAAGTACAATATTTATATTCCAGTTGGTTTATTTTATAATTATACAGTAAAAATGAGAAAGTAAGCAGTTTTTCAGTAATAGTGTGCTGTGCCACTTTTGTATTTTTATGTCTGATTTTGTAAGCAAGTAGTTTTTAAATGAAGTGAAACTTGGGGGTACGCAAGACAAATCAGACTCTTGAAAGAGGGGTACAGTTGTCTGAAGAGTTTGAAAGCCACTGGTCTAGGCCAAACCCAATTCCTTTATTCTGGGGCTGTTACTTCCCTCTCTGTGTTCCCCTCCAATTCATGAGACTGACACGTTGTGGAAGGACAGTACAAATAGGCTGCTACCTCACGGACTGATTTTCTGCTGCTTTATGAAGCAGACAACAGGGAGAGCTGACCACCAGAAGCTGGGACTGGACAACAGGGGATGGATCACTCGATAATTGCCTTGTTCTGTTCATTCCCTCTGAAGCATGTGGCACTGGCCACTGTTGGAAGACAGAATACTGGGCTAGATGGACCATTGGTCTGACCCAGTATGGCCACTCTTGTGTTCTTATATTCACAGTGGAATGTCATCCTCTCTGTGATGTGCCTGACTGTCCCCAGCCTGGGGAGAGTTCCATAGCTACTATTGCATTCAAGTTATTCTACCCCTAACACCCACTATTTGATTCAAAGAAAAAAGGAGTAAGTTGGTTCATCTTCCGAGGGAGTCTCTCTCCCATCAACAAAGCATCATTAAAGTAAAGCAGAAGAAACACTGCTCTTTTTAGCCACTGATCACAATCTGTGATCTGTGGGAGAATCTTTGGGAGGGATGGCAAGTGGGACTTACCTGCTTACCTACACAATACTGGCAGCGGGGCAGGGAGAAAAATGTAATAATAATACAAAGTGACATCTCACTCTCCTGACACCTCAGCAAATGTCTACAGTAGAAAAAAGCAGTGGAATAGATATTTCTAATGGGTTGTTATGTAATAGGAACTCTTGATTCCCTCACATTTCCCTTCCTCATGCAGTTGGACAGCCCCTCAGGATAATTTTATTGGCACGTACAACATATTAAGAGGTTTCTAGAAAAACTTCTTTGTAGGAGACCGTGTGCCTCAGTAAACTAGGGATGTAAGGGAACCTGGGTTTGAAGCCTACTGCTTTGTGTTCTTGGCTAAGTCACTTAAACCTTTCAGTGACTCAGTTTCATCATCTGTACAATGGAGAGACTGATACTTACTTACCTTTATAAAGAGCATTCATATCTTCAGATAGATGTGCTGGTTTCTGTGGGATGTTAACGACACTGGTACTAGTACCAAGGGTGCTAATAATGATTCTCTTTGTTAATCTTTAGCTTGATCTCTGGTCTGTACAGAAAGCTGATGTCAGTTGCTATGAGACTTTTCTATACCTAGTGATGAAACACCTAACACGTGCAACCTGCTGACAGGTTGTGTCTTCCCAAGGAAGGAGATGGATTTTTTTTCTACAAGCATGACAATTACTGAGCCTTGGCCACATTAATATATTTACTCTCATTGTCTGCTGCCCACAGGCCCCTCTCCAAGCTCAGCTAACAACATCTGGCAAACCATTAATAACAGCTGCAGTGATAAATGTCTGTTTGCTGCAACTGACTTCAGCATTACATGGCTGACCTGAGTTTAGGCACCCAGACCTTAATAGCCTTCACATGCAAATTAGGTACAAGTCCTTACTGGAGTGGTGCTGTGGTTAAATGGACAATTTCTTTTCATGTGTGAGCAATTTTAACAAATTTGCCCTGTTTCCTTGCTTTTGCCTTCCCTCTCTTTTCTCTCTTGCAATTTCCTTGATTATTTGTTTCTACATCTGGCATTAGTGTATCATGTTAGGAGTCATGTTTCCTTGTCAAAGAGTTAAGGAACATGGTTCTTCCCTGACCCCACCCTTCCCTTCCCCTCCCCTCAGTACAGATTAACCACACTGGATTATTGGATCCTGCCGAAAAAAGCCCCAGTTCAATATACAATATGTCCGTCTGTGGCTGGCAGGGGTGTATTGGAACAGATGTGTGTTGTCTCCAGGATGATGGAGGTGCAAAGCTAAACTGAGCAGTTCTGATTCCTGCATGGTTCACACAATGACTCTCCTAACTGGCAGAATGAGCCCCTTAACCATTTTGTGATAATGTAGTAGGAGTGTTTGTGATGAAGCTCTCATTCAGCTGAAATGGAAGTGCTAGCACAAGCCCTCCCTTACAGTGCCAGACAAATGTATGTTTTAGAGTAGTGGTTCTCAACCAGGGGTACACACAGGGCTGGTGCAAGGAAGTTTCGTGCCCCAGACGAAACTTCCACCTTGCGCCCCCCCCTCCCCAGCCCTTCGGCAACTCCCCGCCCCCTCCACCCTGAGGTGCCCCCCCGTGGCAGTTCCCCCCCTCTGCCCTGAGGTGCCCCCCCTGCGGCAGCTCCCCCACCCCCCCTGGCCCGGGGAGTCGTGCGGCAGCTCCTCACCCCAGCTCACCTCTGCTCTGCCTCCTCCCCTCCCAGGCTTGCAGCGCCAAACAGCTGATTGGCGCCTCAAGCCTGGGAGGCGGGAGAAGTGGAGCGGCCGCTGCGCTGGGAGAGGGAGTCTGAGCTGCACGTGTCAGCGCGCAGCCGGCAGCCCAGCCCAGGAACGCTGTAAAAAAAATTTGGGGGCACCGCTTTTTGGCGCCCCCAAATCTTGGTGCCCTAGGCAACTGCCTAGTTTGCCTTAATGGTAGCACCGGCCCTGGGTCCACACAGGTCTTCCAGGGGGTACATCAACTCATCTAGATATCTGCCTAGTTTTACAACAGACTATGTAAAAAGCACTAGCGAAGTCTGTACAAATTAAAATTTCATACAGACAATGACTTGTTTATACTGCTCTATATACTGTACACTGAAACATAAAGTACAATATTTATATTCCAATTGATTTATTTTATAATGATATGGTAAAAATGAGAAAGTAAACAGTTTTTCAGTAATAGTGTGCTGTGACACATTTGTATTTTTATGTCTGATTTTGTAAGCAAGTACACCTGTACCCCAATATAGTGCAACCTGATATAACACGAATTTGGATATAACGCAGTAAAGCAGCGCTCCGGGGGGGGGCGGGGCTGCGCACTCCGGCGGATCAAAGCAAGTTTGATGTAACGCAGTTTCACCTATAACGCGGTAAGATTTTTTGGTTCCCGAGGACAGCGTTATATCGAGGTAGAGGTGTAGTTTTTAAGTGAAGTGAAACTGGGGGTATGCAAGACAAATCAGTCTCCTGAAAGGGATACAGTAGTCTGGAAAGGTTGAGAACCACTGTTTTAGAGGAGGAGCAAGACTTGCCTTGAAGTGGAGGGTCTTCAAACTCCCTTTTTGCCTCCTTCCTGAAAAACCAAGGGAAAATATGTTCTATCTCAACCACAGGATATGGGCTTGATGCAGGAATTGCAGGGTGAAATTATATGTCCTATGTTATATAGGATGTCAGACTAGATTACAATAATAGACCTTTCTGCTCTCAAAATATATGAAACTCCTGCTACTCATCCTCCTGCTCATGAAGCTGCCACTGTTTTCACCCCTTCTGTTCGCTTCCTATTTACAAAACGGTTTGGCTCTGGTCAAGTCATTTAACCAGTGCCTGTCTCCTGAGTGGTAAAATGAGGTAAGGCTTGTACAGTGCTTTCAATATGTAAAGTGTGTAGTCCAGTGGATAAGGCAGGCAATGTGGGGTCTATTCCTAGCCTTGTCAGTGATTTGTTCTGTGACTAGGCAAGTCGCTTAGGGTATGTCTACACAGCAGTTAAACACCCACAATACAAAACAGGTCAGCGGACTTGGGCTTTCAAGGCTCGTGATGTGGGGCTGTAAAATTGATGTGTAGACATTCAGGCTCAGGCTGGAGCCTGAGCTCTGGGGTGCTGAGAGGAGGAGCTCAGGCTCCAGTTGAAATGTGAATAGCTACATGGCAATTTTTAGCCCGCGAGCTAGTCAGCTGACCCAGTCCAGCTGCGGCCGTGCTGTGGGTCTTTTATTCCAGTGTAGATATACTCTGAGGGCTCAGTTATGCCTGGTGCTTACACAGCGTGGGAGAGGGTCCAACATCTCATTCCCCTTTGCAGATCCCACATGAGAAGGCCAAGCATAATTGCAGTCTCTGTTTTCAGAGGAATACAGGGACCAATCCCTCTTTCTTCACTTGGGCGTGCAAATGTACCAAAAGGCAGGGGAGAAACTGGATCGGGGCCCCAGTCTCTCTTTGCACTACTATGAGTGATGAGACCAAGGCAGAGAGGGACTAGAATGCACCCTGATGGAATGTTGCAACAGGCACTTTCTCTCTGTATATGTGAGGCATAGCTGCTCCCTGTGCTTTATCCAAGGGAATTGGGTCTCAGTGCTGCCCCCATATAAGGTGGTGCCTAAATGGCCCAGTTAAACCCTTAATATCTCCTAGCCTCAGTTTCCCCATCTGCATAAGTGAGGCTATCGATACCCACTATCTTTTGTAAAGCACCTTTAACCTATGGATTGCTATATAACAACCAAGTATTATCATTTAGTACTAGTCGATGAATCACTCCACTAGGTGGAGAGGCTTATTCTGACTTTCTATGGGTAATTTGTTCCAGTGCAGCTAAACCCTATGAATATGTTTTCAGAGCTCAAAACAACAGGCTCTGTGGAATGGCTATTCGGGTCTCCTGAAGTGTCATCTTGGAATGAGTGACAGACATGAAGGCTTTGTAGTAGCAAGGCAGTGACATCCCTAATTTTCCTTCCCATGTAATACTGCCAACCAACCCCATTAAATCTCCTGGATTTCAGGAATAGCTGAACTGCACTGTTATGTGTTGCCATTTCTCTATTTTCAGTGATTCAGAAGCCTCTTGTTGATTGAAGGTGAACTGAAGAGAATACACATATTGAATGTGGGTAGGGAGGCCTTCATATTAATTGTGAGATTCCACCAAATGTGCAACACTGGAGATGGATTCTGTACTTGGCACTAAGTTTCACCATGATGCCATTGTTTTCCTACCGATTCAAGAGCTTCAAATAGGGAAAAGCTATGAGACTGAAACAGGCACTCGGAACCTACTGTGATGGGGGCCATGTAGGTAGGTAGGTAGAAAAAAACAGCCTCAAGTTCTATCAAAATAAAAGATATATGTGGCATAAACTACAGGATGGTGATATAAAGATTTTATTGCCACCTGTTTTGGAAGATCTGTATAACACAGGTGTCTCTCTGCCTTTAGTGAATGGCATAATCACATTAATCCATGTGTTCTGCCTCATCTATCAGATTATCTAGTGGTTGCAGCAGGGTATTTAGAGGGAGAGCACCTGAGTTCTCTTTCTGAGAGAGGTCGTCTAACACTCATCATCTGGTTGACTAACACTCTCTCCAGAGGTTGGGGCACTAGCCTGGGGTTTAGGAATCCAGGGGCAGTTCGCATAGACTTCCTGTGAGAATTTGGGCAAGTCACTTAGGTTATATCTACACTGCAATGTCATTACAGCACATGCAGACACACTCAAACTAGCTTTAATCTAGCTAGATCAAAGTTAGCTTGAGTAACAGTAGTAGTGAAGGTGCAGCAGCATTGGTGGTGTCACGGGCTAAGCCTGCCTGCCTGTGAACCAGGGTACACACTCTAGCAGCTAGCTTGTGCCACCTGCCCCTGCTGCTATGGCTTCATTACTGTTGGTACCCAAGCTAGCTAGGTTGAAGCTGGCTGGAGTAGGTCTACCTGTGCTACAGTCACACCTTCCAATTGTAGTGTAGACAAACCCCTTTTTCTCTGTGCCTAAGGCTATGGCTACACTGGTGCTTTACAGCACTGCAACTTTCTCACTCAGGGGTGTGAAAAAGGAGTGAAGATAAATACATTACAGACTGATAGTGCTCTGATCCTATGGTAATGAAGGCCACATAAGTACCTTAGATAGACTCTACCAATGAGTTGATGTACAACCCTTAATAGTCACTCAAGAGAGGTCACTTACTTTATCTGTGCCTTAGTTTACCTATCTGTATATAGGGCATGTTGTTTACCTTACAGGGATGTTCTAAGAGTTGGTGTTTGTGAAGCACTTTGAAATCCTTTGTTGAGAGGCTGAAGTATTATATTTGCTGTAAAATAACATTTACAGAAATACTTGTCTGGTGCAACGACAGAAGGAGATAAAGAATGGCTCAATATCCAGATTTTGGCTGCAACAATTCACTTAGTGCTTGTGTGATTTTTTGTGTGTGTATAAGATGTGATTGAATAAACAAAACAAACCATACAATCCTGTAGACAATGAGGCAGATTCTCTGTGGAGTCCAGCTCCTGCTGAGCTTACCCGGGTGCGGCTTTTGGAAAACTGGCTCCCTGATTCTCTGCTCCAGCACAAGTTAAAACAGCCTGTAGTACCCCGCAAAAGTTGGAGTAGTGGTGGCTGCAGGAAAGGAGGCGTAGAAGCTGGCTTTGACAGTTGTTTGTCTACAGGGAAATCCCACACACTTCGGATATACTCAGCAGGGAATTTAGAGGAGGTTTCTGTGTTCCATTTGTGCCATGTGAATCAGCAGAGAATGTGCCGTCTATATGCAAGGAATATAGACAAAGAAGAAAAATGACCATCCTAATGGAAGCAGCCTGATTTTCTCCACCTCCTCCAGAGTGTCAGTTCTGACTCAGAACAATACAGAACAATGTACATAAAGGCAGGGATGGTGTGTGAAGCCTTATTAACTTAATCTGTGGTTCATCCTACAAATGGCTTGTCCTCCATTTTGGATTCCTTCTCCAAACAAACATAGTTCCTGTATAAAGAACAGCTACAAGTAGGTCTGCTTCAAGCAAAAGAAAGGTAATGGGAAGAAATAAAATGCAAGAGGGATGTAAAATGCTGGGAGCATATCCTTTCTGTCCAGCCCACCTGCTCTCAAATTAAGAAGTAAGGAGAGAAAAAGGGAGAAAGGAAATTAAAGATTTATTCCCTGGAATTCACCAGGGCAAGGAGAGTATGAGACTTCCTTGTCACAGGCCCTTTGGCTTTAATGCAATTATATTTAACCATCCCCCTTATAATCACATTTTCACCTGCTTAGGTGTCTTTCTCAGGGTGGTTTTTTTTTGTAATTACCTTTGTGTTTGAGTGTGAGGGACTCACAGATCCAAATGATGCATACAGTTCTGATCCCTCATGAGGGCTGGTTTAGTTTTGAAGATGGGCCTGAATCAGATAGCTGAGATCTAGATTTCAGCCCTGTCTGCAATGTTCACTGATTTATGGATTCTTGGCCTCAGTTTAGCCCGATATAACATTCAGATCCAGATCTGGATCCAGGTTCCAACTCAAAGTGTTCTCAAAATCAGATGCAAAATTTTGTGTTCAGTGCTATTTGTACCTTATTTTTGTTCCTGTTGCATAGCTTTCACTACCATATAGTACTCCAGTCACCTGTTTATACTCCTTCTTCAAATACTGATGCAGAGGCAAAGCAAAGCTCATATGAATAAGTGTATCTACTTGGTAGTATAAATATATATAACTCTTTAAGAGGAATAAATAACAGGAAATGAGATACTTACCCAAAAAACCCTAGCACCAAACAAACAAAAAACTATCCTGCCCTGTCTGTACTTTCATGCACTTCTGGGTCCTTCATTGTGTCCTGGCTTCTCTGTGGTCCCAATCCTGCAACATTGCTATGCACGGGGTTTGCCCAGATGAAACTCATTGCAGGATTGGGGCCTAAATCTGTGTCTAAGGGTCTGATCCTGTAAATCTTTAGGCCCAGATCCTCAAAGGTATTAGGCACCTGACTCTTAGTGATTTATATGGTAGTTAGGTGCCTAAATACCTTTAAGGATCAGGGCCTCACTCACTTGAGTAGTACTATTGACTTAAATGAGTAAGGTGTACTAATATGTATAAGAATTTGCAGAATTAGGTCATTGGATGATAAATTTCTTGTGGCAGGGACCGTCTCTGCACTCGTGAAGTGTACAGTACTGAGTTCATTAAATGCTTAAATAATAATACAAAAGTAAGAAGGTTTGATCCACTGTTCTTAATATACATATTTTATTTTCATAATGCAAATATTTTATGATGAAGACTGGCCTGTGTCATTGCAGAGCTCATCTCTTTTTCTCCCCCTCTCCTCCCCTCTGGCTCAAAGCAGCTTGCCTTTTCCTAGCCTCACATTGTCGAAAGGCAGCTAACACCTCCAGACTGCTGCTGGCCACCAACGTAACCTAGCTGCCTCTTGTCCCCCAGCTACAGCACGAGCAGGAAGGGGTTAAGCCCTAAGGATGCACTGTGCACCAGGGCCCAGGGAACCTGACTGCAGGGGCTTCAGCGAACCTGGCCAGAGAGGTGGCTCAGCAGAGAAGGGTGCCTCACTGCTGGTGGGTGGGTGGTGAGCAGGGATCTGGCCAGCAGCAAGGACCCACCAGTACTGATTGGGGGGAGGAGGGTAGACAGAAAATATGGGACAATTTGCCCCTTTTTAAGAAAAAGTGGGGACATCTGCAGGAAGGCTTAAATACAGGACTGTCCCTTTAAAAATGGGACATCTGGTCACCCTACTCAGACCTCTTCCTAGGTCATAACAACCAGGCTATGGGTAAATACTGCAGTTTCTTTTTGCATAACAACTCTGAGATACAGCCTTTCTTATCCTTCCACACAGCTAGAACTCACATCCAGGCTTTCATCATCGCATTTCTCATCAGATATTGCAACATCCATCTCTCTGGCCTTGACAAATGCAGTCCTGCCTCACTTATAGCCATTCCGAATGTGTTGCAAACATCATTTCCCCAGCCTGTCATTTTACCCCATGTCACCTCTCTCTTTGCATCCCTCCCTCTTCTCTATCACATCAAACATAAACAGCTTGTACTTACTGTCAATGCCCTTCATGGGCTAACCCCACTCAATCCATCCTCTCTCTTTCACTATTGAGATGTTGATTCCCAGCTATGAATGGCCCATAGTACTGGCCTCCATTGCTCATATGTTAATTTGCTAACAAGCACTTTCATGCTTTCTGCCATGCTCCCCTCACGCTTGTGGGAGCTCTCCATAAACATCTGCAAAACTATCTCATTAAAATCCCTTTAAGTCCATCCTTAAAACTCTCCTTTGCCGTGATGTCTACCAAAAACTTGATAATGGTTAGGCAGCTGTTGTGCTGATACCACTGTCTATCATGCTGACCAACATCCTCGTACTCCCCCATCAAACTGTCTCTATCCATCTGTTGTCTCTTGTCTTATACACCTCTACCCCGATATAACGCTGTCCTCGGGAGCCAAAAAAATCTTACTGCATTATAGGTGAAACTGCGTTATCATAGAATATCAGGGTTGGAAGGGACCTCAGGAGGTCATCTAGTCCCACCCTCTGCTCAAAGCAGGACCAATCCCCAGACAGGTTTTTGCCCCAGATCCCTAAATAGCCCCCTCAAAGATTGAGCTCACAACCCTGAGTTTAGCAGGCCAATGCTCAAACCACTGAGCTATCCCTCCCCCCCTGAACTTGCTTTGATCCACCAGAGTGCACAGTCCTGCCCCCCTGGAGCACTGCTTTACCGCGTTATATCCGAATTCATGTTATATCGTGTCATGTTATATCGGGGTGGAGGTGTACTTAGATTGTAAGTTCTGTGGGGCAGGGCCATCTTTTCATTCTGTTTGTATAGTGCCTAGCACAGTGTGATCTTGGTCCAAGACTAGGGCTGCTAGGTACTATGGCAGTACAAATAAATAAGGCATTTGGAGGGAAGAGTGAGGTGCTCTGAATGTGAAAAGTTTCTGTTGTAATAAATTAAAGGCTTCCCAGAGAAAGAAATGTAAGTAGGGTTTTCTAGAGGGGGAGATAATGATATGCTAGTTGCAATGGACTAAAGCATCAAAGAAATCTCAAACAGGTTGCCGCTAGGGTTTTTTAATTAGGTTTTTAGTTTCCAGTAGCATTTCTATCTAAAACGAAAGAGAAGTATTTATTTCTAAATTACATTGGGATGGTTGCTGTCCTCTAAATATTAAATCCAATGCTGGTGTTTTGTTTTTCTAATCCCTTTTTATTTTTCGTTGCATTTTTACAACCTTCTGGTTTTTAGAGCTTTGTAACATGCATGTTTGTGACTGAATAGGATGAGAAAGTGTTGCTTCCTTAATATCCTATAGTTTTCTGTTTTCTAATGAATCATGAGTGCCAAGTCTGCATGAGGGCTATTTTCACATATCAGAAAGCCTGTGGGACTTTAATTTATTAGTGCAAGCTCCCTGAATATTCTGGTATTTCTGCTGTTAAAGGGTTAATGTGTGCTCCCCCTCTCTGCTGAGCAACCTAGCTACCAATGATAACCAGCTTTGCGCATGGATAGATATGTAAATCTTGGAAATCTCTGTGTTATACATGCCATTAATCACCGACCGAGACAGGAGAACAGCTTGCAGGAGAATATGAGCAATACAAAAATGGAAAAGTCAACCAAGTCACAACTGAAATACTGTTCTGGTTTTGTCAAATGCATTTTGCTACAAAGTTTTGGTTTAAATCATATCTGCCAATAATCAGACACTAATTGTTATGAACACCATCATTATAAAGAAAAATGGGCGACAGAGGAAAGCTAACGAGCTCAGGAGTTTGGTTTGAACAAATAGCTAGAGTGAGATTCTCTGCTGCGCCTTTAACAGAGGAGTGCCGAACTGGCAGCCCAGAAAGATGGAGGGGACTATGGTGGTTTTAAGCCACCTTTGTGCCTCCCAACCCTGTCCTGTACCAAGGCCTTCAGTGTAACTTAGACAATCCTGGGGGCCTGTCTAAGGGTATGTCTACAATGGAGCTGGAGGTATGATTTCCAGCACAGACAGACATACCTGTGCTAGCTCTGATCCAGTATGCTAAATATAGACGTGGAGCCATGGAGGTACAAGCAGTGGGAAGGGCTAGCCACTCCGAGTATGACCCCATCCAAGGCCCTAGGTATGTCCTCGGGTGGCTAGCTGCTTGTGTCACCATAGCCACACTTCTACTTTTGGTGCACTAGCTCTCTCACAGCAAGTGCAGGTGTGTCTAACCAAGCCAGAAATTACACTCCAGCTCCAGTGTAGATACCCTAAGTTATGTCATCCCCTTTTGTTGCCCTTTGGGTTATGGCACTGCTTGGAATTTCTGAAGCAACATGGCCTTCCTGCTGACATGAGGGGACCTGCCTGCTTGGATCCCACTGCAGTACTGGAGTTATCTCTAATACTGGATACTCTGTCTCTTAGTCTCTGGTGATGAAAAGAACAGAGTTGTTATCTTTTTCTACATATAGAATCAAGCACTTATGTCTCACGATATCACTTCAGCCTTATTGAGAGCATCAGCCTTTATACCTGCAAGTGTAATTTCACATCATTTGTTTTTGTTTTGGAGCCAGGCCTTTCAGTTCAATGTTCTTGGGCACATTTGATGCGTGTACATCTTCTGTGCTACAAACAATGTATAATTAGCAAACAAAGATTTGGTAGCACTTTGTGGACCTAAAACCACATTCACTGTAGACCACAAACTTTGAACTGATGTTTTCAAAATAGTGATAAGACTGTGGTATTAGCATCAAATTTTAATTTAAGTAGCTACAGAAATTGCTCATGGATTAAATACAAGTTTCAGTGTTAAACTAGCATCCATAACTTATGCTCAGCTTCCCCTCACTTTTTATTTGTTCTATTGCCTGAATTGGAGGGAAGGACTCAGGAGAAGGAGGCATTTACAGTTCCTCTAGTCTGAGGAAAATTTAGAGCCTCCTCCATGAAGACTGAAATTTGGTGTGAATCTAATTACTTCATTCAACTCCCAGCAGTGTTCTGCCTGAGAACTGTATGACATTTCTTTTTTAAAATCAAGATTCACTTTATTCTCCTGTTACACATTTGAAAGTTAAAATAACAGCATGTTTTTTGGGTGTGAGTGGGTAGGGCGACCAGACAGCGAGTGTGAAAAATCGGGACGGTGGTGGGGAGTAATAGGAGCCTATATAAGAAAGACCCAAAAATCGGGACTGTCCCTATAAAATCGGGACATCTGGTCACCCTAGGAGTGGGTGAGGAGAGGGAGTGTTTCCTGTCCACAGAGAATATTTTAAATTGACTCTTCATTTTCCAGTCTATGCCTCGCTGCTCCAGGCCAATGGGAGCTGCTGGAAGCAGCGGGGTCCGAGGGACGTACTGGCCGCTGCTTCCAGCAGCTCCCATTGGCCTGGAGCAGCAAACCACGGCCACAGGGAGCTGCAATCGGCCGAACCTGCGGACGCGGCAGGTAAACAAACCAGCCCGGCCCACCAGGGGCTTTCCCTGCACAAGCGGCGGAACAAGTTTGGGAACCACTGCTCTAAGAGCTCTGATATGAATGGTTTTATTAGCTGTATTTGATTATTGTACTTTCCTTAGTTTATTTATGTGTGAAATGCTCTGGCTAAGTGTGTCTTTGTCCCCCTCTAGTGACTGGATCATGTATAAGAAATAAAGTCTGCTACTGTGTCCAGATGTTGGCCCAGGGTGTAGAGACCTGTGCATTAGAGCTAGAGGTCTGGGGTTTAGGCCCTACTGAAGACCCACTCATGAGGTCATTATGTTTGTAATCCTATAAAGCTTCCATGACTCACAACATGAAAAGTTTATCTGTGTTTTTAGTGCTGCTTTTCCAGCTTCAGATCAAACTCTTCAGAGCCACATGCAGGATCTCGACTTATGCTCTCTCCACTCTCTGGCCAATAAGGAGAACCTGAAGTCAAAGCTGAGACAGAGCAGGTCTCAAGGAATTGCAAATCATGCAGTGGATGTGGTGCTCCCCTCGTTCAAAGCAATGGGCTAGACATGTAGCAGTGAAGTACTGTTTTATTAAGAAAAAAAATTAAGTCAGTCAGAGGGAGAGGAGAGAACATCGGTGATCTCTTGGTTTGGCCATGAGATGGACTGGTGAAACAAGCAACGCTTGCACTTTCTTTAAAAATAATTGGATAAGCTGTAGAAAACAAAGTTATCAATTGATTTTGTCTCATTTTCAAGTTGTGAGCTGTTAATGATTTCCTGGGATATATTTTTGTTGTTGGAAACTACTTGATAATATTTTTGTGTTTAAATTTCCCCCCTTGATGGATTGATACTGAGAGTCAGCTATTGTCTGAAATACACTGTATTTAAAATTTGAACTGTATTAGCTGGTTCTGACTGGTTGCATGACTTACATGGTATTGTTCCTGTTCTATGATTAGATGGATGAAGATGCTCTGAAACTGTAAGTCCTCAGTTTGTGGAGAGATGCAGGATGAAGGGTTTTTTGGAAAATATTAAACCCTTTTCTTTTCACAGTCACACAAGCTGTGGCCAAAGCATAGTTCCTAGAAAAATTAAGCTACTGCAAGACTCTAAGGCTACTACAGAGTTAAAAAGGAATGTTGTTTCCTTGCATTCACTCTCAGTAATTTTATTTGCATCTGTAGTCCTAGCTGTGAAAGATGCAGTTAGCTCTTCTGACCAGAAATTTGGGAATAGCGTTCCAATTCTGGGTCAAACTGTGTATAAGATCACATAAAATATGCCATTTCTGGCATAAATATTCAAGAGTGTAAGCGTCATATGAGCTTTCTCTGAGTAAAACTAGACCGCTTACATTTTTGCACCAATGGCAGGAGCAAAACTGACACACATTCATTGTTAAATTCAAAACACACTTGCAACATTTTTGCGCTAATCTCTGAGCTATAATATAAGATAAGTTTTTTGAAAATGCAACCAACAAATGCTGTGGTGAACTGAACCAATGTACTTCTCCTCCTATTTAATTCTTGCCATTCACAATACTGGAAGCTAAATGTTTTTACAATGGAAGTCTCCATGGCAAATGCTGGTAGAGTGACTTTTTATTAAAGTGAAAATATTCCATTTGCTTTGACACAATTTACTACTTTATATTCTGCCAAGTGATACTTTTAAGAAGAAAACTCTGATATCTATTGATACCAGTAGTTAATGACTAGTTTAAACTATTAAGTGGAGAAACAAACCAGTAATTAACAGGAGGTAACCAATGATTAACAGGGAGTTACATAATTCAATTTAAAGTGGATTATTTGGATTATTCTATGATCAGCTCCAGTCAATGGCTTTATTGCATTTTCATTCTTTCTGATATGAATGTAAAGCATGAAGAGTAGCTTATGTTAAAGATATTTTTCCAGCGGTTATTTAGAAGTTCTTCAGAACTGAATAAGGATGCAGTACGCAAGCTTTAAAAAGGATATCAGTGCCTCAGCATAACAGCATCCAACTATATTTAGTATGTCCCTGTGCACCTGTACACACTGTTCCCTACCTATGGAAGCTACAGATTGGGTGGATGTACTGTAGGTAAAATCTAACAGAGAATGATTGTCAGGTTTAATTCACTTAACTACTTCTTTCCAGCAAGTTAAAGAAGTATGGGCTGGATGAATGGATTATAAAATGGATAGAAAGCTTGCTAGATCATCAGGCTCAACGGGTAGTGATCAATGGCATTCAAGCATTCAAAAATTTAGAATCAACCCCCCCAAAACCATGAGACTGACTTAAAAATAATGAGAGTTATTAAAAAACAACAACTTTGGGGATATTTTTCTTTGCTGTCCGGCTTTTGAGCCTTTAGGGTGCAACTCACTGCACATTTTCATCACTAGTTCACAACCATGAGGGCTAGAAACTTTTTATTTTTTTTAATGAAGGCTGAGAGTCTCATGCAATCTCTTGATTCCAGAAGCTGGGATTTGAATAAAAACACAATACTGAGAGACTTGGATAAAATGGTGAGAGTTGACAACTTTGGAAATAAAACTTTTTGGGAACACTTTGTCCACTGCCCTCTAGGTTCCATATTTGGTTGGGTTACTGAATCCTGAATCTTGCACTGCCCTAGGACATTGTCTAGACTTGCTTTTCATTCATTTTGTAACATGTTAATTACAACAATTGTAAAAGCTAATAAAGGCACTTCCTGAGCATTTATTCCTGGTCATGGTTCATGCCAGATTGAGGTGAAAGGATAATATTAGGTATCTAATCAGCAGCAAAATGTGTACGTAAAATTTAGCATGAGCCTAGGAAAAAAAAGATTTCAACGGCACTTAAAAATCACTAATCTACAGCAGTGAGATCAAACACTTGTAATCACGTCTTTGATTTTGCTACCAAATCATCTTAAACCTTCCCAGAAAACCTGCTTTGTATATTTTATCTCGCACTGGGACTTGGCAGGCAAGTGGTAATTCACTTCGGACTGCTATCAACGTACACACTAAAATAAGCCAAAACTGTAAATTAACAAGCTTAATCAAACTAGAAAAACACAGATTCTATGGAAACCAAAAGCACCTGAATCAATGCAGATCTAGGGTCATATTCGTATTTCTTCCTTTTGAATGGACCATTCCAAGCAATCTGCTGGGGAATTAGGGATATACCTGTAGTCTGTGGGGGCCTATAATGAGATACAGTTGGCAAGCTTTAAAAAAGCCTGAGCCCAGGAGATGGAATCTTTAAAACAAATGTTTTCACTAGCATTGAAAAATGGTTAAGTCTCTCCCTGTCTCATCTCTGTCCTTCTCTAAACCTAAAAAGATTTCCTGATCATTACTCTAGCATTAACAGTCTTAGAGCTTCTCATCTGATGCCTGCTAACACATAAGGGATAGCGGCTGCTGAATTGCTAACTAAATTGCTATTACTGACTGTAGGGCTCAACCCTTCATGCAGGCAATGTGTATGGAACTTCCATGGACTTCAATGGGAGTCATGCACCCTCAAGGCTTGTAAAACCAGGCTCTAAATCAGTACAAGCAATGCACTGTAGCAGCACCGGACACAGGGATTCTGAAACTAACTAGGAGGCAAGTCTGCACCCAGGAGGCTCTTCCATCTCATAAATATTTCATAACAGAATGAGGTAGAATTGTGCATTAACTTCTGGTATGAAATCTCAGGAAAACTTGCCAGCTTTTTGGCACATTTACAAATCTGTAACTCAGACCACCTTTGTCAAAAATTTACAAGTAGAGCTGGCCAGAGAACGGTTACTCCATTTTGTGACAGCTTCTGAAGTTGGGAAATTTGTTTTTGTTCCACATTGGAGCAAAACAAAACCTTTCAAAAGGGTTTTGTGAAACAGAATTGTAGCAAAACATCTGGTTTTGGATTGAAAAGGTTAGGTTTTTGGCTTGGTCTCTCTGGTCTGAGAGAAAGAGAGAGTCCTCTCTGGACCTCAGAAATCTTCCCGTTGAAAACTTAGTCGATACATCTCTGCAAAACATTTCAGTTTTGACGAAACAGCATATTTTGAGGAAAAAATGTTTGTTGAAAATGTTTCAACCAGTTCTACTTATAAGGGAGCATAGGTTCAGTTCTGGGAGAACTTATGCTCTCAAAAATTTCTGCAGAAGCCATGCAAAATGTGTGGACTTTGCTGATTTGGCTTTATCTAAACTTGGAACATGAAACCTAAGAAACTGAAAAAAAGGTTTGCACACATTGAATTGAAACCACTTAGTTTCACACAAATGTGCTATGTAGGTCTACAATCTGTGAGTTATGTGAAAACTTTGGGAGTGCTGGTGTCTTCAATGAGATCGTTTGTGCTTGGCAACGGCAAAGTACAAAAGTTTTCCCCTACTTTAAAGTTCCTATTTCTTATTCAAGTTTATATTTAATCAAACTGTTGCTAACCTCAAGACATTTGGCCTTTTAATTCTTGTAGAATATTTTTGATAAATAAACGGTTTACCAAAGATGGGGTGGTACTTAGGACAGCTTATTCGGTCCAATGACCAGAGAAATTCTCACTTACATCAATAGTATACTTACAATTTGGAAACAAGTGACCTAGGGAAATTGTCTCCAGAGACATGAAATCTAATCCGTAACTGAATACACTTCCTGATTACCTTGGATATAAACATATTGTAATAAAAGTGTTATGGGGGAGTGGCTCTTCATCAACCAGTCAGGATTACTTAATATTATTGGTCCAATAAGGACACAATTGTCCTCTCTGATTCACTTAGAGGATTTTGACTCCAATAATCTGCTCTCCCTACAGGCAGGCATCTCGTCTGATCTGTCACATGGATCTTAGGAAAGCTTCAGTACTTTGTAGAATCCTGGAAGTTTACTGGCTGATAAGTAGGTAGTGATTCTAATTAACATTGTATTGCTTGGCTAGCCATAATGTATAGAATCATAAACATGGTGTAAAATGGGAAGTTTATGCTCGTGTATTATTGGCAAAATGTAAGTTAGCCTCTTAAGTGAACTGGTCTAGATTGGGGGTTGCAGTGTTAAATAATATGTGACACCAAGGTTTCCCCTTAGTCACATCTGCTATACTCTCCCACCCATGTATGCATTTCGTCTGACATTGTTTACGAGGACATCAGTTTCAGAGATGCATTAAACCATTTAATTTGATCAAGGACCAGTTGGCACTAGCATCTAGCCTCTAATGATATCATTAGAGGCAGCTGATTCCTGCTCTCTGATTGTTGTTTAGGTTGTCCAGAGGAACATGATCGCATTGTATCAATGACTCCTCCATCCCTCATTGCTTCCCGCCGCAGTCCCTCCAAAACAAAACAAAATTAAAAAAAACCAAACAACACTCACTCCAGAGAAAAATAAATGAGCTGCTCTAAACGAAGCCCAGCCAAATGTTTTCTGTTTTGTTGAACTTTTCTATTAATAAATTGATTATTTTGAGGGTTGTTTAGATTCTGACATGAAACACCAGTATTTGTTGTTTGTTACTGCTTGTACTGCAATGACTCAATGTAGATTATTAGGACAAAATGCTGTTTAGAGTAATGAAAGGAATGGATACTTTGATGACAACATTGATTTTGCGTTAACACAGAATAATATCTAATACTGGCACACTACAAATCAAAGCCAAATGAGATTTTCACTGTCTGCAACAGAAAATCATTAATATATAATACTCAGGAAATGCATTAACATGCGGTAATATGACTGTGATCCTGTCTCCACTCAGCAGAGTGTAGAGAGAACAACATATCTTGAACTCTTCCCACGCCTTAACCAGACATTTCCTAGTCAAACAGGAGTGAACAATTAAACCAGAGGGCTCCTGTTAAACTTTTGGCCTGATTCCGATCCTAGATATCCTGAGGGGTATCCAAGGTCAGAATTGGACCCAACCTATCTCAACTCATCTAAGTTTCGTGTGCTCTCTCTCTCTCTTAATAGTATTTGGGCATAATTTGGCAAAAGGCTTCTCTTCAACCAGGCTTCACTGGGATCATATGGTTAAAAACGTTTATGCTTATGCAAGTGAAGATCTGCCATAGGCAAAAGAGTCCAGAGGAAGTCTATAGAAAAGACTGGTCTATAGGTAATGCAATTCGTTATCATGTGGGGATTCAATCCTTGCATTGCTTAGGAATAGGATTATATTTTGGGGCAAGCCATAGAAAGAAGCCAAAAAATAAGATGGTGGTCATATGAGGCTGGAATGGGTTCACTGGGGAATAGTAATATCACTTGAGTATTAGTCTGATTTTCTAACCACTGTGACAAAGTAAGACTGGCCAGCTGTAAGATAGGGGCGGAAGGCAGATATATCAGCCCTAGAATGGTAAAGGCCCTTTTTCCCAGGAGCTGAAAAGAGGTAACTAAGGACACCTGAGTCTAATTAAGGGCTGCCTGTGACTTCTTGTGATGAGAGAGAGGAAGGAGAGACAAGCTGCAGCAGGGAGAGAGGCTTCTCCTGGATGGAAGGCTGGTCTCCTCCCTGTGGGGAAGCGACTGTTTGGGGGAAGATATGGCACCCAGAAGCCGGCATAACAAGGTAACACTCCAGAGAGAGGTGAGGGAAAGGAATTTCCTTTCTGCATTGTGGTTTTGGTTTGATGGAAGAGGGCTCTTGTAAAAATATTGAAAAATAAAACCTGAGTGAGGAATAAAAACTCTTCAGAGTGGGAGTGATTTACTTTAGGTGCCTCCTCATCAGAGGAGCGAAATGCTGATCCCAGCGAGGCAGAGGAGGTGCCCTGCCTTCTGCTCAAGATCACGTACAGCTATATGCTAAACCTTAGAAGATATTATCCACCCTGCCATTAACATAGGAGATGAAATAACTTCTCACTCTTCAGCTGCTTGGTGGGGAAGCAGGTATTGGTCTGTTTGAAACACCCTAGCATCCCCTGGGGACTGCATGTATGGGTTCCATGTGGATTCTGGAACAGGTGGAGAGAGGTGGTGAAAGATGAAGGGGGGAAGTCAGAAGGGCTAGCTGAATTTAAATTACATCAGCCCAAGTCTCAAAGACTTCTGGCTTTATTGTTCACAGGTTTGGGTTGAATCCAAACCCATATTAATTTCTGACAGATTCAGGTTCCAGCCAAACCTTTTACATAGCCTGGGTACCTAGAGTCCTGCAGTGATTTAGATTCTAAGTAAAAGGAATTCACACAAGCCATTCCTGCCTAGAGCAGGAGAGAAACGATAACAATTAAAGGGAAATGTGGTGAGGGCTTTGAGAGGAAAGAAATGAAGTATCCATCTTCTCTCTTCCAAGAACTCCACTCTAGGGCTCCCTAAAAGAAATACAAATGAAAGAATGGCCAGAAAATCTCAAAGCTTCCTGAGAGCCTGCCCTGCAAGACCCAGAGCCTCTAAAAATGGGAGTTAAACTGTACCATGTTCCAGGGGTAGGTGGATGTTTAAAATGAAATTTTAGACGGGGTGCTTTTAGAGGAAAAATCTTTCTCGCACTCTCACACACAGTTCCACAGCGGGTAAAGGGTTCTGCAAGATGAAAGCATTCAAATAATGCTACTGAAATTGTGTCCTCAGTTTCCTTGTGTCTCTGTACCGTACAATACAACAGCTCTCTTTGCTTCAGTTCATGGCTGTATTGCTAATTATTGCATCACTGCTTGGGCAGAAGAAGCAGCCTACTATAGAATGAGGAAAAGCAATAGGAAAGAGGCCCAGATTCACTGCAGTGCTGGGTGCAGCAAGGGTGGGTATACAATAATTGGAGCGCCTTTATTTTCAGGATTGGCCTGGTATAGTTTAGAGAAGACTTGGTGCTACTCTACACTACGCTATCTGGTAGTAATCCCCGGGTAGGGTGACCAGATGGCTTGTTTTTATAGGGACAGTCCCGATTTTTGGGTCTTTTTCTTATATAGGTTCCTATTACCTCCCACCCCCATCCCAATTTTTCACACTTGCTGTCTGGCCACCCTATCCCCGGGAGGCTGTCTGCCAGCAGAGAATAGCTAGGAGGGGATTTGGCATAGAAGACCTAAGCAGCTGAGGATTCCTCCTATGCTAGGGAATTGTGAAGCATGTTGATCTTCAGCTGTGAGATCTCTATCTCAGATAACTGTAGTTCAGTGATTGTGTCCCTCTTCTGATAATACTCAGGGCACTGAGCACCAGAATAAAAACAAGTATGTTACAATAACAATATAATCATAAATCACCAACCCTTTAAAAATCAGAGATAAACTAATGCTGGTGTCCAATTCAGAAACAGAGAGAGAGAGAGAGAGTGTGTGTTAAAGGGAAGGTAAGCAGGGACCAAGAATAGTCATTCTAAAACACCCGTAAAAAGAAAATAATTTTGGGGACAGATCCTTAGCTGGTGTAAATCAGCATAGATTCACTGACTGACTTTATTGAAGCTACACTTGTTTATACCAGCTGAGGAATTTTTCCAAGGTGTTGTGTTGTTGTTTTTAAGTGCGGTGGGAGGAAACAAGACAGATTTCAGTGAGGAGGGAGCTCTGTGATTGTAGGTAATTTAATTAATCAATTGCATGTGCATTTAGTAGCCCCAGTGTTTCTTTCCGACTTGTACAGCTGGCTGGTTAAAAGTTATAGTGGCCATCTGTCCGTCTGAGTGGCTTGTCAGCACAATCACCTTATGAAGTAAAGCTGAAAAAGAGCCTTGGGCCATAACATCAAATGGGTAATAAAACAGATAATAGAATGCTCACAGCCTAAGCCAGCCAATCAGAAGACATTTCCACTGAACACTGACTCATGTTGGAACCAGAACCTATTGGATTGTTCCCATCTTTCCCACAAACACATGTGTAGGTAGCTCTAGGTTACAGATCGCAAAGTGCTCTTTTATGAGTATTTTTAAAAATAGTAATCTAATAAGAATTTGTTCATTTTAATGGTGGGTTTTACCAAGCTATGGTTGGAAAGCATTGTGCACCTTTATGTTCAGCCAGGGTATTTTAATAAGTAGCATCCCAATAAATTAGTGGGTGGTAAAATGTGCAATAAGAAGGGGACTACTGTTTTCATAAAAACAAGAATTTGTGTTATCTCTGAGAAGGATTTTTTTTTAGTGCTATCTTTTAGAGTTACACAAAAATTATATGGGGCAGTACTTCTGCAATAAGAATTCCTGTATTATTTGCTGTTCAGAACCAGCCTACATCCATTAAAATATTTCCAGGCTATAAACAGATAAATTGTTGTTCCCTTTCCCCCACTTCTAAACAGAAGATGATAAAACAGGATTTCTCTGCAAAGATGATATTTTGAGTGACCTAAGAGCTCCAGGATGTGAAAATGACCATGTCTCCAAATAAACTGCAGAAACAATTCATCTTATGGTAAGAACAACTTTTATAGCACGGTGTGATATAGTAGGAAATTGTAATTTTGCATCTGAATTAAATATATCTGGATGGCATAATGGAATGGTAAATAAGGAGAGAATTTCAAATTGTTTGAAAGAGAAGATGGGTTTCTTTAGAATCTGGTTTTGGAGCTGGATGAGAGGTAGTGCTGTGTCAAGAAAATTTCTCTCTCTTTAGCATAACAGGCCAGATCCTTTGATGGTGTAAATAATTATTTCCATCAATCAACAATCTGGTCCAACATCTATCTACATAACATAACCCCCACAAAAATCTCTATTAATTTAGCATCAACATTGCTCAAATGTATTTCCTCACAACAGTGCCAACCATAAAAGGCAAGGTAAGGTAACATTCACACCCCACGCAACATTCTCCAAGCCATCACAAAACTCAATAACACTGACAAACTAATACCTTCTTTAACTCACTTTAAGTTCAATAAAAGCAGTCACAAAGACACAATAGAAAAGGCCATCTATATTAAAATTATGGTGCAGGCCATTGCTTGTTGGGCATCTTCCCAGGATGTGGCTGCTACGTTGTTGGCTTATTGTCATGGGATAAGCTTGTGGATTTTGGTAGTGAAGAACTCTTTCTCACCCTGTTCTGTGCGAGACCTGCTACGCTGATGACAGGTATTGAATCAAGTTCACATGATCAGTCACATCCTTACAACTGTGCATTAATACTTTGGTTTGCACAATGTGCTTCCAACTTCTCCCTGTGCTTTGTTTTCCATTGCACAGTCTGTCTTTGGTGAAGGACAGTAGCTAAGACCAAGAGCTGTTTGCCTCCTTTTGACTGACCTACCAGTATTGGGTTTTTCCTTTTACTCACTGACTTACCTGACAAACAGGGTCTCCTTGGGGAGGGGAAGGTGAGGCCTGTCCTGGGGTGAGCTGCTTTTCTGATGTTTCTATTCCTTTCTACCTCATTTATAGGGACATGGTTTGAGCAACATGGCTCCATCCTTTGCTGACTGGCTTGCCTGCCATTTTTCTCCTTTCTGGTGAAAGATGAACTCCTTCTATGCCCCGTTCTGTATGCATTTTTTGTTTTACTCCCAAATGTGTCTGCATTTGATGGTTTGATCAGGCCCCACATTGTTTAAATGCATGTATGTGTTGATCCTAGTGTTCCTTCCCTCACCATCTTCCTTCCATCTGTTCTACTTAATAGTGAAATATAAATATTTGAAATGGAAAAATGTGAACAATTTCTTTTTTGTTTTAATTTTTAACAAGTAGCTTGAATGTTTCAACTCTTCAGAATCCCCCACCACTGCAAACCAAGATGCATTATCATTATTTATTATTTATACATTTAAAATAAAGTACTGTACTGCTACTAATGTAACCCACACACCTCCTGGGTGTGCTCTGTCCCATCTAGTGTGTGTGTGGGGGAGAGAGATTAGATTAGATTAATGAGTCTGCTCTACAGCTTTAGCTAACGGCCATATGGCTTTTAGCTCATGCAGCAGAGGCTCATGTATTCAGCTCCAGAGGTCCCCGGTTCAATCCCGATGACCTGGGTCTGTCAGCTTTACACTAACTTCCAATAGACTTCAGTGTTCTGTTCTTTCAGCGTTTGGAGATTTTGTTAGATCAGGGGTGGGCAAACTTTTTGGCCCGAGGGCCACATCGGTGTTGTGCAACTGTATGGAGGGCCGGGTAGGGAAGGCTGTGCCTCCCCAAACAGCCTGGCCCCTGCCCCCTATCCACTCCCTCCCACTTCCTGCCCCCTGACTGCCCCCCTCAGAACCCTTGACCCATCCAACTCCCCCTGTTCCTTGTCCTCTGACTGCCCCCTCCCGGTACCCCTGGCCTCTATGCAACCCCCCTGCTTCCTGTCCCCTGACTGCCCCGACCCCTATCCACACCCCCGCCCCCTGACAGCCCCCCCGGGACTCCCACCCCCTATCCAACCGCCCTCTGCTCCTCGTCCCCTGACCCCCACTCCTGGGACTCCCCACACCTAACTGCCTCCTGGGATCCCACCCCTTTATCCAACCCCCCCCCCTGCTCCCTGTCCCCTGACTGCCCTCCTGACCCCTATCCACATCCCCACCCCGACAGGCCCCCTGGGACTCCCCTGACCCCCCCACCCCGAACCTTCGCCCCATCCAACCGCCCCCTCCTCCCTGACTGCCCCCTAGGACTCTCCGCTCTCTTACCCAACCCCCCCACTCCCCGCCCCCTTACCAGCAGCAGGAGCTCACAGCCGTGACACCCGGCCAGAGCCAGCTAGCACTCCCCACGCTGCCCAGCGGGCCAGAGCATGGCCCGTGTGGTGGTGTGGCTGCAGGGGAGGGGGGACAGCTGGGGAGGGGCCGGGGACTAGGCTCCCTGGACGGGAGCTCAGGGGCTGGGCAGGACGGTCCTGTGGGCCGGATGTGGCCTGTGGGCCATAGTTTGCCCACATCTGTGTTAGATGCAAACATTATTAGAATTCTCTTGGGTTCCACTGACTATAATGTTGCCCCGCCCAATTTGCTCCATAGATAGATATCATACACTTTCCCCCCCCGTTGGAAATGGCACATTGCCCTTTTTCTGAACTGCTTTGCAGGGAGGTTCATGGGACACATAGTGCATGTTGCGCATGCCAAGTAGTGGAAAGCTTGCATTAGGGATGGTGCATTCTGTAGACAAAGAGCATCAAGACTGACATCACAGCCAGCTTTTCCCTTACCTCTTAGTTAAAAATGGGCTCTTTGGGTATGTCTACACTGCAATTAGACACCCAGAGCTGGCTTGTGCCAGCTGACTCAGGCTTGCGGGACTCGGGCTAAGGGGCTGTTCAACTGCAGTGTAGACATTCAGGCCTGGGCTACAGACCGGATTCTAGGACCCTGTGAGGTGAGAGGATCCCAGAGCTCGGGGTGCAGCCTGAGCCTGAACATCTACACTGCAATTAAACAGCCCCTGAGCTCGAGTCAGCTGGCACAGGCCAGGTGTGGGTGTCTAATTGCAGTGTAGACGTACCCTTAGGCTCATGTTTGGCATGAAGCACTGGGTTTGGAGGTGTGGGCAGGTGGAACACAACCCTGAAGCTGTAGTGCTCATTGTATATATGGGCAGAAACATGCTGATCCGGAATTGATGTTATTTTATTCTGGAGTTATATTCATTTATTTGACTCGGAAAGAAACCAAGATAGGAATTTCAATATCCTATATTTTCTATGTGTACATAGAGTACTTTTCCAATTAGTGGCAGTTTTGTTCTGTGCTGGAAGTGAGACATGGATCGCTGGCTGAGAAGAGTTGGTGGGATTGTCATTGATAAGTGCGGTAGTTGGTGAAGGCACCATTTTTTAACAGAGAAGGTGTCATAACTATAAAGGGAAGGGTAATAGCTCTCCTGTGTACAGTACTATAAAATCCCTCCTGGCCAGAGACTCCAAAATCCTTTTACCTGTAAAGGGTTAAGAAGCTCAGGTAACCTGGCTGACACCTGACCCAAAGGACCAATAAGGGGACAAGATACTTTCAAATCTTGGGGGGGGAAGGCTTTTGTTTGTGCTCTTTGTTTTGGGGGTTGTTCGCTCTTGGGACTGAGAGGGACCAGACATCAATCCAGGCTCTCCAAATCTTTCTGAATAAGTCTCTCATATTTCCAACTTGTAAGTAAACAGCCAGGCAAGGTGTGTTAGTTTTTATCTTTGTTTTCTCAACTTGTAAATGTACCTTTTTGCTAGCGTGTTTATCTCTGTTTGCTGTAACTTTGAACCTAAGGCTAGAGGGGATTCCTCTGGGCTCTTTAAGTTTGATTACCCTGTAAAGTTAGTTTCCATCCTGATTTTACAGAGATGATTTTTACCTTTTTCTTTAATTAAAAGCCTTCTTTTTAAGAACCTGATTGATTTTCCTTGTTTTTAGATCCAAGGGGTTGGATCTTGATCCACCAGGAGTTGGTGGAAGGAAGGAGGGGGGATAGTTAATTTCTCCTTGTTTTAAGATCCAAGAAGTTTGGATCTGTATTCACCAGAGAATTGGTGAAGAGTCTCTCAAGGCTACCCAGGGAAGGGAATTAGCATCGAGAGTGGTGGCAGCAGACCAGATCTAAGCTGGTAGTTAAGCTTAAAAGTTTTCATGCAGGCCCCCACATCTGTACCCTAAAGTTCAGAGTGGGGAAGCAGCCTTGACAGAAGGTGATTAACCACTGGAACAAACTACTAAGGGAAGTGGTGTATTCACCATCTCTTGAAGGCTACACTTCAAGACTGAATGTTTTAGCCAAGCACAGGCTATTGGACATGCTACAGGGGTAACTGGATAGAATTCCATGGCTTATGTTATACAGGACATCAGACTAGAGGATCTAATCATTCTTTCGGGCCTTACAATCTATGAATCTGTGAAAAGCCGCACACACAAAAATGGAATAAAAAACCCAGCAATGAAAAGTCTGTATTCCTTCCTTAGGCACAAAACCCCAGTTACTACAGGATTTAGACCTTTATAATACATTTTTTTTTTCTGTCGAGGTTTTTTTTCAGGAGACTTGGGAAATTCTTTTAACTGAAATGGGTGGGTGTCTATGAATTTTTTTTTTTCAGTTATGTAGGATGAGTCATGAAGTCTTCTGATTCTGTTCTTTCATATGTTGGCCTCATTATCTTTCCGCTATAGCTTGTTTAATACACTTTGATACAATTAAGACCCCACACAGGTCAATACGACAGGAGAAGTCACGTACCTGTGAAAATTCTTCAGCTGTTTGAAAATCTTATACAGTACTCAATGTATTCTTGCTCTTGTATGCATGAAGAGCATTGTTGGTTATTTAGGAACCAATCTGCTTTGGGCCTGATCCTCCAGTGTGCTGAGGGCATTCAGCAGTCTGCAGAATTGGACCTGCTGTTTGTCCGTATTTGCTTAAAAGAAAACTACATACCGGTAGGCCCTAAGTTGCTGCTGCTCTGACTTCTGAAAGATGTGTAGTCAATTGACTAGAGCAGTGGCCTTCAACTGTAGTCTGTAGACCACTGCTGGCCAGAAAGCACTTTCTGCAGAGAACTGACTGGTCATACTCTGCTGTCTTCTCTTTGTTTCCTGCTGCTAAATTATATGAAAAGACTTCTAAAATACTTCACTTTGCTAATCTTACTCTTCTGCTTAAACAATTGCTATACTTTATCCAAGGGATGTCCTGGGATTGCTTACACTCTATCTGTGGTACGGGTATGTCTGCTCTGCAACTGCAAAGTGCGATTAATTTGCAGCTCATGTAGACATGCCTGATCTAGCTTTAATCTAGCTAGCTCAGGTACTGGAGCAGTGAAGTTGTGCCGGTGTGAACTTCAGTGTGGGATAACTGTTTGAATAATTATTATTATAATTATTGTTCCAGGTGGGCTTATATAGTCTGTGCTGAAGCCCATGGTGCTGCAGCTTCACTGCTGTGATACCTGATCTAACTAGATTCAGGCTAGCTTGCTTATATCTATCTACTCGAGCTGCAATCACATCCTGTGATTGCAATGTAGCCATACCCTATGAAAAGCTCTGAGAACCCCTGATTTTCAGTGTTATTATTATATTTGATTAAGAATGACTACCTACATTTGGGAACAAGTTTGTAATGAGTCTTTTTTCTTATTTTTATGAATCATTTGCCATCTAATGGAATGTATCATCTTTCTGCTTCACATGAGATAACCTGGATGCCATTCTTTAAGATCATTAAAGATTACTGAAAATATGGGATGTGCACAAATAGGAATAATGAATAGTTAAATATTAATGGTTCTGGAACATGATTCCAGACTCTAATTGTCTCAGGTGCAGAAATATTAGTTACCAGAGGATTCTAGTGAATATGAATATTGCAATGGGCAGAGATTACCTGATAGGGGATAGGCCTGGTCAGGGGGGCTGGAACAATGTGTATAGTGGGGGTGCTGAGAGCCATTGAACCAAACTATAAACCTGATATATAATGGAAACCACTTCAAGCCAGGGGTGCAGCAGCACCCCTAGTTCCAGCACCTAAGGGCCTAGTACTGTCAGCAGCCAGACTGAGGCCTAATCTACACTACGAGTTTAGATCGAATTTAGCAGCGTTCATTTGAATTAAGCCTGGACACGTTCACACGACGAAGCCCTTTTTTTCGACTTAAAGGGCCCTTTAAACCGGTTTCTTTATTCCACCTCCGATGAGGGGATTAGCGATAAAATCGGCCTTTGCGGGTCAGAATTGGGATAGTGTGGACGGAATTCGACGTTATTGGCCTCCGGGAGCTATCCCACAGTGCTTCATTGTGACCGCTCTGGACAGCACTCTCAACTCAGATGCACTGACCAGGTGGACAGGAAAAGCCCCGCGAACTTTTGAATTTCATTTCCTGTTTGTCCAGCAAGGCGAGCACAGGTGACCACGCAGAGCTCATCAGCACAGGTAATCATGATGGAGTCCCAGGATCGCAAAAGAGCTCCATCATGGACTGAACGGGAGGTACGGGATCTGCTCGCCATATGGGGAGATGAATCAGTGCTAACTGAACTCCGTAGCAGTAAACGAAATGGCAAAATATTAGAAAAAGTCTCAAAGGCCGTGAAAATTAAGGAGCTAAGGCAAGCCTACCACAAAGCCAGAGAGGCAAACAGAAGGTCCGGGGCAGAGCCGCAAACATGCCGCTTCTACGTGGAGCTGCATGCGACCCTAGGGGGTGCAGCCACCACTACCCCAACCGTGTGCTATGACTCCGTCAATGGAGAAATACACAACAGGGAAGTGGGTTCGGGGTACGAGGAAGATGAGGATGAAGATAATGTAGATAGCTCACAGCAGCAAAGAAGCGGAGAAACCGGTTTCCCCAGCAGCCAGGATATGTTTATCACCCTGGACCTGGAACCAGTAACCCCCGAACTCACCCAAGGCGTGCTCCCAGACCCTGAGGGCACACAGGGGACCTCTGGTGAGTGTACCTTTGTAAATATTACACATGGTTTAAAAGCAAGCGTGTTTAATGATTAATGATTAATTTGCCCTGGCAATCGCGGCCAGTACAGCTACTGGAAAAGTCTGTTAACGTGTATGGGGATGGAGCGGAAATCCTCCAGGGACATGTCCAGAAAGCTCTCCTTCATGTACTCCCAAAGCCTTTGCAAAAGGTTTCTGGGGAGGGCTGCCTTATCCCGTCCACCATGGTAGGACACTTTACCATGCCAGGCCAGTAGCACGTAGTCTGGAATCATTGCTTAACAAAGCATGGCAGTGTATGGTCCCGGTGTTTGCTGGCATGCAAACAACATCTATTCCTTATCTCTCTTTGTTATCCTCAGGAGAGTGATATCATTCACGGTCGCCTGGTTGAAATGGGGTGATTTTATTAAGGGGACATTCAGAGGTGCCCGTTCCTGCTTGGCTGAACAGAAATGTTCCCCGCAGTTAGCCACGCAGTAGGGGGGAGGGGTGAAGTGATCATCCCAGAGAATTGGGTGTGTGTGTAGGGGGTAGTTGGGTTTGTGCTGCATGTTAACCCGGAAACCGCAGCCCCTCCTTTTACATTGCAAACCCATTTTAAATGGCCAACCCAAAGGGTGCTTGGTATGGGAAATGAGGGCGCTACTGTTTGAAACCATTCCCACATGTTAAGAAGGTTAAAAAAGCCAAAAGACTGTGGCTTACCATGGCTGCCTGCAAGCCGAAATCTGTTGCCTGGCACTGCGTGAGTGATCTCTCACACCAAACCGGCAGGCCCTTAATATAAGAGGAAAAATGCGACCTTGTAACGAAAGCACATGTGCTGTGTAATGTGAACAGCAAAATTTAACGTGAAAGAGTGTACCCATTGTTCTCTAAAATGTGTCTTTTTTAACCACCTCTCCCTTCTCCTCCACCAGCTGCAAATGTTTCTCCTTCACAGAGGCTAGCGAAGATTAGAAGGAGAAAATGGCGGACTCGGGATGATATGTTCTCGGAGCTCCAGATGTCCTCCCACGCTGACAGAGCACAGCAGAATGCGTGGAGGCAGTCAATGTCAGACTACAGAAAAGCACAATATGAATGAGAGGAGAGATGGCGGGCTGAATCGCGGGATGAACAGAGCAAGTGGCGGGCTGAAGATGATAGGGGGCATCAGCTTGCAGACAGAAGGCAAGAGTCGATGCTCCGGCTGCTGGAGCATCAAACTGATATGCTCCAGCATATGGTTGAGCTGCAGGAAAGGCAGCAGGAGCAGAGACCGCCGCTACAGCCCCTGCATAACCAACAGCCCTCCTCCCCAAGTCCCATTGCCTCCTCACCCAGACGCCCAAGAACACGGTGGGGGGGCCTCCGGCCACCCAGTCACTCCACCCCAGATGATTGCCCAAGCATCAGAAGGCTGGCCTTTCAATAAGTGTTAAAGTTTTAAACTGCAGTGTGTCCTTTTCCATCCCTCCTCCCCCACCCATCCCAGGCTACCTTGGCAGTTATCCCCCTAGTTGTGTGATGAATTAATAAAGAATGCATGAATGTGAAGTAACAATGACTTTATTGCCTCTGCAAGTGGTGTTCGAAGGGGGGAGGGGAGGGTGGTTAGTTTACAGGGAAGTAGAGTGAACCGGGAGGGGGCGGGGGCATGGAGAGTTCATCAAGGAGAAACAAACAGAAGTTTCACACCGTAGCCTGGCCAGTCATAAAACTGGTTTTCAAAGCTTCTCTGATGCACACTGAGCCCTGCTGTACTCTTCTAACCACCCTGGTGTCTGGCTGCGCGTAAACAGCGGACAGGCGATTTGCCTCAACCTCCCACCCTGCCATAAATGTCTCTCCCCCTTACTCTCACAGATATTGTGGAGCGCACAGCAAGCAGCAATAACAATGGGAATATTGGCTTCGCTGAGGTTTATACGAGTCAGTAAACTGCGCCGGCGCTCTTTTAAACGTCCAAATGCACATTCCACCACCATTCGGCACTTGCTCAGCCTATAGTTGAACAGGTCCTGACTACTGTCCAGGCTGCCTGTGTACGGCTTCATGAGCCATGACATTAAGGGGTAGGCTGGGTCCCCAAGGATAGCAATAGGCATTTCAACATCCCCAATGGTCCGGGAAGAAAGTCCCTTCCTCCAGTTTTTGAAACAGAGCAGAGTTCCTGAAGACGCGAGCATCATGTACCGTTCCTGGCCATCCCACGTCGATGTTAGTGAAACGTCCCTTGTGATCCACCAGGACTTGCATTGAAAAATACCCCTTGTGGTTTATGTACTCGGTGGCTTGGTGCTCCGGTGACAAAATAGGGATATGGGTTCCGTCTATCACCCCACCAGTTTGGGAATCCCATTGCAGCAAAGCCATCCACTATGACCTGCACGTTTCCCAGAGTCACTACCCTTGATATCAGCAGGTCTTTGATTGCGTTGGCTACTTGGATCACAGCAGCTCCCACAGTAGATTTGCCCACTCCAAATTGATTCCCGACTGACCGGTAGCTGTCTGGCGTTGCAAGCTTCCACAGGGCTATCACCACTTGCTTCTCAACTGTGAGGGCTGCTCTCATCCTGGTATTCTGGTGCTTCAGGGCAGGGGAAAGCAAGTCACAAAGTTACATGAAAGTGCCCTTACGCATGCGAAAGTTTCGCAGCCACTGGGAATCGTCCCACACCTGCAACACGATGCGGTCCCACCAGTTTGTGCTTGTTTCCTGGGCCCAGAATCGGCGTTCCACGCCATGAACCTGCCCCAGTAACACCATGATTTGCATATTGCTGGGGCCTGTACTTTGTGAGAGGTCTATGTCCATGTCAATTTCCTCATCACTCTCGTCGCCGCGCTGCAATCGCTGCAATCGCCTCCTCACCTGGTTTTGCTTTGGCATGGTCTGGCTCTGCATATACTCCAGGACAATGCGCGTGGCATTCATAGTGCTCATAATTGCCGCGGTGATCTGAGCGGGCTCCATGATCCCAGTGCTATGGCGTCTGGGCTGAAAAAAGGTGCGAAACTATTGTCTGACGGAGGGAGGGAGGGAGGAAGGGAGGGAGGGGCGAGTGATGACATGGCTTACAGGGAATTAAAATCAACAAAGGTGGCTGTGCATTAGGGAGAAACACAAACAACTGTCACACAGAATGGCCCCCCCAAAGATTGAACTCAAAACCCTGGGTTTAGCAGGCCGTTGATTTCACGGAGGGAGGGGAAAGCAAATTAATACAGAACAAATCTGGTCCATCTATTTTTTACATCTTAAGCTGGCAGCAGACAGTGCAGCATGACTGATAGCCATCGGCATCTTCTGGGTGCTTGGCAGAAAATGCTGTATTACGACTGCTACCCATCATCGTCAAGATGGTTCAATAGGACTGCCAGCAGGACTGAGTCTCCAGGAGACAAAACATGTCTGCCCAGGTGCCTCTGACCAAACTCACTGAGGAATATGATGATGATGGATATCAATTGTAATACACCATCTACTGCCAAAAGGCAAGGAGCTGCTACTGTATAGTAATGCAGCCCCACGTCTGCCAGCACCCAGATAGCCGATGACAGCTACCAGTCATACTGCACCATCTACTGCCAAAAGGCAATTAGCTGGTGCAGTGTAGCAATGCAGTACCACGTCTGCCGGCACCCAGATGACACGTGGTGATGGTGAGCTGAGCTGAGCGGGCTCCATGCTTGCCGTGGTATGTTGTCTGCACAGGTAACCCAGGTAAAAAGGCGCGAATCGATTGTCTGCCGTTGCTCTGACGGAGGGGGAGGGGCCTGATGACCCAGAACCCCCCGCGACACTCTTTTTGCATCATCAGGCATTGGGATCTCAACCCAGAATTCCAATGGGCGGCGGAGACTGTGGGATCTGTGGGATAGCTACCCACAGTGCAGTGCTCCGGAAGTCGACGCTAGCCTTGGTACTGTGGACGAGGTCCGCCGACTTAATGCACTTAGAGCATTTTATGTGGGGACACACACAATCAACTGTATAAAACCGATTTCTATAAAACCGGCTTCTATAAATTCGACCTAATTTCGTAGTGTAGACATACCCTAGTTCAATTTTCCCTTACTCCACATAGAGCCAATCTCTAATGCTTTAGACTCTGTAAATACAATGTAACTTTCTGTCTCTTTCCCTTTTCATTATTGTGGTGCCATACAAAAGCCCACATATTGAACAAAAAGCATAAAGCAAAACCCTGAATAGCTGCTCATTAAGTGAGCACTGACCATCCTGGGCACGGTTCACCCTGCAACCTTAATAATGTTCTTCTAACACAGGTATGTGTGTGTGCCTGTGTTTGGGTGTGGAATTTCCTAGATTTTTAAAAAGGAAATGGAAAAGACAGAAATTCTGTAATGTGGAATCATATTGACACCCATATAGTTCATCAGAAGGGTTGGAACCTTTATGTCCAGTGCAAAGACATCTGACACTTGAGCTAAAGAAGTAACTGATAGCAGTAGTAGGTTTTCATCCGCTATATGGATTCGCACTAGAGGGCGGTGAGACGTACACTTTGCCAGTGTATTTTGCAGATATATGCTGACAGGAGAGGAATGGTGAGACTCTGGAAATTTGAGGTCCATTCCAGACTCCGCAGGGGGAGGGTCGGGGATATACTCTAGTGGGCAAAGTCTCTTCTGCCTGTTTCCCCCAGGTTTGATCCCTTCTGCTCAATCCCAGTCCTTTCCCCCACACCTGGCTCCTTGTTCTAGTCCCAATGCCCTTACCTACCCAGTCCAGTTCTCCACTCCTCAAAATTTTTCATCCCAGTCCATCAGGGCCGGCTCTGGCTTTTTTGCCGCCCTAGGCAGAAAAGCCACCCGCCGCCCCCCCCCCCCAGCGCGGCGGGGGGGGGTGCCGAGCCCGGCCGGGGCTCTCTGCTCTCCCTGGTGGCCAGAGCGCCGGGAGCAGGGCGGAGAGCCCGGTCGGGACTCTCCGCTCTCCCTGGCGGCCAGAGCGCCGGGGGGAGGGTGGCGAGCCCCCGGTGGCCAGAGTGCCTGGGGGGAGGGCGGCGAGCCCGGCCGGGGTCCCGCTCTCCCTGACCGGCCGGAGCGCCGGGGGGGGGACGGCGAGCTGAGTCGCGGCCCCGCTCTCGGGCCTGAGCGCCCCGCCGCGCCGCCCCCCTCCAGGCGCCGCCCCATGCACATGCTTGGTGGGCTGGTGCCTGGATCCGGCCCTGCAGTTCATTCTTCTTGCCCAGCCAGTCTCATCTGCACCTTTGGACTCGCTGGCTGAGTCCCATCTTCCCCTCCCTTCTCCCAGTCTCCATGCCCAGCAAGTCACCGTTCCCTTTCTCTTGCCTCAACTCCTTTTCCCCACTCCTAGCTCCTCATTTAGCTGTCTCTTCCCACAACCACCCCAATGGCTCCCAGTCTCCATCCCTGGACTCATCATCCAATCTCAGTCTCCCCTCCAAGAGCTCCTTGTCCCAGTTTCAGATTGGGCTCTCCTCCCAATCTCCTTGCCCAGCCAGTTCCAATCTCCTCACTCCAAATCCCAGTCAGTTTCTCTCCCTCCCACTCCAGTTCCAGTCTCACTAGAGTTATTGTCCCAATCTATTCTTTTGCCTCCCCCTGATCTGACTTTTATCCCCTCTGCATTTGACTCAGATGGCTTCCTCCTCTATGCTGCCTAGGTGCCAGCTGGGGATCACTGACAGCATGGGAGAGACAGGCTCCCTGCTTTCAATTCTGGTGCCCAGTCCCACCCCAGAATAGCATTTACATGGAAAGTCCTTCTGACCCCGCATAGTTCTGGGCAGGAATGTGCTCAGTTACTCTGTGGGGGTAGTGCATGTGCAGTCCTGTCACAGGTAGGGATTGTGAGGGGTTGGCACATGCTCAGTCGCTCTATAGGGATGGCACGTGTGCTGTTTGATCACGTCTAGGATCTGTGAGAGGTTTAAGCTTCCTCAGTGAGGACAGAATCTTCGGAGATTTTAGTGGATAAAATGGAAGTGTCTATTGAATAGGTGTGAGGTGCGATTTGTCCAAGGCTTATAACGTGGCCAAATTTGGGCCGATTTTCATGGGATTGGCAAAAAACACGTCCCTGACACAAATGCCACCCCTCCTGCTGAGTTTCAAGTCCCTGCTCCAAAGCATGGGGGAGTTAAAGCATTTTAAAGAAAAAGTCTTAAAACTTTTTAATATGGGCAAAGCAATGTATTTTTTCCTAGCTTCATACTCAGAAATGACTGAACTGTTGTGGCTGAAATTTAAAAAAAAATTGAGCCTGAGGCAGAGTCGGCATGGAAAATTTCAGGCAGAACTGTTAAAGTTCGGCACAAATATAAGCAAGGTCTTATAATAGAAAGTGTCTGGCAATGTTAGTCATAGGTAGTGCTACCAGCCCGACCTATAATGTACACTTCAAATACAACTAATTTTGTGGCAGTAAAAATCCACTTTAATTTAATTTACTCGCTGTTGAAAAGATCTAACAAACTGCATTATGCAGCTGGCTGCTAGTTTAGGGCTTAGAGATTGTAAATGTCATCACATTTTTAGCTGCCTGTCAAGGTGCTAGCCTTGATCAGCTTCTGAGAGCTGAAGAGGGAGAAAATAACAAAACAAAATAGATCACACAACGGTTTGCTTGTAGGGTGTTGGTAACAATAAGTAGGGTAGGATTGCCAATTTTCTAATCGCACAAAAGTGAACACCCTTGCCCCGCCCCTTCTCTGAGGCCCCGCCTCCCACTCACTCCATCTCTCCTCCCTACGTCACTCGCTCTCCCTCACCATCACTCACTTTCACTGGGCTGGGGCAGGGGGTTGGGGTGTGGGAGGGGATGAGGGCTCTGTCTGGGAGTACAGGCTCTAGGATGGGGCCTGGGATGAGGGTTTTGGGGTGCAGGAGGGGGCTATGGGCTGGGGCCGAGGGGTTTGGAGTGCAGGAGGGGGCTCAGGGCTAGGGCGGGGGGGGGTTGGGTGTGGGTGTAGGCTCTGGGAGGGAGTTGGGTGTGGGAGGGGTCTCAGAGCTGCGGCAGAGAGTTGGGGCTTGGGTGTGGGCGGGAGTTCGGGGTGTGAGCTCCGGGTGGCTTTTACCTCAGGCGGCTCCCAGAAGTGGCTAGCGTGTCTGGCTCCTAGGCGGAGGGGCTAGGGGATTCTGCATGCTGCCTGTTCCCACAGGTGCTGCCCCCGCAGCTCCCATTGACCGCGGTTCGTGGCCAATGGGAGCTGCAGAACCAGCACTGGGGGAGGGGGCAGCACATGGAGCCCTCATGGCCGCCCCTGCACCTAGGAGCCAGGAATACTGGCTGATTCTGGGAGCTAAGTGGAGCCAGGGCAGGCAGGGAGCCTGCCTTAGCCTCGTTGTGCTGCTGATCAGAGTTTTAGAAGCCTGGTCAAAAAAAGTTCTGGTCAAAAACTGGACGCCTGGCAACCCTAAAGAAGGGTGGGGTGTTCTGAAGTATGCTCCACTCATATGGATTCAACCAGAGAAACTTGACTTCATCTATCGTCCAACATTAATTAAAGCACCAACACTACTTGATTATCCTCCATCCTTAAACTTCATGGATTTCAAAAAATCCTGCTGTTTCTGAATATGAGTAAATGCCAGTGTCAGACTGGAAAACCCAGATCCTAGGATCTGAACTGTTTCCCAATTAAATATCCCTTTCTCTGCTCTGGGATTTAGTCAAACAATCCCAGGTTTTGTGCAGTGGACAGAAAACAGCTGGAACTGGATTCTACAGTCAAGACTTTTAAAGTAGTTATGTTTTATTAAAAATATAAACAAGATACTATACAGGTACTGGTAAGTCTTTCAAGAACTTTACTGAAGTATATTATTATGCAATTTATTCAAAGCAGGATTAATAGTCTAAAAACTGTCATTCTGAATAATAATTGGTTCCAATCTAGACAACATATCAAAACACAACCAAATCTTCAAAATGAGTATTCAATACTGTTTTCATACTGTGGTTATCCCAAAGGATACTTACTGAAAACAAAGCTTACAGTTTAATAGGTAAATTCACCATTAACTTTGCATTTTTCCTTTTTTAATTTAGTATTTATTTTAGTCTTAATTCTTTTAGAGGATGAAAATTATTTTTTGATATACAAGGTGTATTTACTATGCAAATGTGGCCAATTTATGGGAGGATAGCATAGGGAGAGAGTGTTTTGTGTGATCTGAGACTTTATTATGGCTGTTGGAAATTACCTTCAGATTTGATCTTCCCTTTGCTGTTACTGAAATTGAAGATTCAAGTAATAAAGTACAATTAAATACTCTGGATTTAATATGTTTTAACGATAATGCTTGGGAAGCTTCTAGAAAATTACTAATAGTTCTGCATTCTGCTCATTGCCCTATTTGAGTGTCTTTTTATACCTGCGAGAGAATCCTTTGTAGATTTATTTGGCTTCCTGACTTCCCTTGTTTTGCTCCTCTGAGGCCTGGTCTACACTACGGGTTTAGGTCGACTTTAGGAGCGTTAAACCGAATTAAGCCTGGACACGTCCGCACAACGAAGGCCTTTCTTTCGATTTAAAGGGTCCTTTAAACCGGTTTCTTTAAACCACCTCCGACGAGGGGATTAGCGATAAAACCGGCCTTTGCGGGTCGGAATTGGGGTAGTGTGGACGGAATTCGACGTTATTGGCCTCCGGGAGCTATCCCACAGTGCTTCATTGTGACCGCTCTGGACAGCACTCTCAACTCAGATGCACTGACCAGGTAGACAGGAAAAGACCCGCGAAGGTTTGAATTTCATTTCCTGTTTGCCCAGCGTGGAGAGCACAGGTGACCACGCAGCGCTCATCAGCACAGGTAACCGTGATGGAGTCCTCCCAGGATCGCAAAAGAGCTCCAGCATGGACCGAACGGGAGGTACGAGATCTGCTCGCCATATGGGGAGATGAAGCAGTGATAGCTGAACTCCGTAGCAGTAAAAGAAATGGAAAAGTATTAGAAAAGATTTCCAAGGCCATGAAGGACCTAGGCCATAACAGGGACACACAGCAGTGCCGTGTGAAAATTAAGGAGCTACCGCAAGCTTACCACAAAGCCAGAGAAGCAAACGGAAGGTCCGGGGCAGAGCCGCAAACTTGCCGCTACTACGCGGAGCTGCATGCGATCCTAGGGGGTGCAGCCACCACTACCCCAACCGTGTGCTATGACTCTCTCACTGGAGAAACACACAGGGAATATGGTTCGGGGAACGAGGAAGATGACGATGGAGGTACTGTAGGTAGCTCACAGCAGCAAGGAAGCGGAGAAACCGGTTTCCCCAACAGCCAGGATATGTTTGTGACCCTGGACCTGGAACCAGTAACCCCCGAACTCACCCAAGACCCTCAGGTCACACAGGAGACCTCTGGTGAGTGTAACTTTGTAAATATTTGTAAACATTACAAAAAAAAAAGCAAGCGTGTTTAATGATTACTTTGCCCTGGCAATCGTGGCCAGTACATCTACTGGAAAAGTCTGTTAACGTGTATGGGGATGGAACGGAAATCCTCCAGGGACATCTCCAGAAAGCTCTCCTGGTTGAAATGGGGTGATTTTATTAAGGGGACATTCAGAGGCGCCCGTTCCTGCTCTTCTGACCAGAAATGTTCCCCGCTGTTAACCACGCGGTGGGGGGGAGGGGTGAAGTGATCATCCCAGAGAATCGTGTGTGTGTGTGTGTGTGTGGGGGGGGTTACTTGTGTTTGTGCCTCATGTTAACCGGGAAACCGCAGCCCCCTCCTTTTACATTGAAACCCCATTTTAAATGGACAACCCAATTCATCCTTGATATGGGAAATGCGCTGCTGTTTGCAACCTTTCCCGCATGTTAAGAAGGTTAAAAAAGCCAAAACACTGTGGCCTACGATGGCTGCCTGCAAGCCAAAATATGCGACCTTGTAATGAAAGAGTGTACCCATTGTTCTCTAAAATGTGTCTTTTTTAACCACCTCTCCCTTCTCCTCCACCAGCTGCAAATGTTTCTCCTTCGCAGAGGCTCGTGAACATTAGAAAGAGAAAACGTAGGACGAGGGACGATATGTTCACGGAGCTGCAGATGTCCGCCCACGCTGATAGAGCACAGCAGAATGCGTGGAGGCAGTCAATGTCGGAGATGAGAAAAGCCCAATATGAATGAGAGGAGAGGTGGCGGGCTGAATCGCGGGATGAACAGAGCAAGTGGCGGGCTGAAGACGATAGGTGGCGTCAGCTTGCAGACAGACGGCAAGAGGCAATGCTCCGTCTGCTGGAGCATCAAACTGATATGCTCCAGCGTATGGTTGAGCTGCAGGAAAGGCAGCAGGAGCAGAGACCGCCGCTACAGCCCCTGTGTAACCAACAGCCCTCCTCCCCAAGTTCCATAGCCTCCTCACCAAGACGCCCAAGAACACGGTGGGGGGGCCTCCGTCCACCCAGTCACTCCATCCCAGATTATTGCCCAAGCATCAGAAGGCTGGCCTTCAATAAGAGTTAAAGTTTTAAAATGCAGTGTGTCCTTTTCCATCCCTCCTCCCCCACCCATCCCAGGCTACCTTGGCAATTATCCCCCTACCTCTGTAAGGAACTAATAAAGAATGCATGAATGTGAAAAAACAATGACTTTATTGCCTCTGCAAGCGGGAGGGGAGGGTGGGGGTGGGGTGGTTGGTTTACAGGGAAGTAGAGTGAACCGGGTCGGGGGGGGTGTTGGAGGGTTCATCAAGGAGAAACAAACAGAAGTTTCACACAGTAGCCTGGCCAGTCACAAAACTCGTTTTCAAAGCTTCTCTGATGCGCACCGCGCCCTGCTGTGCTCCTCTAACCGCCCTGGTGTCTGGCTGCGCGTAATCAGCGGCCAGGCGAGTTGCCTCAACCTCCCACCCCGCCATAAAGGTCTCCCCCTTACTCTCACAGATATTGTGGAGCGCACAGCAAGCAGCAATAACAATGGGGATATTCTTTTCGCTGAGGTCTGAGCGAGTCAGTAAGCTGCGCCAGCGCGCTTTTAAACGTCCAAATGCACATTCCACCACCATTCGGCACTTGCTCAGCCTGTAGTTGAACAGGTCCTGACTCCTGTCCAGGCTGCCTGTGTACGGCTTCATGAGCCATGGCATTAAGGGGTAGGCTGGGTCCCCAAGGATCACGATAGGCATTTCAACATCCCCAACGGTCACTTTCTGGTCCAGGAAGAAAGTCCCTTCCTCCAGCTTTCGAAACAGAGCAGAGTTCCTGAAGACGCGAGCATCATGTACCTTTCCCGGCCATCCCACGTTGATGTTGGTGAAACGTCCCTTGTGATCCACCAGGGCTTGCAGCAGCATTGAAAAGTACCCCTTGCGGTTTACGTAGTCGGTGGCTTGGTGCTCCGGTGACAAGATAGGGATATGGGTTCCGTCTATGGCCCCGCCACAGTTTGGGAATCCCATTTCAGCAAAACCATCCACTATTGACTGCACGTTGCCCAGAGTCACTACCCTTGCTATCACCAGGTCTTTCATTGCCCTGGCAAATTGGATCACAGCAGCCCCCACCGTAGATTTGCCCACTCCAAATTGATTCCCGACTGACCGGTAGCTGTCTGGCGTTGCAAGCTTCCACAGGGCTATCGCCACTCGCTTCTCAACTGTGAGGGCTGCTCTCATCTTGGTATCCTGGCGTTTCAGGGCAGGGGAAAGCAAGTCACAAAGTTCCATGAAAGTGCCCTTACGCATGCGAAAGTTTCGCAGCCACTGGGAATCGTCCCATACCTGCAGCACGATGCGGTCCCACCAGTCTGTGCTTGTTTCCCGGGCCCAGAATCGGCGTTCCACGGCATCAACCTGCCCCAGTGACACCATGATTTCCACATTGCTGGGGCCTGTGCCTTGTGAGAGGTCTATGTCCATGTCTATTTACTCATCACTCTCGTCGCCGCGCTGCAATCGCCTCCTCGGCTGGTCCGGGTTTCGCCTTGGCATGTCCTGGCTCTGCATATACTCCAGGACAATGCGCGTGGTGTTCATAGTGCTCATAATTGCCGCGGTGATCTGAGCGGGCTCCATGATCCCAGTGCTAGCTATGGCGCCTGGTCAGAAAAAAGGCGCGAAAGTAGTATCTGATGGACCAGGAGAAGGAGGGAGGGCGGGAGGGAGGGAGGGAGGGCCGAGTGACGACATGGCGTACAGGTACAGGAAGAGGGAGAAACACAAACAACTGTCACACAGAATGGTCCCCCCAAAGATTAAACTGGAAACCCTGGGCTTAGCAGGCCATTGATTTCACGGAGGAAGGGGAAGCAAATGAATACAGAACAAATCTATTTTTTACATCTTAAGGTGGCAGCCGACGGTGCAGCATGAGTGATAGCCTCTCCAGTATGATGACGATGGGTACCAATCATAATATACCATCATCTGCAAAAAGGCAAGGGGCTGCTGCTGTGTAGCAATGCAGCCCCACGTCTGCCAGCCCCACGTCCGCCAGCACCCAGCATCGCCCTCGGCCTCTTCTGGGTGCTTAGCAGACAATACTGGGCAATTGGCAGAAAATAGTATATTACGACTGGTAACCATCATCATCAAATCAGTAGCATGTCTGCCCAGGTGGCCATGATTGACAGCCATACCAGTATGACGATGATGGGTACCAGTCATAATATACCATCGCCTGCAAGGGGCTGGTGCAATGCAGCCCTACGGCTGCCAGCCCCACGACTATCACTCATGCTACACCGTCTACCGCCAAAAGGCAGTTAGCAGCTGCTGCTGTGTAGCAATGCAGTCCCACGTCTGCCGGCACCCAGAGGACATATGGTGACGGTGAGCTCAGCTGAGCTGAGCGGGCTCCATGCTTGCCGTGGTATGTTGTCTGCACAGGTAACCCAGGTAAAAAGGCGCGAATCTATTGTCTGCCGTTGCTGTGACGAGGGGGGAGGGGCCTGACGACATGTACCCAGAACCGCCCGCGACACTGTTTTGCATCATCCGGGCATTGGGATCTCAACCCAGAATTCAAAGAAAAGGCGCGAACCGCTTCTCGGCTCGAGCTGTGGCGCAAACGTAGTATCTGACGGCCTAGGGGAAGGAGGGAGGGGGGCCGAGTGACGACATGGCGTACAGGCACAGGGAATTAAAATAAAGAACGGTGGCTGTGCATCAGGGAGAGACACAAACAACTGTCACAGACTGGTCCCCCCCAAAGATTAAACTGAAAACCCTGGGTTTAGCAGGCCGTTGATTTGACGGAGGGAGGGGGAAGCAAATGAATACAGAGCAAATCTATTTTTTACATCTTAAGACGACGGTGCAGCGTGACTGATAGCCCTCGGCATCTTTCTGGGTGCTTGGCAGCAAATACTGGGCGGTGTATGACGATGGTCTTCAGGCCTATTGCACAATCGGCTGCTCAGGGAAGACTCTGCTAACGTACGATGACCCGACTTGTAATAGGACGGCTAACAGTCGTAATACACCATTTACTGCCAAAAGGCAAGCCCCACGGCTGCCAGCACCCAGATCGCCGATGAAGGCTACCAGTCTACTGCACCGTCTACCGCCAAAAGGCAGTTAGCAGCTGCTGCTGTGTAGCAATGCAGTCCCACGTCTGCCGGCACCCAGAGGACATATGGTGACGGTGAGCTCAGCTGTGCTGAGCGGGCTCCATGTTGTCTGCACAGGTAACCCAGGTAACCCAGATAAAAAGGCGCGAATCTATTGTCTGCCGTTGCTGTGACGGGGGAGGGAGGGGCCTGACGACATGTACCCAGAACCGCCCGCGACACTGTTTTGCATCATCCGGGCATTGGGATCTCAACCCAGAATTCCAAGGGGCGGCAGAGACTGCGGGAACTGTGGGATAGCTGTGGGATAGCTACCCATAGTGCAATGCTCCGGAAGTCGACGCTAGCCTTGTACTGTGGACGCGGTCCGCCGACTAGAGCACCTAGAGCATTTTATTGTGTGGACACACACAATCGGCTGTATACAACCGATTTCAATAAAACCGGCTTCTATAAATTCGAACTAATTTCGTAGTGTAGACATACACTGTCCCTGCTGTCCCCTTTTCAGCCACTCTTGAGACAATAAAGATGCGAAGTAATGCCAAACACTTAATCAGTGCGGTATTGCTCTCCTGATGTCTTGCCCTTTTGTAATGAATTGACTTTGGATTGAAACACTTTTTCAAAATCTATATGGATTTAGACCTCTTTTGTTTCACACTTTCAAACTTCTTATTCTGGGAGCAGCGTGAGCTTATTAATCAAGATAAGATGCTGTTGAAATCTCTGCATGTGCACAGTTTGCTTTTAGGGATTTACAGCAGGTTAAAGAAAATGTAACAATATGGGGAAAAGTTTAAACATGTTGAACTATATTTCCAGATAGCTAACATGACAAATTATAAACCCTAATAAGTAAAATTAACTACCCCCTAATCAGGAAACTTTTTTAACAAAGGAAAACAGGTGGACACATGCCCTATACTGCTGTTAGGGTACTTGCGGCATAGCAGTGACACGTAGTTCTGTGATTAATGTTGTCCTCTGCCACTGTGTAGCTTTAGACCTGCTGCTGTTGATAGTGGTGAGGCATTCTGGCACTTATTCCTGGTAAATTCCCCACACTCAAGGAGCCCCAATGCAAATACTAAGCATCAGATATGTACTGTGAAGAAGACAGCACAGCTTCCCCCTGCAGCAGCTCAGCTTCTCCCTGTCCAAAGCCTCCTACAATAAACTGTTGAAGGAGCTGATGTGACCTCTGCTCCCTGCTCAGCAGAGTGTGAACCTGCTGAGAGAACCTGCAGTTGCCCAAGAGGGAGTAAAAATGAGCAGAGCATCTCTTCTGCTGTGTGTGCTCCTAGCTGGCCAGAAGAGGGGAGTGTCTGAGGAGCTGAGAATCAGAGGAGAGAAGAGGAATGAAGGGAAAGAGTTAGAGAGGAAAGTGGTGGTGGGAAGACTTTAAATGGAGTGTAAAACACTGAAATAGATTGAGAAAGGACAAGTAAGTATAGAAGGAAAGAAAAATGTGGAGGGGTATAAGAAAAAGAACAAACTACTAGTGGTAGAGTGGGATTCTGTTCCACTCAGCTTTTCACAAAACAGTCTGTGGCAGGATGTTTTGAATCAAGTACAATATCTGGTAAGAATATTATCTACATAGGTCTATTTTTGCCATTGTGGGTGTATTAACAAAAGCTAACTTTTCACTGACAAATTAATCTAATACAGAATACCAGGCACCTACCAGGCATGCTAATGTACTTCATAAAGTTTTCATCTGAGATGTTGTAAAATTTTTCAGGGAATTACCCTGGATATTTCCAGCTGTTTTAGGTGAGGCCAAAGGCCCCGTTTAAACTTTTTTTCCAACTTCAGAATAATTTCTTCCACCTGAGTTCTAAATGTTGGGACAGAGAATGTGACTATGGAGTGGCCTCTGTCAGCTTCTTACCTCTGACATGGTTTTATAGAGCCCCCATGTTTTGGGTTAGGGGTGTGTCTGTCTCTGAGGGAATGTGCCTGGGGGGAAGGGGAGAGAGAGACATGGGAGGCGGCATTGTGATGTGGCTCATAATATTGTCTTCTGTGTAAAGCTTGATCAGATTGCTTAAAAAGCTTCCTGACCCCTGTTCTATTCTGACATTTGTGGAAATGTTATCAGTAAGGCTGCTATTCTGTCACAGAGGTCGCAGAAGTCACAGATTCCTTGACTTTCCATGACCTCTGTGACTTTGGAGTGGCCCCGGGGCCAGCTGCACCGGCCACTGCTCAGGCGGTCCCAGAGCAGCTGGTCCCGGGAGCAGCCCTGAGGAGCACCTGAGCAGCGGTCCCAGGGAGGCTGGTCCCGGGGCGTCTGGCCCTGGGGTGCGCCCGGACAGCAGTCTCTGGGGCCTCAGAGCAGGTGTGGCTGGGGGCAGTCAGCCTCTGCGGCCAGTGCAGGGGGCACAAAAAAGGAATCCAATTCTCAGCTCACATCCATGTGTATCAGGAGTATCTCCACTGACTTCAGTGAAAACCTGGCGTGATTGAGAGGGGCGTCAGCACCGAGGTGTTTGTGCCCTGAGTTTATTCCAGAGAACAACATTTTAAACAACAAACAAAACAGATGTTCAAGCTCCTGGGTCTCACATTCCTAAAAGAATCTGAAGACGGAAGCGGAAGACAAGGGAGCAGACTGATAACTGAGGCCAAGATTTAGTCAGGGGTATTTATATAGAAAAAGTCATGGACAGGTCACGGGCCGTGAATTTTTGTTTATTGCCCATGACCTGTCCACGACTTTTACTAAAAATACCCATGACTAAATCTTAGCTTTAGTTATCAGTCTGCTCCCTTGTCTTCTGCTGTCCGTGAATAATAAACTTCGACTGCTCCTGATTATGAAGATTTTTTTTGATAGTTCAGATTCTTTTAGGAATGTGAGACCCAGGAGCTCGAACATCTATTTTGTTTGTTGTTTAAAATGTTGGTCTCTGGAATAAACTCAGGGCACAAACACCTCAGTGCTGATTCCCCTCTCAATCACACCAGGTTTGCACTGAAGTCAGTGGAGATACTCAGGATACACATGGATGTGAGCTGAGAATTGGATTCCGTTTTTGTGATAATCCCAGGGGGCAGCAGACATACAGTTTTACTGAAAAACACTGCTATTCAGTACAATGCAAATGAGATTATGTGAGGTGCTCAGTCTAAAATAGCAACAAATAGAGGAAGACTCAGGCATCCGTAATTTAAATTTATTTTGCTAGGAAAAGACCTAAAAGTAGGGATTAAGGTTTACTGAAAGCCAAACCCTGTGGCTACCTGTATCAGTTTACCATCTGTAGTAACAATTGTTGTTGAAATATGGTTTTCAAGCAAGAAGCTGTTTCATTTTTGATAATAAATATTTTATGAATAGAGTAAGCCAGTCATTAGCACAATAAGCAGATTCTGATCTATCAAGTTTACAATGAAGTTGGTAAGTGTAGCTTACCTGCATGTACAGTACATGTGACTTATTTCCTTAGTCTTTCAGGTGAAAGGAGCTGGATGTCTGATGTGAACCTTGGCAGGCCTATTATTTCCCTTTAATACACATTGATGCTGATAGGAGATACGTGCATGTATGGAAGGGAGAATAGGTCTCAATCTGTAGGGCGCTGAACTCCAAATGAAAAAAGAACTCTGTTCCTTACAGGTAGAAATCAGAGGCCTGACAGAGAACTGGCCCTGGGTATGGAAGAGTATGGAGAGAGACACTCACGTCTATTGAAAGATGCTGTCGGAATTGTGCGCTGTTGCAACAGGAACACTAAATGGGTTTATTTATCACTTGATCATGTACGTGGTGCAGCTTAGATCGCATTGTGACAGTCATTTCATGCAGACCAGACATCCAAGATAATACCTGATATCCACAGAGCATAAGAAAATTTGCTTGTTATTCCATGGCACAATATGATAGCAGGGCTTTTGATTAAATGGAGAAAAATAATGAGGGGAAGGAGAAGAGAGCAAGAGGTGGAACTTGAATAATTAAAGCCATTCCACTTATGCCTTGTTCGGTTTCCAAACCACTAAATTTGATATAGATGTTTAATTTCAAAGGAAACTGAACTAAGTTTTCTGACTGTAGACCAGAGATGAACATCCAGCATGACAACATGCCAGAGCTAACTGATTAGTTTTTTCCCAGACCAGTACTTAGCACTCGCAGGGTTAAATGTTTTCTGTAGATTATGCTTGTAAATGATTTAAAACCTCAATTTACCAGTAATCCCAAAATGCAAGAATTGGAAGACCTTTCATTGTAATAAATATTTTAGGGCATTGTAGGGAGGGAAAAGGATTCTTAGTGATCACACAATGTCTGAGCACAATCAAAGCCAGCACCAGCTTGGGCCCAATGCCACATTCAAGCTCAGACTTGTGGGCCAGCCTTTTCTTCCTCTCTAGCAGTGGGGAGGAAACAATTCTGTAGGAGCCGCTCTCTCCACCAAACCTCCAGCAGCAGGACTGAGGTTTAGCAGGGGTTTAACCCATGGTCTTACCCACCCATTCCAGAAGCTAAGCATTCCCTCATGCTTGGAAACATGCAAATCGTAAGGTCCCTCTTCCATGTGTGTGTGTGCCTGTGAATGTAAACGCGGGAGTGGAGTGCAGAGTGGGGAAGACAGTTGCTGATTTCCCCCCACACCCTTAAAAAACCTGTAAACCATTAAATAAAATGCAAGATGAGCTGATGGTGACGTGTCTGGCTGAAATGCTCATTGATTCTACAGATCACAAAGGCCTCTGTGGCAGCCCGTAGCTCTTCCCTGATATCCAAGGATACTAATCTAAAGGGACATCACATGCTTTCATTACTCTGATAAGACAAACAGCAACCTGTGAGGTTTGCCTGGTGTCACCTGACAAACAATCCCTTATCTTTTCTTTAAAAACCAACAAGGAAAGCTTATGCCCAAATCAATCTGTTAGTCTTTAAGGTGCCACCAGACTCCTTGTTTTTGTGGATACAGACTAACACAGCAACCCCCTGATACTTATCTTTTCTTTGGTTCACAAACCTGATTATTTGCTCTTAGCAATAACAAGAAGCTTTTTGGGTTTTTATGAAAGCCAAATAAAAATGATGATAACTCATCATTTATTGTAGTTTAGCTGAATATATCTAGTAAAAAGAATGAACAGCTCTGAATATGCCACGTCAAATAGGAAGAGAACAGGGCGAAGAAGCCACGACTTTTCTGATAATAAATCCTGTTAAGTAATGAAGAGTCACAAAGTGGACGCTTAAGCTGCTGAGCAGCATGGCAATCTGTGTGGGCAGTCTGCTGTGTTCACTGGGGGGTTGTGGTGGGTATGCCAGTCTGCCTGTGTGGCTCACAAGGCAGGATCAGGACCTTGGATTGTTCTAAACAAAATGCCTCACTTTCATTTAAACGAGAAAATTGATTTCGAAGAGCAAAAGATCAGAACGACAGTCTAGCCGGCGCAGAAAACATCAGCTATCTCTCATGCTCCGCTCTTTCGCTTGCCTAATTAAATGCTCCTTCGGGCTTGGACATTAGTTGCAACAGTGTTAGCACCTTTAATGTTCTGAAGCACAAACACAGCTATTCACATGGACTGTAGTTTAATTTATGTATCTACGCTGTGAGATATTTAACCCTTATTGGGCAGGATTAAAATACTCTGAAAAATGCATGTTTCATGGAAGCAATGGCCTTCGAATGAAATAGCTATGCCAAAAACTAGAAAAGGGCTACTTTGTCCAGATTCCCTACATAGAAGGCTGGGGCTTTCACACGTCAAACCGGAAGATAGTTTACTTGTTAGATGTTGCCTCTCAGATCTGCATCCTAATCCTTCATCCTGTGATCTCCTTTTCAACACACGTCACAGCCTGTTTTTATTAAAACTGTGTTCCTTGTTATACGTGTCATGACAGCAATGTAGGCAATGTTACCCAAGGAATGTCGGGTTACATTCTTCTTTCTAGAGTGGTTAGAGTCACAAAGATGCTGTGACAAATATTTTCACATGTAAGCAGCCAAGCCTAATGACTAATGGAGGACCAAGGCACTAAATTGCAAAATTCTTAAAGTAATTTTAAGATGTTCTTTAAAAAGAATATATGGAAAATTATATACATGCCATACTCACATCTTGAATATCAGGCAGAAGTGTTCATGAATATCACAAAGTATGGCTCCCTTTCTCCCCTTTACTCCTATACCCTGGTCTCCATTCTCCACCTGTCAGGGGTTTTGGAAGCTCCCCTCTCTCCTTCCCATTCCAGGGTCTCTGTGTATACTTCTATTCCCACCATTCTTATTTTTTTCTTTCTCCTTTTTTTTCCTTTTCCTTCCATGGGGTCAACATTTTAACACTGTATTAGGAGGATGAGGAGAGCTGAGATGGTAAGTATTGTTATGCTGGATGCTGTTATCCATTGGTTCTTTGATCTATAGACAATTACAGAGGTGATTTTAGCTGCCGGCTCTGCTAATCAGATGCTGGAGGCTCTGTGTGCCCCCCATTTCCCTTTTCAGATTTTCACCAATCAATAGGGTTCTGCCAATTAATGCCTAGAACTTTCCCTGAAATGTTAGAATTGATTGGATGTGCATTCCAAGGTTATTGTGTTATAGACAAAGAATGTTCTTCAGTTGAGTGTAAGGCCTTGCTTTGCTGGGCCAACTAAGAGATCTTAAAAATAAAAATAAACACACAAATTGCAAAAAAATCCCCGCAAATGGCTGAGAATGTTATGTAGTTGGGTTCTGCTGTATTCCAGTATCTCAAACTATGGTACTGAAAGGTATTTAGAATAGCCTAATTTTCTTTCTCTGTCTTGAATTATTAGCATAACGACACAATGCTAGTACACTTGAGAAATAGGGATGCAGATAATCTCCTATAAAAGATAGTCTATGCATCCCCTGCAGTGAGTCTTGATGAATTTTATGCCAGCAATTGATTCTGCAGTCTACAGTACCCATTAGTCAGCCAGACATACTCCAGCAACTACATTTGTTTTACTGCTGCCTACTGCGTTTTTTAAAATGCCCCAAACTCAACATATAAATCTCAGCTTTGCCATTATTGATGCCAAAAAAATTCGAACTTGAAGCCTTTTTAGGTGCTCAGAACAAAAAACATTTTTGAAGTCAGTTCAGATATAATCTAGCAAAGTGGTTGCAGTCTATAGAATGTAGCTACTTTAATTCCTTCTCTCCTCTGTACTTTGGTCAGGTTCCTTCTCAGTCACATCAAATCGATGGTCAGATAGGAAAACAACATGAACAAGTCTCTAAATATTATAGCTAGGGAAGGGTGAACTATGTAGAGTTTTTAATTTTTTTCAAAACCTCTCAAAATTCACAATTTTGAGTTTACAAAACTATATTGAGTATAGAAAACTTTTTTTATCCCATAACGATGATGCCATTAAAAACAAAACTATAGGAAGTCTATACAATGATTTAAGCATAGAAGAATATCCTTCAAAAGCTCAGCCTACTTAAGTGGGATGACTGATGTTCTGAATTTCATTAAAAAAAAATTCCTTCTTGTCTCCCCATCACTGCAGATTTTTTAAGAGGGTGACATTTCAGTTAGACAACTACAGTATGTAATTGACTACTGCTTTATTTCCATAGGCCTAAGGCCTGATTCTTTAACTTCTGAGTAATTCCACTGAATCATGTCTTTGTAAGAACTGCATGCATAGGTAAAGGTTGTGGGATTGGGCCCTTAATTTGAATATGGAAATTGAGAGGCATGATTTAAAGAGATGTATGATGTCACTTGCTATTTCTAGAAACAGTGCCACTGACATTTTGTAAAATGACTTCTGGATTGTATTATGGTAAAGGAAAATGTGTCTTGCCTTTTCGTAGGGAAGGGTTAAGTAAACTGAGTAAGAAAAACTAGTAGATTTTCCAACCCAGTAGTAGCTGATACTGTCGTGTTAAAGTTTCCTATTTGTTCTATGTTCTGTGGAGCATAGGAAAGGAGAAAGTTGGTTCCTGAGGAAGGGTGAAGGGGCAGAGGGAAAAGCATTGCCATTCCACTTTACTTTCTGTATCTCGAACTTTATTAGATTTGGCTCATTTTCTTAAACAGTTCCTGGTCTCTGATCTAGAGCCTGTGCTCAAATGGCCCAGCTGAAACACATGTTTAGAATCTATGAAAACCTATCTGGTCTCAGACTCAAGCATAGTCAGTAAATGTCATAATAAAGGGAAGAGAGATTCTATATGTATATGTTTATTACAGAGCACACAGCCTGCTTTTAGGTCTAAAATATACAGTGTCACAGTTTCAGGGTAACTGAACCTGTAGTTCCCCCTCCATGGTCCCATCAGGGCCCCCACTAAAAGGTTTCCAGCTCCCAGCCATCACCTCTCCTGGGCAGAACCCCATGTTGTCACTCCCTTCCAACTAGGATTTTGAAGTTTGCACAGCTTCCTGATCTACACTCTGATATCCCCAGCAAGCCTACATGGCCAGTGCCTGTGTTTTACTTTCTCTCTGAAGGCTGTGACCAGTGTATTGTCAGCAGTTAGAAGTTAGCACACAGCTCCTGCTAAGCAAGCACATTTATTCTTAATACATGAACCAGCGTGCATGCCAAAAAGCTTACTAGAGGTCACTCTCAGCTCCAACACAGGGCTCTGGTAGGAGTCAGACTTTCAACCGCCCTCCCCAGCTGGGTTTTCCCTGAGGTTTCAAGTTCATATCCGGTTTTACATATGGCTGGGCAGATCAGCTATTTCTTTGTGGCTTGAGCCTCTGAACTCCAGTCTTTGGGAAGAGGTAATCACCAGCTAATGGCCCTCTCTTCAGGGTGTAGCTTCAAAAGGCTGTTTTTTTCCCCATAAAACACTCCCAATGATTCCCCCAGAAACCCATTTAGCCCCTTTATTGCCCCAGAAGTCCATGCTTGTCTGGCCCTTTTCAATATAGTCATTGAACTCATTATACTTCCCAGGTCTCACATCTGTCACACACACTAATAAAAACTCCTGAGTGTCACCATTCAAATGAAATGTAACAAAAACATGGTGAAATGTATATTTTGATATGGCAGGTTAGGGAATGATTATATTGATGTTAGTAAAACAAGACACTAAGAGGAAAATGTAAATTGCTGAACTCCATATGGAGAACTTATGCCACCAACGTAAATAAAGCTAACCTGCTTCCCAAGTGAAGTAATGTTTTTGAAAGGAAAATATAGCATTTCAGTTATGAAGATATGAAACAAGGCTGTAAAAATGATCTAAACAGTTCAGATCTGGAACTGAGAAGCACCATGAAAGAAGTGGAGAAGAAACCACAGAATGATATGTAGATTAAGGATATGAATTTTTTCCTAAGGTACATTCTTGATTGGATGCACCATTAACCCCTTGGAAATGATTTATTTCTATTTTTCATCCTGGTGGTGGTCAGCCTCACAGAGATATGTTGTCTTGACCCATCTCACTTGGAGAATTTTCTACAATGCACAGGTGGGATTTTTTTGGTGACCCTTTGGGAGGCAGTTGGTCCAGTGGACAGGGAGCTGGATTTAGAATTAGGAGATCGGGGTTTCAGTCCTCATTGTGCTGCTAATCTACTGGGTGAACTGGGGAAGTCACTTCCCCTCTCTGGGCCTCAGTTTCCCCATATGTAAAATGTGAATAATGATACTTACCTTCCTTTGTAAAATGCTTGATGATCTATGGATGAATAGAACTACATAAAAGCTATGTATTATTATTATTTTTCATGCAATTTTGGGGACACAACTCTGTGTCTAGTCTGTCTAATATACCAACACTGCTACAACAACACTGAAAATAATTTTATATTGTCTTTCATGTGCCTGCTAAATGTTGCAACATGTGAGTTCATATGTTTTTGTCAGGTACAATCTGTTCTAAAATGCTTTTAGTCCAGTAAATTGAAATACTGATGGAGAATAGAACATACCTCTTAAAAAAAAAAAAGTAGGTCATGTAGTGTGTATTTAGGTTCTCTTTCCCTATTGGAATCAGTAGATTAATCGGTCCCTAGACATAGACAGAGCTGTAACATAGAAGGGGTTAAATTTTCTTTGATTTTCAGGTTCAGTACTTACATTACTGAGGTCATAAATGAAAACCATAAGGTGCCTTGGAGCAAATTTTGGTATTGATCTATTCTCTTTATTGCTTTGTAGCTGAAGCAGTCCCTTTAAGAGTTTGATATGTCTGCTTATATGAATGACACATCTCACCTGCCTCCTAAGTAGGCAATGACAGCTAGAAGAAAAAGATCTGCCTTCCTTCATAAATGTTTCTTACTATGAGCTGGCAGTTACCTAGACTATTGTTTGCCCCTAAAATATCTACTGTTCGTCTAGTGTTGTAGATTGAAGCTAGGCTCTGTGTGTGTGTGTGTGTGTGCGCGCGCAAGAGAGAGAGAGAGAGCACACGCGTGCGTGCAACTCTGGATCTGCAGGACAAATCATACACCTGTCAATGTGATTGCATGCCAACACACAGTTGTAATTTCTGCTTCCTGAACCGCCGTACAATTCAATTTCTGAATTGTCATTTAAAATGATCCCCTCTGCAATGCAACTCGCAGTGCGCAGAAAAATCTCACCTGCACCTGAACGGCCTTTGAGAATACAATATAAAGACTCACTTCAGGGTATTTTCAGGGCATTTCACACTGAAGGATTATTAGTTAAGGGCAGTTTGGCACACTCCTCTCAGACCTATTCAGCAAAAATATGGAGTTCTGCAGTTTTGGCCTCGGGGGATCAGCAGGACTGTGAGCAGCTGCCTTAGAGTCTTACTCTGTGTCAGGAACCAAGCTAACACCTTTTCATGCCAGAGAGTTCTGACTCCTCTTTGACATTACCCAGGAGTGCTGCCAGCTTTTGGGCGGCGGAAGGTCCCACCCTGAAATGCCGCCCCCCCACAGAGGCGGCGGAAGGTCCCGCCGCGGAAATACCGCTGCAGTCGCCGCTCCCCAAATCGCAGCGCCCTAGGCGACTGCCTAGATCACCTAATGGGTTGCGCCAGCCCTGACTTTACCCTCCCCCCCTTCAACTTGGGCTAGCAGAAAAGAGGAAAACATAGGTCCCGCACCAATATACATGGAAATTTGCCCACTCCCAATGTTGGGGTTGAACTGAGCACAGGTGTAAGCAACAAAGGGACTACGTGCTTGTTCCAATTGTGAGAAATCAGGGCAGGAGTCTCAATTATTATTTGAGATTATCTGAATTTGTCACCCCCAATTTGAAAGTTAAATGGATACAATATTGCTAGTCAACAAAGAGCGGAACAAAGACAGCTTCCAAAGCTGCAGACGGTGAGTTGTTGCATCCAGTGAATCAGAGCTTGTGTTTTGGAGGAAGGCTGTTGCGCCTGTAAACACACTTCTAGCACTATATAAATAATTAGGGGAAAGGTATCATTTTAAGAGGGAAAATTCTACCCTCTTGGCTGCCTGCGGAGATGCCTTCCCACCCCATAAGAAGCTACAATGTGGTTCTGTGGAATGGACCATTCCTTATGAATAGAATAAGAGGAGGAAGACTGAGTAAGCCTGGAGCTGTTTCCTTGTGCCAAATGTGTGTATATATGTCGCTAGATTTAAAATCAGTCTCTCAGGGTTATTTTTACTCCTTTTATGGGACAGCAGTGGGCTATGTACGTAGGTGTATTTCCATCAGCACTCTCCCTGGACATACCAATAAAGTAATATCTTACAGAGGAAGAATGATCTTGTGCCCAAGACACAGCAGCAGGTACCTGGGACATCTGAATTCTAGTCCCTGTACTTCTGCAGCTCTCCTATGTGTCCTTGGGCAAGTTTTGTAGGCAAAGTTTTTGAAAACTGGCCACTGATTTAGGGTGTACAACTTCACACACCTAAGTGTCTCCAGTTTAGCACTCAAACTCAGCTGAGATCTTCGAAAATGTGTAGGTCTCAACCTCTCTGTGCCTGAGGGATTAACAGTTCCTTATCGAACTTGAGTATTGTGAGACTAAGTTAATTAATGTTTGAGAGGTGCTCAAATACTACAGTAATGCCAATAGATTATACAAATAAAATAAAACTACCTTGCCATTGCTTGAATTTTCTTTATAAATTGGCTTTAGTAAGGCTTTTGATACTGTCTCACATGCCTTTCTCATAAACAAACTAGGGAAATACAACCTAGATGGAGCTACTGTAAGGTGGGTGCATAACCGGTTGGAAAACCGTTCCCAGAGAGTAGTTATCAGTGGTTCACAGTCAAGCTTGGAAGGGCATAACAAGTGGGGTCCTGCAGGAATCAGTTCTGAGTCTGGTTCTGTTCAATATATTGGTCAATGATTTAGATAATGGCATAGAGAGTACACTTACAATGCTGGGAGGGGGTGCAAGTACTTTGGAGTAGCAGTTCTCAAGCTATGGGCTGGGCTTCCCAGGGGAGGCATGAGCTCTGTGTTTTGTTTTTTAAATAAGAGTTCTGGCTGTCATCCCTGGTTGGCTAGGGCTCATGCAGAAGGGCTGTGCACTCCTGGGAGGTGGAGACAGGGACAGCCAGAGCCCCGCCTCCCTGGCTTGGACTCTCCTTCCCCCGCCCTCTAATCCCTCACCAGGAGGCAGCGGGGCTCCAGCTGTCAGTCCTGGTGTGGCAGTAGCAGCGCACAAGTATGGGTGGCAATGGGGTGCTAAGTCTGCTGTGAGAAATGATATTGATTAATATCACTTTTCACATTGCCACCCTTACTTCTGTGCTGCTGCTGGCGCACGCTGCCTTCAGAGTTGGACGCCCGGCCAGCAGCCGCTGCTCTCCGCTCTGCCTTCAGAGCTGGGTGGTAGTATATGTACTTGGGGGTGGGGCGTAAACTATTATAGACAGAAAGAAGGGGGGGCTACCAAATACGTTTGAGAACCACTGCTTTGGAGGATTGGATTAAAATTCAAAATGATCTGGACAAACTGGAGAAATGGTCTGAAATAAATAGGATGAAATTCAATAAGGACAAATGCAAAGTACTCCACTTAGGAAGGAACAATCAGTTGCACACATACAAAATGGGAAATGACTGCTTAGGAAGGAGTACTGTGGAAAGGGATCTGGGGGTCATAGTGGATCATAAGCTAAATATGAGTCAACAGTAGAGAACTGTTGCAAAAAAAGCTAACAGCATTCTGGGATGTATTACCAGGAGTGTTGTAAACAAGACACAAGAAGTAATTCTTCTGCTTTACTCTGCGCTGATACAACCTCAACTGGAATATTGTGTCCAGTTCTGGGTGTCACATTTCAGGAAAGATGTGGACAAATTGGAGAAAGTCCAGAGAGAGCAACAAAAAGAATAACAGTCAAGAAAACATACCTATGAGGAAAGATTGAAAAAAATGGGTTTGTTTAGCCGGGAGAAGAGAAGACTGAAGAGAAACATATCAGTTTTCAAGTACATAAAAGCTTGTACAAGGAAGAGGGTGAAAAATTGTTCTTGTTAACCTCTGAGGTAAGGACAAGAAGCAATCGGCTTAAATTGCAGTAAGGTAAGTTTAGGATGGACATTAGGAAAAAGTTCCTAACTGTCAGGGTAGTTAAGCACTGGAACAAATTGCCTAGGGAGGCTGTGGAATCTCCATTGTTGGAGGTTTTTAAGAATAGATTAGACAAACACCTGTCAGGAATGGTCTAGTTATTTTATGTAGTCCTGCCATGAGTGCAGAAGACTGGACTAGATGACCTCTCGAGGTCCCTTCCAGTCCTACACTTCTATGATTCTATGAAGAGTTTGACTCAGACCCAGAGTTAAAGCTGCAAGTAATTCTGCCTTAATCCAATCTTGCTGTGTCCTATGGTAATATAGCTTGTCATGCCGGAAGTCTAATACTCTGCTTACATTTTCAAAAGTCTTGCATGAATGGCAATGAACAGCAGAACAAGCCAGCCAGGGCACAGTTTCACTTCAGGATGTATTATTTTTCATTTATAGTTTAATGATTAAAAGACTGTCTACAGTTGTAATTACTTTGATATAGGTATTTCCTTGTTGCGTGGATAGGTATGCAAGAGCAGATTCTTTTTAGAATGAGCAATATGGTATTTTACACATATACATTCATTTAAGTGATTGTACGAATGATGAAGATACTGTAAAATGCTAACTACATTCCTGTAACTGTTAACTTCCATATTTTAACCGATTAGTTTTGTTTTCTGATTGTAGCATTCTTTGGCACAAATCGGTTTCAACTGTAGTGTTAACTTTGACCATTAAGTTAAAGTTCCTAGTTATTTCGTGTATGTATGTAGGTTATTGATATAGTTTTAGGGAGAGATTTTCAAAGGCAGAAAGGACAACCTTTAGAACTTTGAAAATCTCAACCTTGGAAAAACAGGAGCGTCATTACAGAAAAATTCAAGGGCAGCAGTGACAAAGTTGTGTCAGCATATAGAACGTTCTCTGTTCCAAAGAGCATCATGAATGAGGAAAAACTAGGCAATTATTGCATTCCTAATGACCGTCGTTAAAGTTGCGGGGGTGGGGAGGAGGAAGTGGAAGACATAAAGGAGAATATAGAGCTATGAAAAATCTTGGGGAAGAGGGGCAACTGACCCCTTTCCCCATAGCTAGCAATGCCTCTGTTGAAAAGCGTTGAGATAGAATTATGCAATGTGTATGTGTATAATAATAATCATTATAAAATATAAGGAGATATACCTATCTCATAGAACTGGAAGGGACCCCAAAAGGTCATTGAGTACAGCCCCCTCCCTTCACTAGACCAAGTACTAATTTCCCCCCAATCCCTAAGTGGCCCCCTTAAGTTGGTGTGTATGTCTGTGTGTATGTGTTTTAGCTTTTCATTTATAGATCTGAAAGCACTTTGCAAAGGGAGGTAATTCATTGGTATCCCCTTCTTCGAGATGGGGAAACTGAAGCATTGAATGATTACTGGGACTAGTGCAAAGTGACACAGCAAGTCAGTAGCAGAGCCAGGAATAGAATATATGTCAATCATAGACTTCCTGTATGATCTTGTGCCAGTTATTTCATCTCCCTGTGACTCAGTTTCTGATCTGTAAGATGGAGATACTAATATCTACCTCATAGGAATATTGCGAAGCTTAATTGATTGATGTTTCCAAAGTGTGTTGAGATCTTCAGCTGGAAGTTACTATATATATGCAAAGCA